>NC_073631.1:1217500-1521875 GCF_029407905.1 Bubalus kerabau | reverse complement strand
CTCGACTTGTGCCAGTGACCTCAGGTAGCTTCTCACGGAGCCTCTGAGAATTCAGGGATACTGTGGAGATGGGAGGGGCCTCTCGGGACTCCACTGGGTTTGTTTTAACGGAAGAGGGCCTCATCTCGGGTTGAGGCAGGAACCTCAGGTTTCCTCTCCATTTCTGACTCAGATCGAAGCGTGCCTGCAGAGTTGGGATTGGATACTCAGGCCTCGTCTTGTCTGAGGAAGGGAACTCCGCTTTCCTCTCTCATTGTTTAAGGGGTGACAGGCCAGTTGTGGAGCTGTATGTGGATCCTGCGGGGTTTTCCGGACGATGAACAGGGTTGCCAGTGCCCCCTCGTGTAGTGCCTTCATCCACAGGGATGCCTTAGAAGAGGTGTCCGGGCATCGGGTTCTTATCAAGAGCAAGACCGAGAAATCGGCGTCTTTTGGCACGTGGCACCAACACGAGGCTACGTCTCGAATTTCTTCGTGAGACTGGCCTCATCCTGAGGTGCACCATGAAGGTCGGGAACGCCTTCTAGACAAAGCAGGGGGATCGACCTTCCTGCCATGATCAGGAGCAGAGAAGGGGCTCAAATGAAGTGGTGCCAGGAACTTCGGTGTTCCCTTGGAGTGAGACCGGTATATTGGGGAACTTTTGGGGTCGCATCAAGGGTGCCAAGTAGCATTTCGAACTTTATGACGAAACATGGGACTTCTCTTGAGACTCTGTAGCGGGCAAAGGCCTCATATTGCGATGAATGGGGAACCACGTGGTTTTTAAGAGTTGCGGCGGGATTCTCGAGTTACAACGGGAAATTCAGACTTCCTCTTGTGTTGGCCCAGTGAAGACCAATCTTCCATTCGAATTGCGAGGGAGAGATGGGTGTTGCTCTCGAGTCACTGTAGGGCAAAATAGACCTCATCTAGGCTTTTGTCCAGGACATAATGTTCCTCTCCAGGGGCAACAGGGATCTCGGGGTTGCATTCCAGACTCACCCGAGGTAAGGCCTCGTCTCGAGGGGAAACAAAGTACTCTGCTCTCCTCTCAAGTCGCGACAGGTATCTCTTGGAGCCCATTGAGTGGCCTAAAGGGAGTAAAGCCTCCTGTGAAGTTTGGAGAAAAGACCAGGGATTGCTCTCCAGGTCAGGCAGGAAAAGAAGTCCCCAATCTCGCGATGACAGTGGGTTTTCCCGAGCTGGGGCGCCAGTGTGGGGTTTCTCACGAGGTATGACGGGGAGCTCAGGGAGCCTCTCATGTGGCGCCAGGGAAGTCAGGTGTCCATGCGCATGGCGAGGGGGAGCGTGTCATTGCTCTCGAGTCATGGTAGGGGAATCCGTCCTCAAGACGTGTTGAAGACGGACTCTTGAGGTCTTTCTCGGGTTGCAGCAGGATACCCTGTGTTCCCTCGACTTGTGCCGGTGACCTCAGGGAGTTGCTCAGGGTGCCTCTGAGAAGACACTGATACTGTGGAGTTGGGAGGGGCCTCTCGGGACTCCACTGGGTGTGGTATAATACAAGAGGGCCTCATCTCGTGTTGAGGAAGGAACCTCAGGGTTCCTCTCCATTTCAGACTCCGATCTCAGGATTCCTGCAGAGTTGGGACAGGAGAGTCAGGCCTCGTATTCTGTGGAGAAATGAAACTTAGCTTGCCTCTCGAGTTGTTCACGAGGTAACAGGTCACTTGTCGAGCTGTATGTGGAACCTGCAGAATTTTCCAAAAGATGCACAGGTGTTCAGGGTCCCTCCTTGTTGTGCCTTCATCCTATGGGATGCATTCCAAGAAGTGTACGGGCATCGGGTTCTTATTAATAGCTGACCGGGAAATGGGGTCTTTCCGCATGTGGCACCACCCACGAGGCTACATCTCCAATTTCCTCGTGAGACCGGCCTCATCCTGATGTGCGCTGGGAAGATCGGTAACCCCTTCCACAAAAAGCAGGAGAATTACAGTTTCAATTTCCGTGCTTGTGATGGGTCTGTTAAGATTTTCTAGTTCTTCCCTGGTCCAGTTTTGGAAAGTTGTACTTTTCTAAGAATTTGTCCATTTCTTCCACGTTGTCCATTTTATTGGCATATAATTGTTGATAGTAGTCTCTTATGATCCTTTGTATTTCTGTGTTTTCTGTTGTGATCTCTCCATTTTCATTTCTAATTTTATTGATTTGATTTTTCTCCCTTTGTTTCTTGATGAGTCTGGCTAATGGTTTGTCAATTTTATTTATCGTTTCAAAGAACCAGCTTTTGGTTTTGTTGATTTTTGCTATGGTCTCTTTTGTTTCTTTTGCATTTATTTCTGCTCTAATTTTTAAGATTTCTTTCCTTCTACTAACCCTGGGGTTCTTCATTTCTTCCTTTTCTAGTTGCTTTAGGTGTAGAGTTAGGTTACTTATTTGACTTTTTTCTTGTTTCTTGAGGTGTGCCTGTATTGCTATGAACTTTCCCCTTAGAACTGCTTTTACCGTGTCCCACAGGTTTTGGGTTGTTCTGTTTTCATTTTCATCCGTTTCTATGCAAATTTTTATTTCTTTTTCGATTTCTTCTGTGATTTGTTGGTTATTCAGCAGCGTGTTGTTTAGCCTCCATATGTTGGAATTTTTAATAGTTTTTCTCCTGTAATTGAGATCTAATCTTACTGCATTGTGGTCAGAAAAGATGCTTGGAATGATTTCTATTTTTTTGAATTTACCAAGGCTAGCTTTATGGCCCAGGATGTGATCTATCCTGGAGAAGGTTCCATGTGCACTTTAGAAAAAGGTGAAATTCATTGTTTTGGGATGAAATGTCCTATAGATATCAATTAGGTCTAACTGGTCTATTGTATCATTTAAAGTTTGTGTTTCCTTGTTAAATTTCTGTTTAGTTGATCTATCCATAGGTGTGAGTGGGGTATTAAAATCTCCAACTATTATTGTGTTAGTGTTAATTTCACCTTTCATACTTGTTAGCATTTGTCTTACATACTGTGGTGCTCCCGCGTTGGGTGCATATATATTTATAATTGTTATATCTTCTTCTTGGATTGATCCTTTGATCATTATGTAGTGACCTTCTTTGTCTCTTTTCACAGCCTTTGTTTTAAAGTCTATTTTATCTGATATGAGTATCGCTACTCCTGCTTTCTTTTGGTCCCTATTTGCATGGAAAATCTTTTTCCAGCCCTTCACTTTCAGTCTGTATGTATCCCCTGTTTTGAGGTGGGTCTCTTGTAGACAACATATGTAGGGGTCTTGTTTTTGTATCCATTCAGCCAGTCTTTGTCTTTTGGTTGGAGCATTCAACCCATTTACGTTTAAGGTAATTACTGATAAGTATGATCCCATTGCCATTTACTTTATTGTTTGGGGTTCGAATTTATACACCGTTTTTGTGTTTCCTGTTTAGTATTTGTTGGAGAGCTGGTTTGGTGGTGCAGAATTCTCTCAGCTTTTGCTTGTCTGAAAAGCTTTTGATTTCTCAGTCATACTTGAATGAGATCCTTGCTGGGTACAATAATCTGGGCTGTAGGTTATTTTCTTTCATCATTTTAAGTATGTCTTGCCATTCCCTCCTTGCTTGAAGAGTTTCTATTGAAAGATCAGCTGTTATCCTTATGGCAATTCCCTTGTGTGTTATTTGTTGTTTTTCCCTTGCTGCTTTTCATATTTGTTCTTTGTGTTTGATTTTTGTTAATGTGATTAATATGTGTCTTGGGGGGTTTCGCCTTGGCTTTATCCTGTTTGGGACTCTCTGGGTTTCTTGGACTTGAGTGGGTATTTCCTTCCCCATTTTAGGGAAGTTTTCAACTATTATCTCCTCAAGTATTTTCTCACGGTCTTTCTTTTTGTCTTCTTCTTCTGGGACCCCTATGATTCGAATGTTGTAGCGTTTAATATTGTCCTGGAGGTCTCTGAGATTGTGCTCATTTCTTTTAATTCGTTTTTCATTTATCCTCTCTGATTCATTTATTTCTACCATTCTATCTTCGAATTCACTAATCCTATCTTCTGCCTCTGTTATTCTACTATTTGTTGCCTCCAGAGTGTTTTTAATTTCATTTATTGCATTATTTGTTATATATTGACTCTTTTTTTTTTCTTCTAGGTCCTTGTTAAACCTTTCTTGCATCTTCTCAATCCTTGTCTCCAGGCTATTTATCTGTGATTCCATTTTAATTTCAAGATTTTAGATCCATTTCACTATCCTTATTCGGAATTCTTTATCAGGTAGATTCCCTATCTCTTCCTCTTTTGTTTGGTTTGGTGGGCATTTATCCTGTTCCTTTATCTGCTGGGTATTCCTCTGTCTCATCTTGTTTAAATTGCTGAGTTTGGGGTGTCCTTTCTGTATTCTGGCAGTTTGTGGAGTTCTTTACTGTGGCATTTCCTCGCTGTGTGTGGGTTTGTACAGGTGTCTTGTCAAGATTTCCTGGTTAGGGAAGCTTGTGTCCGTGTTCTGGTGGGTGGAGCTGTATTTCTTCTCTCTGGAGTGCAATGAAGTGTCCAGTAATGAGTTATGAGATGTCTGTGGTTTTGGGGTGACTTTGGGCAGCCTGTATCTTGAAGCTCAAGGCTGTGTTCCTTTGTTGCTGGAGAATTTGCTTGGTATGTCTTGCCCTGGAACTTGTTGGCTCTTGTGTGGTGCTTGATTTCAGTGTTGGTATGGAGGCATTTGATGAGCTCCTGTCAATTAATGTTCCTTGGAGTCAGGAGTTCCCTGGAGGCAGGGTTTGGACTTAAGCCTCCTGCTTCCAGTTATCTGTCTTACTTTTACAGTAGTTTCAAAACTTCTCCTTCTATACAGCACCATTGATAAAACATCTACGTTAAAGAAGAAAAGTTTCTCTACTGTGAGGGCCACTCAGAATGGTTCACAGCGTTACATGGAGAAGAGAAGAGGGAGGAGGGAGTTAGAGGTGACCCAAATGAGATCAGGTGGAATCAATAGTGGAGAGAGTGGGCTGGCCAGTCGTCACTTCCTTATGTGCACTCCACAACTGGACCGCTCAGAGATGTTCACAGAGTTATACAGAGACGAGAAGAAGGAGGAGGGAGACAGATCCAGCCAGTAATCAGTTCCCTAAGTGTTCTCCACCGTCTGGAATACACAGAAATTCACAGAGTTGGGTAGAGTAGAGAGGAGTTAGGGAGGAGACACAGGCGACCCGGGGGAGAAAAAGGAGAGTCCAAAGGGAGAGAGAGCAGTCAAGCCAGTAATCTCGCTCCCTAGTGAAAAATGGGTACTGAAGATTGGGTTCTTAAAGGTACAAAATTGGTAGCAAATACATAAAAGCAAAAATTAAAAATCTAGAGTAGAGTTTGGAATTTCAAAAATACGATGTTAAAGAAAAGAAGAAGGAAAAGAAAGAGAGAAAAAACGAACAAAGAAAAACAAACAAGGTCGCAAAAATTATCAAGAAAATACAGGTACAAAATTGATAACTAATACCAAAAAGCAAAAATTAAAAATCTAGAGTAGAGTTTGGAATTTCAAAAATACAATGTTAAAAAAAAGGAAGAAGAAAACTAAAGAGAAAACAAACAAACAAAAACAAGCAATGTCGCAAAAATTATAAAGAAACTACAGGTACAAAATTGATATCAAATACCAAAAAGCATAAATTAGAAATCTAGAGTAGAGTTTGGAATTTCAAAAATACAATGTTAAAAGAAGAAAAAAAAACAAAACAAAAAAACAAGGTCAAAGAATTATTATATATATATATATATATATATATATATATATATATATGAAGTTTGCTGAAGAAGAAAAAAATAGGGTCTTTTTTTTTTTCAAAGTAATAGGTTATAAAAGTGAAAATTAAAGGAACAATAGAGGACTTAAAATTAAAAAAATTAAAAAAAAGAAAGAATGATCATAAAAATATATCTAGGACTTTCTCTGGTTTTGTTGTGAGTATCGTGGGTTCAGTTCATTTTTGGCTAGTTCCTTGGTCCGACTTATATTTCTCAAGATCTATAGGCACCTTCCTATGTAGTCCTAGTAACCACAGGGTTTTAATCTATTGCCTGTAGCTTCCAAGGCGATTCCCTCTGTAATAGCTTCTTTTGTTTGCTGGTCTCTTCAGTGTCTGGTTTACACCCTGACACAAAGGGGACGGTGGAGGACACTTTTTTTTTTAGGCTCACTTGTTCAGTTGCACTGTGGGGAGGGAGGGAGGGATGCTGCAAACAAATAACACTGGCGTGCGGTCACAGTGCCTCAGCCACACTGGGTCTGCCCCCGCTCACGGCGCGTGTAGCCTCCCTGCCCACACTGCTCGGGCTCTAGGTTGTTCCACCGGGAACAATCCGAGGCTGGCCCTGGGCTGCATGCACCTCCCAGTCCAAGCCACTCAGGTTCAGGCACTCGGGTAGTCCTCAGAGGCACAGGCTCGGTTGGGCCTGCGTTTTGTGCTCTTCCCAGGTCCGAGCAGCTCAGGTAATGAGATGTTTGGCGAGCGCCAATGTTGTGACTTATCGCCTCCCTGCCACTCGTTTATCTGGGTGTAAAACAGGCGCACCTTCTCAGGCAGATGTTGACCGTCCAGATCCCCAAGAAGTTTTAGTTAGCAAAGAAGCCTGCTTACAGTTTTATAGATAATGTCTCTCTGGGGCTGCGATTGCCCCCTTCCGGCTCTGGCTGCCTGTCACCGGAGGGGGAAGGTCTGCAGCCGGCTATCTCTGTTCAGTCCTTTGTTCCGTGCGCGGGCCTGGCGGTGTCTTAGGTTAGGGCTGGCTTTTTGCGTGGTAGATATCCCAGAGTCTGGTTTGCTAGCCCAAGTTATTTCGTTCAGATAGCGCTCAGGGTATTCAGGCCAGATTCTTACTCTAAGCGATGCAGCCCGCGCCGCGCCTCCCTGCCCAGCCCCTGCTTGCTAATGGTGTGAGCAGGCATCTGCACTGCTTCGCGGCTGGGGGAGTTACCGTAGGGCTTGCAATCTGCGAGTTTTAATTGTTTATTTATTTCTATCCCCCTTATGTTGCCCTTTGTGCTTCCAAAGCTTGGCAAAGATTTGGCAGTGAAAAGCTTTCCTGGTGTTTGGGAACTTTTCTCTTTTTAAGACTATCTTCCCGGGACGGAAATCCCTCCCTCCCTCTTTTGTCTCTTTTTTTGTCTTTTATACTTTTTCCTACCTACTTTCCAAGAGTTGGGTTGCGTTTCTGGGTGCCTGATGTCCTCTGGCAGCATTCATAAGTTGTATTGTGGAATTTACTCGACGTTTAAATGCTCTTTTGATGAAATTGTTTGGGGGGGAAAAGAGTTCTCCCCGTCCTACTCCTCAGCAATCTTGGCTCCTCTCTTGTGGAGTTTGGAGAGAGCACGCGGGATTGCTCTCCAGGCCATGCAGGAAAAGAAGGCCCTCATCTCGCGATGTCGGGGGAGTCTCGTGGTTTTTCTGGAGCTGCGGTGCCAGTGTGGGGTTTCTCACAAGGTACGACCGGGAGCTCAGGGAGCCTCTCGTGTGGTGTCAGGGAAGTCAAGTCTCCATACGAGTGGCGAGGGGGCGCACGTCATTGCTCTCGAGTCATGGTAGTGGAATCAGGGCTCAACGCAATGAAAAAGGACGCTCGAGGTCTTTCTCGGGTTGCGGCAGGAAACCCTGTGTTCCCTCGACTTGTGCCTGTGACCTCAGGTAGCTTCTCAGGGTGCCTCTGAGAAGTCAGGGATACTATGGAGCTGGGAGAGGCCTCTTGGGACTCCACTGGGTTTGCTGCAATGGAAGAGGGCCTAATCTCGAGATCAGGAAGGAACCTCAGGGTTCCTCTCCATTTCTGACTCAGATCGCAGGGTCCCTGCAGAGTTGGGACAGGAGAGTCAGGCCTCGTCTTGTGTGGAGGAATGGAACTCCGCTTGCCTCTCGAGTTGTTCAAGGAGTGACAGGCCACTTGTCGAGCTGTGTGTGGAACCTGCGGTTTTTTCCAGACAATGCACGGTGGTGTCAGTGCCCCTTCGTGATGTGCTTTCATCCACAGGGTTGCCTTCGAAGTGGTGTGCGGGCATCGGGTTCTTATCAAGAGCAGACCGGGAAATCGGGGTCTTTTGGAATGCGGCACCACACACGAGGCTATGTCTCGAATTTCCTCGTGAGACGGGCCTCATGCTGATGTGCCCCTGGAAGGTCGGGAAAGCCTTTCAGACAAAGCAGGTTAATCGACCCTACTGTCGTGATCAGGAGGGGAGAAGGGGCTCAGATGAAGTGGTGCCGGGAACCTCGGTGTTCCCCTCGAGTGAGACCGGTATGTCAGGGAACTTTTGGGGTCTCATGAAGCTTGCCAAATACTGTTTCAAACTTCAAGACGAAACGTGGGACTTCTCTTGAGACGCTGTGGTGGGCAAGGGCCTCATCTTGTGATGAAGGGGAAACCACGTGGTTTTTCTCGAGTTGCGATGGGATTGTTGACTTACGACGGGGAATTCAGGCTTCCTCTTGTGTTGGCCCAGGGAAGTCCATTCTTCCATTCGAGTTGCCAGGGAGAGCTGGGTGGGAATTGCTCTCGAGTCACGGCAGGTCAAAATAGACCTCATCTAGGCTTGTGTCCAGGACCTAATGTTCCTCTCCAGGGGCGATAGGGATCACGGGGACGCATTCCAGACTCACCCAGTGAGTCAGGCCTCGGCTCGAGGGGAAGCAAAGGATTCTGATATCCTCCTGGGTCGCGATAGGTATCCCTTGGAGCCCACTGAGTGGCCTCCAGGGAGTCAAGCCTCCTGTGGAGTTTGGAGAGAGGACTCCGGATTGCTCTCCAGGGTATGCAATAAAAGAAAGCCCACATCTCGCGATGACGTGGACGTCTCGTGGGTTTAATCCAGCTGGGGCGCCACGTTGTGTTTCTCACGAGGTACGATGGAGAGCTCAGGGGGCCTCTCGTGCAGCACCAGGGAAGTCAGGTCTCCATGCCCGTGGTGAGGGGGAGCGGGTAATTGCTCTCGAGTCATGTTAGGGGAATCCGGCCTCAAGACGCGTTGAAGAAGATCTTTCGAGGTCTTTCTGGGGTTGTGGCAGGAAACGCTGGGTTCCCTCGACTTCTGCCGGTGACCTCAGAGAGCTACTCAGGTTGCCTCTGAGAAGTCAGGGATACTGTGGAGTTGGGAGGGGCCTCTCGGGACTCCACTGGGTTTGGTGCAATGGAAGAGGGCCTCATTTAGAGTTGATGCAGGAACCTTACTGTTTCTCTCCATTTCAGACACCGATTGCAGCGTCCCTGCTGAGTTGGGACAGGAGACTCAGGGCTCGTGCTGTGTGGAGGAATGGAACTCTGCTTGCCTCCCAAGTTGTTCACGAGGTGACAGGCCACTTGTCGAGCTGTATGTGGAACCTGTGGGTTTTTCCAGATGATGCACGGGGTTGTCAATGCCCCTTCGTGTTGTGACTTCATCCACAGGGTTGCCTTCGAAGAGGTGTCCGGGCATGGGTTCTTGTGAAGAGAGGACCAGAGAATCGGGGTCTTTTGGCATGTGGCACCACACACGAGGCTACCTCTCGAATTTCCTCTTGAGACTGGGCTCATCCTGAGGTGCGCTGGGAAGGTCGAGAAAGCCTTCCAGACAAAGCAGGTTAATCGACCCTCCTGTCGCGATCAGGAGGGGAGAAGGGGCTCAGATGAAGTGGTGCTGGGAACCTCGGGGTTCCCCTCGAGTGAGACCGGTATGTCAGGGAACTTTTGGAGTCTGATGAAGGGTGCCAAGTAATGTTTCAAACTTCAACATGAACGTGAGACTTTTCTTGAGACGCTCTAACGTGAAAGGGCTTCATCTTGAGATGAGGGGGGAACTACGTGGTTTCCTTCGAGTTGCAGCAGGATTCTCGCGTTACAACGGGGAATTCGGGCTTCCTCTTGTGTTGGTCCAGGGAAGTCCAATCTTCCATTCGAGTTTCGAGGGAGAGCTGGGATTTCTCTTGAGTCACTGCAGGGCAAAATATACTTCATCTAGGCCTGTGCCCAGGACTTAATTTTCCTCTCCAGGGGTGACAGGGATCTCGGAGTTGCATTCCAGACTCACACAGGGAGTCAGGCCTCTTCTCGAAGGAAAGCAAAGGACTCCACTCTCTTCTCGAGTCGCGTCGGGTATGTCTTGGAGCCCACTGAGTGGCCTACTCGGAGTAAAGCCTCCTGTGGAGTTGGAGAGAGGACTCGGGATTGCTCTCCAGGCCATGCAGGAAGAGAAGGCCCTCAGCTCGCAATGACGGGGGCGTCTTGTGGGTTTTCTCGAGTTGGGGCACAATTATGAGTTTTCTCACGAGGTACGACAGGGAGCTCAGGGAGCCTCTCGTGTGGTGCCAGGAAAGTCAGGTCTCTATGTGTGTGACGAGGGGGAGCCCATAAATGTTCTCGAGTCATGGTAGGGAAATCGGGACTCAAGACGCGTTGAAGAAGGAGTCTCGAGGTCTTTCTCAGGTTGCGGCAGGAAACCCTGGGTTCCCTCGACTTGTACCGGTGACTTCAGGGAGCTTCTCAGGGTGCCTCTGAGAAGTCAGGCATACTGTGGACTTGGGAGGGGCTCTCGGAACTCCACTGGGTTTGGTGCAATGGCAAAGGTTCTCATCTCGAGTTGAGGCAGGAACCTAAGGGTTCCTCTCCATTTCAAACTCCGACCACAGGGTCCCTGAAGAGTTGGGACAGGAGAGTCAGGCCTCGTCTTGTGTGGAGGAATGGAACTCCGCTTGCCTCTCGAGTTGTTCACAGGATAACAGACCATTTGTCGAGCTGTGAGTGGAATCTTCAGTTTTTTCCGTAAGATGCATGAGGGAGTCAGTGCCCCTTCGTGTTGTGCCTTCATCCACAGGGTTGCCTTCAAAGAGGTGTCCGGACATCGGGTTCTTATCAATAGCAGAGCAGGAAATCGGGGTCTTTCAGAACGTGGCACCATCCATGAGGCTACGTCTCGAATTTCTTCGTTAGACTGGTGTCATCCTGAGGTGCACCATGAAGATCGGGAACCCCTTCCAGACAAAGCAGGGGAATCGACCATCTTGTCGCGATCAGGAGGAGTGAAAGGGCTCAGTTGAAGTCGTGCCGGGAACCTCGGTGTTCCCCTCGAGTGGGACCGGTGTGTCGGGAAACTTTTGGGGTCACTTCAAGGGTGCCAAGTACCGTTTTGCACTTCAAGACGGACTTGGGGCTTCTCTTGAGACGCTGTAGAGGGCAAGGGCCTCATCTTGGGATGATGGGGGAATCACGTGGTTTTTCTCAAGGTGCGGCGGGATTCTCGAGTTACGACGGGGAATTCAGGCTTCCTCTTGTGTTAGCCCAGGGAAGACCAACCTTCCATTCGAGTTGCGAGGGATAGCTGGGGGTTGCGCTCGAGTCACTGCAGGGCAAAAGAGACCTCATCCAGGCTTGTGTCTAGGACCTAATGTTCCTCTCAAGGGATGACTGGGAACTTGGGGTTGCATTCCAGACTCACCCGGGAGTCAGGCGTCGTCTCGAGGGGAAACAAAGGCCTTCTCTCTCTTCTCGAGTCGCGACGGGTATTTCTTGGAGCCCACTGAGTGGACTAAAGGGAGTCAAGCCTCCTCTGGAGTTTGGAGAGAGTACTCGGGATTGCACTCCAGGACATGCAGGAAAAGAAGGCCCTCATCTCACGAAGACAGGGGGGTCTCGGTGGATTTACCGAGCTGCAGCGCCTGTGTTGGTTTCTCAGGGGGTACGACAGGGAGCTCAGGGAGCCTCTTGTGTGGCGCCAGGGAAGTTAGGTCTCGATGCGTGTGGCGAGGGGGAGCGCGTCATTGCTCTCGAGTCATGGTAGGGGAATCAGGCCTCTAGACGCGTTGAAGAAGGACTCTCAAGATCTCTCTCAGGTCTTGGCAAGAATACCTGGGTTCCCTCGACTTGTGCCGGTGACCTCAGGGAGATTCTCCGGGTGCCTCTGAGAAGTCAGGGATACTGTGGAGTTGGGAAAGACCTCTCGGGACTCCACTGGGTTTGGTGAAATGGAAGGGGGCCTCATCTCGAGGGGAGGCAGGAACCTCAGGGTTCCTCTCCATTTCTGATTCCGATCGCAGCCCCCTGCATAGTTGGGAGAGGTGAGTCAGGCCTCGTCTTGTGTGCAGGAGTGGACCTCCGCTTGCCTCTCGGGTTGTTCACTGGGTGACAGGCACTTGTTGAGCTGTATGAGTAACCTGCGGTCTTTTCCGGACGATGCACGGGGGTGTCAGTGCCCCTTCGTGTTGTGCCTTCATCCACACTATCTTCGAATAGGTGTCTGGGCATCGCTTTCTTATCAAGAGCGGATCGGGAAATTGCGGTCTTTCGGCATGTGGCACCACCATCGAGGCTACGTCTCGAATTTCCTCGTGAGACAGCCTCATCTGAGGTGCGTGGAGAAGGTCGGGAAACCCTTGCAGACAAAGCAGGGGAATCGACCCTCCTTTCGCGATCAGGAGGGGAGAAGGGGCTCAGATGAAGTGGTGCCAGGAACCTCGGTGTTCCCCTCGAGTGCGACCCGTATGTTGGGGAACTTTTGGGGTAGCATTAAGGGTGCCAAATATCATTTCGCACTTCAAGACGGAACGTGGGACTACTCTTGAGACGCTGGAGCGGGCAAGGGCCTCATCTTGCAATGACGGGGGAACCACGTGGTTTTTCTCAAGTTGAGGCGGAATTCTCGAATTACTACTGGGAATTCAGGCTTCCTCTTGTGTTGGCCCAGGGAGGTCCAATCTTCCATTCGGGTTGCGAGGGAAAGCTGGGGAGTGCTCTCGAGTTACTGCAGGGCAAAAGCGACCTCATCTAGCCTTGTGTTCAGGACCCAATGATCCTCTCCAAGGGCGACAGGGATCTCGGGTTTGCATTACAGACTCACCCGGGGAGTTAGGCCTCGTATCGAGGGGAAGCAAAGGACTCGGCTCTCCTCTCGAGTTGCGACGTGTATCTCTTGGAGCCCACTGACTGGTCTAAAGGGAGTCAAGCCTCCTCTTCAGTTTGGAGAGAGGACTCGGTATTGCTCTTCAGGCCATGCAGGAAAAGAAGGCCCACATCTCGAGATGACGGGGGCGTCTCGTGGGTTTTCTCGAGCTGTGGCGCCAGTGTGGGGTTTCTCACGAGGTACGACGGGGAGTTCAGGTAGCCTCTCGTGTGGCAACAGGGAAGTCAGGTCTCCATGGGCGGGGCAAGGGGGAGCGCGTCATTGCTCTCAAGTCAGGGTAGGGGAATCGGGCCTCATGACGGGTTGAAAAAGGACTCTCGATGTCTTTCTAGGGTTGCGGCAGGAAACCCTGGGTTCCCTTGACTTGTGCTGGTGAACTCAGGGAGCTTCTCAGGGTGCCTCTGAGAAGTCAGGGATACTGTGGATTTGGGAGAGGCCTCTCGGGACTCCTCTGGGTTTGGTGCAATGGAAGAGAGCCTCATCTCGAGTTGAGGCAGGAACCTCAGGGTTCTGCTCCTGACTTCCTGGAGCCGGATCTGACTCAGATCGCAGGGTCCCTGCTGAGTTTGCTCAGGAGTGTCAGGTCTCGTGTTCTGCGGAGGAATGGAACTCCGCTTACATCTCAAGTTGTTCAAGGATGACACCACTTTTCGTGATGTGTGTGGAACCTGCGGGTATTTCGGAGATGCACGGGGGCGTCAGTGGTCCTTCCTGTTGTGCCTTCATCCACAGGGTTGCCTTCGAAGAGTTGTCCGGGCATCGGGATCTCCTCAAGTGCGGACCGGGAAATCGGGGTCTTTCAGCATGTTGCACCACCCACGAGGCTACGTCTCGAATTTCCTCGTGAGACCGGCCTCATCCTGAGGCGCGCAGGAAAGTCCGGGAACCCTTTCCAGACAAAGCAGGGGAATCGACCCTCCTTTCGGGATCAGGAGGAGAGAAAGGGCTCAGATGAAGTAGTGCCAGGAACCTCGGTGCTCCCCTTGAGTGAAACTGGTAAGTCGGGTAACTTTTTGGGTTGCATCAAGGGTGCCAAGTACCGTTTCGCACTTCAAGACGGAACCTGGGACTTCTCTTGAGACGCTGTAGTGGGCAAGGGCCTCATCTAGCGCTGACGGGGGACCCACGTGTTTTTTCTCGAGTTGCGGCAGGATTCTTGAGTTACGACGGGGAATACAGGTTTCCTCTTGTGTTGGCCCAGGGAAGTCCAATCTTCCATTCGAGTTGCAAGTGAGAGCTGGAGATTGCTCTCGAGTCACTGCAGGGCAAAATAGAGCTCATCTAGGTTTGTGTCCAGGACCGAGTTTTTCTCTCCAGGGGCGACAGGGATCTCGGGGTTGCATTCCAGACTCACCCGGGGAGTCAGGCCTCATCTCGAAGGGAATGAATGGACTCCGCTCTCCTCTCGAGTCGCGACGGGTATCCTTTGGAGCCCAAGAGTGGCCTAAATGGAGTTAAGCCTCCTGTGGAGTTTGGAGAGAGGACTCGGGATTGCTCTCTAGGCCATACAGGAAAAGAAGGCCCTCATCTCGCGATGACGGGGCGTCTCGTGGGTTTTCTCAAGGTGCAGTGCCTGGTTGGGGTTTCTCACGAGATAGGACGGGGAGCTCAGGGAGACTCCTGTGGTGCCACGGAAGTCAGGTCTCCATGGACATGGCGAGGGGGAGCGCCTCATTGCTCTCGAGTCATGGTAGGGGAATCGAGCCTCAAGACGCTTCGAAGAAGAACTCTCGAGGTCTTTCTCGGGGTGTGGCAGGAAACCCTGGGTTCCCTCGACTTGTGCCCATGACCTCAGGGAGCTTAGCGGGGTTCCTCTGAGAAGTCAGGGATACTGTGGAGTAGAGAGGGGCTTCTCGGGACATCACAGGGACTGGTGCAATTGAAGAGGACCTAATCTCGGATTGAGGCAGTAACGTCAGGGTTCCTCTCCATTTCTGACTCGGATAGCAGGGTCCCTGCAGAGTTGGGACAGGAGAGTCAGACCTCGTCTTGTGTGGAGTAGTGGAACTCTGCTTGCCTCTCGAGTTGTTCACGGGATGACAGGCCACCTATCGAGTTGTATGTGGAACCTGCGGTTTTGGGGGACGATGCACAGGGGTGTCAGTGCCCCTTCGTTTTGTGCCTTCATCCACAGGGTTACCTTCAAAGAGGTGACCAGGCATCGGGATCTCATCAATAGCGGACAAGGAAATCGGGGTCTTTCGGCATGTGGCACAACCCACGAGGCTACGTCTCGAATTCCCTCGTGAGACTGGCCTCATCCTGAGGTTCGCCGGGAAGTCTGGGAACCCCTTCCAGACAAAGCAGGGGAATTGACCCTCCTGTCGCCATCAGGAGGGGAGAAGAGGCTCAGCTGAAGCGGTGCTGGGAACCTCCATGTTCTCCTCGAGTGAGACCGGGGTGTCAGGGAAATTTGGGGGTCGCATCAAGGGTGCCAAGTACCGTTTCACACTTCAAGACGGAACATGGGACTTCCCTGGAGACGCTATAGCTGACAGGGGCCTCATATTTCGATGACAGAGGAACCACGTTGTTTTTCTCCAGTTGCCACGGGATTCTCGAATTACAACGGGGAATACAGGCTTCCTCTTGTGTTGGCCCAGCGAAGTCCAATCATCCATTCGAGTTGCGAGGGAGAGCTGGGGATTGCACTTGAGTCAATGCAGGACAAAAAAGACCTCATTTAGGCTTGTTTCCAGGACCGAGTTTTCCTCTACAGGGGCGACACGGATCTCGGGATCCCATTCCAGACTCACCCAAGTAGTCAGGCCTCGGCTCGAGGGGAAGCAACAGACTCCGCTCTCCTCTAGAGTAGCGACGTGTATCTCTTGGAGGCTACTGAGTGGCCTAAAGGGAGTCAGGCCTCCAGTGGAGTTTGGAGAGTGGACTCGGGATTGCTCTCTAGGTCATGTAGGAAAAGAAGGCCCTCATCTTACGATGACGGGGGCGTCTCGTGAGTTTTCTCGAGCGGCGGTGCCAGTGTGAGGTTTTCATGAGGTAGGACGGGGAGCGCAGGGAGCCTCTCGTGTGGCGCCAGGGAAGTTGGGTTTCCATGGGCATGGCGAGGGGAATGCGTCATTGCTCTCCAGTCATGGTAGGGTATCGGGCCTCAAGACGCGGTAAAGAGGGACTCTCGAGGTCTTTCTCAGAATGCAGCAGGAAACCCTGGGTTCACTCGACTTGTGCCAGTGACCGCAGAGAGCTTCTGAGGGTGCCTCTGAGAAGTCAGGGATACTGTGGAGTTGGGAGGGGCCTCTCGGGACTCCACTGGGTATGGCGCAATGGAAGAGGGCCTCATTTCGAGTTGATGCAGGAACGTCAGGTTTCATCTACATTTCTGACTCCGATCGCACGGTCCCTGCAGAGTTGGGAAATGAGAGTCAGGCCTTCTCTTGTGTGGAGGAACGGAACTCCGCATGCCTCTCTAGTTCTTCAAGGGATGACAGGACACTTGTCGATCTGTGTTTGGAATCTGCGTGTTTTTCCGTATTATGCATGGGGATGTCAGTACCCCTTCGTGTTGTGCATTCCTCCACAGGTTTGCTTTCGAAGAGGTGTCCGGGCATTGGGTTATTAAGAGCGGACCGGGAAATCGGGGTCTTTCCACATGTGGCACCACCCACCAGGCTACGTCTCGAATTTCCTAGTGAGACCGGCCTCAACCTGAGGTGCGCCGGGAAGGTCGGAACCCCTTGCAGACAAAGCAGGGGAATCGACCCTCCTGTCTCGATCAGGAGGGGAGAAGGGGCACAGATGAGGTGATGCCGGGAACCTTGGTGTTCCCCTCCAGTGAGACCAGTGTGTTGGGGAACTTTTGGTGTCGCATCAAAGGTGCCAAGTACCGTATCGCACTTCAAGATGGAACGTAAGACTTCTTTTGAGACGCTGTAGCGGCAATGGCCGCATCTTGCGATGAAGAGGGAATGACGTGGTTTTTCTCGAGTTGTGGCGGGATTCTTGAGTTACAACGGGAAATTCAGGCTTCCTCTTCTGTTGGCCCAGGGAAGTCCAGTCTTCCATTCGAGTTGCGAGAGAGAGTTGGGGATTGCTCTCGAGTCACTGCAGGAAAAAAGAGACCTCATCTAGGCTTGTGTCCAGGATCTAATGTTTCTCTCCAGGGGTGACAGGGATCTCCGGTTCCCATATCAGACTCACCCGAGGAGTCAGGCCTCGCCTCGACGGGAAGGAAAAGACTCCGCTCTCCTCTCGAGTCGCGACGGGTATGTCTTGGAGTCCACTGAGTGACCAAAAGGGAGTCAAGCCTACTGTGGAGTTTGGAGAGAGGACTCAGGATTGCTCTCCAGGCCATGCTAGAAAAGAAGGCCGTCATGTCGCGAAAACGGGGGCGTCTCGTGGGTTTTCTCTATCTGCGGCGCCAGTGTGGGGTTTCTCACGAGGTATGACGGGGAGCTCAGGGAGCCTCTCGTGTGGCGCCAGGGAAGTCAGGGCTTCATGAGTGTAGCAGAGGGAGCGCGTCATTGCCCTCGAGTCATGGTAGGGGAATCAGGCCTCAAAACGCGTTGAAGAAGGACTCTTGAGTTCTTTCTATGGTAGCGGCAGTAAACCCTGGGTTCACTCGAATTGTGCTGGTGGCCTCAGGGAGCTTCTCAGGGTGCCTCTGAGAAGTCAGGGATACTGTGGAGCTGGGACGCGTCTCTCGGGACTCCACTGGGTTTCGTGCAATGGAAGAGGTCCTAATCTCGAGTGGAGGCAGGAACCTCAGCGTTCCTCTCGTGACTTCACTGGCGCTGGTCTGAATCAGATTGCAAAGTCCCTGCAGAATTGGGACAGGAGGGTCAGGCCTCGTCTTGTGTAGAGGAATGAAACCCCACTTGCCTCTCGAGTTCTTCAGGGGTGACAAGCCACTTGTTGAGCTGTATGTGGAACGTGCGGGTTTTTCCGGACGATGCACAAGGGTCTCAGTGCCCCTTTGTGTTGTGCCTTCATCCACAGGGTTGCCTTCGAAGAGGTGTCCAGGCATGAGGTTCTTATGAAAAGCGTACCGGGAAATCATAGTCTTTTGGCATGTGGCACCACCCGCGAGCTACGTCTCGAATTTCCTCGTGAGACCGGCCTCATCCTGAAGTGCCCCGTGAAGGTCGGGAACCCCTTACAAACAAAGCAGGGGAAGTGACCCTCCTAACAAGAACAGGAGGGGAGAAGGGGCTCAGATAAACTGGTGCCGGGAACCTCAGTGTTCACCTCGAGTGAGACCGATATTTCGAGGAACTTTTGGGGTCACATCAAGGGTGTCAAGTATCGTTTCGCACTTCAAGACTGAACGTGGGACTTTTCTTTAGAAGCTGTAGCAGGCAAGGGCCTCATCTTGCCAAGAGGTGGGAACCACGTGTTTTTTCTCGAGTTGCGGCGGGATTCTCGAGTTACGACGGGGATCTCAGGCTTCCTCTTGGGTTGGCACTGGGAAGCCCAATCTTCCCCTCGAGTTGCGAGGGAAAGCTGGGGGTTGCGCTCGGGTCACTGCAGGGCCGAAGAGACCTCACCTAGGCGTGTGTCCGGGACCTAAGATTCCTCTCCAGGGAAGGCAGGGATCTCGGGGTTGCATTCCAGGCTCCCCCGGGGAGTCAGGCCTCGTCTCGAGGGGAAGCCAAGGACTCCGCTCTCCTCTCGAGTCGCGACGCGGGTCTCTTGGAGCCCCCTGAGCGGCCTCAAGGGAGTCCAGCCTCCTCTTCCGTTTGGAGAGAGGACCCGGGATTGCTCTCCAGGCCATGCAGGAAAAGAAGGCCCTCAGCTCGCGAGGACGGGGGCGTCTCAGGGGTTTCCTCGAGCTGCAGCGCCCGTGGGGGTTTTCTCCCGAGGCACGACGAGGATCTCAGGGAGCCTCTCGTGCGGCGCAAGGGAAGTCAGGTCTCCTAGCGTGGCGAGGGGGAGCGCGTCATGGCTCTCGAGTCACGGGAGGGCACTAGGGCCTTGAGACGCATTGAAGAAGGACTCTCGAGGTCTTTGTCGGGGGGCGGCTGGAAACCCTCGTTTCCCTCGCCTTCTGCCGGGGACCTTAGGGAACTTCCCAGGGTGCCTCTGAGAGGCGAGGGATCCTGTGGAGATGGCGGGGCCCCTCGGGACTCCGCTGGGTCTGGCGCTACGGAAGAGGGCCTCACCTCGAGGGGAGGCAGGAACCTCAGGCTTCCTCTCCGTTTCGGACTCCGACCGCAGGGTCCCTGCAGAGTTGGGACAGGAGAGTCAGGCCTCGTCTTGTCTGAGGAAGGGAACCCCGCTGGCCTCTCGAGTTGCTCAGGGGGTCTCAGGCCCCTCGTCGAGATGTGTGTGGAACCCATGGGTCTTTGCGGACGATGCACGGGGGTGGCAGTGCCCCTTCGTGTTGTGCCTTCACCCACAGGGTTGCCTTCGAAGAGGGGTCCGGGCCTCGGGTCCTTCTCAAGTGCGGACCGGGGAATCGGGGGCGTTCGGCATGTGGCACCACACACGTGGCTCGTCTCGAATTTCTTCGTGAGACCGGCCTCATCCTGAGGTGCGCCGGGAAGGCCGGGAACCCCTTCCAGACCACGCAGGGGAATCGACTCTCCTGTCGCGATCAGGAGGAGAGAAGGGGCTCCGATGAAGCGGTGCCGGGATACTCGGTGTTCCCCTCGAGGGAACCCGGCGTGTCGGGGAACTTTTGGGGGTCGCAGGAAGGCTGTCAGGGACCGTTTCGCCATTCAGGGCGGAACAGGGTACTTCCCTTGAGACACCGTCACGGGCAAGGGCCTCATCTTGCCAAGAGGAGGGAACCACGTGGTGTTTCTCGATTTGCGGCGGGATTCTCAAGCTACGACTGGGATCTCAGGCTTCCTCTTGGGTTGGGCCTGGGAAGCCCAATCTTCCCCTCGAGTTGTGAGGGAAAGCTGGGGTTTGCACTCGAGTCACTGCAGGGCCGAAGAGACCTCACCTAGGCGTGTGTCCGGGACATAATATTCCTCTCCAAGGAAGGCAGGGATCTCGGGGTTGCATTCCAGGCTCCCCCGGGGAGTCAGGCCTCGTCTCGAGGGGAAGCCAAGGACTCCGCTCTCCTCTCGAGTCGCGACGCGGATCTCTTGGAGCCCCCTGGGCGGCCTCAAGGGGGTCCAGCCTCCTCTTGCGTTTGGAGAGAGGACCCGGGATTGCTCTCCAGGCCATGCAGGAAAAGAAGGCCCTCAGCTCGCGGTGACCAGGGTGTCTCATGTGTTTCCTTGAGCTGCCGCGCCAGTGTGGGTTTCCTCACGAGGTACGATGAGGATCTCAGGGAGCCTCTAATGCATTGCCCGGTTAGTCAGGTCTCCATGCGCGTGGTGAGGGGGCGCGTGTCATGGCTCTCGAGTCATGGTAGGGGAATCGCGACTCAAGACATTTTGAAGCACTCTCGAGGTCTTTCTCGAGTTGTGGCAGAAAACCCAGGGTTCCCTCAACTTGTGCCTGTGACCTCAGGGAGCTTCTCATTGTGCCTCTGAGAACTCAGGGATGCTGTGGAGTTGGTAGGGGCCTCTCGGGACTCCACTGGGTGTGGTGCAATGGAAGAGGGCCTCATCTCGAGTGGACGCAGGAACCTCAGGCTTCCTCTCCGTTTCTGACTCGGATCCCATGGTCCCTGCAGAGTAGGTACAAGAGAGTCACACCTAGTCTTCTGTTGAGGAATGGACCTTCGTTTGCCTTTCAAGTTGTTTACAGGGTGACAGGCCACTTGTCGAAATGTCTGTGGGACCTGCGGGTTTTTCTGGATGATGCACGCGGGTGTCAGTGCCCCTTCGTCTTGTGCCTTCATCCACAGGTTTTCCTTCAGAGAGGTGTGCTGGCATCGGGTTCTTTTCAAGAGTGGACCGTGAAATTGGGGTCTTTCGGCATGTGGCACCACCCACGAGGCTACGTCTCGAACTTCCTCATGAGACCGGCCTCATCCTGAGGTGCGCCCGGAAGGTCGGGAACCCCTTGCAGACAGAGAAGGGGAGTCGACCCTCCTGTCGCAATCAGGAGAGGAGAAGGGGCTCAGATGAAGTGGTGCCGGGAACCTCGGTGTTCCCTTTGAGTGAGTCTGGTATGTCGCGGAACTTTTGGGGTCGCATCAAGGGTGCCAAGTACCGTTTCGCACTTCAGGATGGAACGTGGGACTTCTCTTGAGATGCTGTAGCAGACAAAGGGCCTCATCTTGCGATGACGAGGGAAGCACGTGGTTTTTCTCGAGTTGCGGTGGGATTCTCGAGTTACGACGGGGAATTCAGCCTTCCTCTTGTGTTGGCCCAGGAAGTCCAATCTTCCATTTGAGTTGCCAGGGAGAGCTGGGGATTGGGCTCCATTCACTGAAGGGCAAACTAGACCTCATCTAGGCTTGTATCCAGGACTTAATGTTCCTCTCCATAGGCGACAGGGATTTGGGGTTGCATTCCATACTCACCCGGGGAGTCAGGCCTCATCTCGAGGGGAAGCAAAGGACTCCACTCTCTTCTCGAGTCGCGACAGGTATCTCTTGGAGCCCACTGAGTGGTCTTTGCTCTGTAGGAGAGCTCTAGTGTACATAAGCCTGTACATAAGTGAACACAGACACTCTGTGTGCATGTTGCTGCGTACCCAAAATAGGGCCACAAGGAGCCTCATGCTCTCCATGTGGCACGGAAGCTGTGCAGCCACGCAGCAGCTGAAGAATCCAACCAATTGCTCTTTTCTTACCTCTGACAGAGCTCGCATTGCTGTAGCCCTTGGCAGTTTAGAAACACTGGACCCTAACCCCTCTCAAAGTAGGCCTGGGTTCTAGTTCGAATAGAAAGTCAATAGCGGAGCTGAGGACAGGAACGCGGCAGTCATTTATCACACGCTCCTGCAGCCTGCTACTACAGGGACACTAACGCTAGAAGCTAGGAATGTCTTTGCAAGGTGCGCAAAGGACAAGGGAGAACCTCGACCCTGACTCTAGTATTTCAGTCCCCTGAGCAGATCTGAGGTTCTCCCGCTGTAGAAGCTAACCCATTCCTTTCAAATACAGGCTTCCTAACACAGGGCCAGTTGGCTGCTTGCTCTTCCACGAAGCAGGCTTCCTTAACTTGCAAACTGCGAATTCCGCTTAACAGCCTGGAGGAAAATCGCTTCTTGGAAGATTTTTTTCAGAGGCTGTATCCCCGGAGCTGGGGCCAAGCTAGGGGACCCATACTGACAATGGAAGGCAAAACCACATCCAATGTCTTTGCTCTGGAGGACAGCTTTGGTGAGCCTAAGTCTTTCAGGAATATTTCTGGCTCCAACAGAGTCAAATTCTGTGTGTGAAGCTGCACAGCCAAAATAGGGGAACAGAGACCCTGATTCTCTCTGTGTAGCTTTGAAGCTGTCATTCAAACAACAGCTTGAGAATCCATACAATGCTCTCCCTTACTGCTAAGAGAATTCTCATTGCTGTCGTCCTTGACAGTTTGTAGAAATCTGCACCCTAACCCTTCTCCAAGTAGGCCTGGGTCCTAGCTCGGAACAACAGGCAACGGCGGAGCTGAGGCCAGTAAGGCACAAGTGAGGTCTCACACACTCTTGCAGCCTGATCGTCCAGGAGCAGTAAGGCCTCTTTTTCCCTGCAGGAGGCTCGCTTGCCTTGCCTCCTGTGAACTGCATTTCCCAGCCTGGGCGCAAAGCTGTTCCTGGAGATTTTTTCTCAGGGGCTGTTTCCCTGAAGCTGGGTCGGACCTCGGGGGCCCAACTCACAGGGGAAGACAAAACCACATGGACAGGTCTATGCTCTGTAGGAGAGCTCTAGTGAACCTCATCTCTCAGGAACATTCTTGGCTTCTACAGAGACACCTCTGTGCATGAAGCTACACACCCAACATAGTGGCAAAGGGAGTCTGATTCTCTCCGTGGGTGCTGATGCTTTGTGGCAAAGCACCTGCTAAGAATCCATCCGCATAGGCTTCCCTCACCTTGACAGAGGTCTCATTGCTGTAGTCCTTGGCAGTTTGGAAAGAAGCAGACCCTTACCCTTCACCAAGTAGGTCCTTGTCCTTGTTTGAATGGAAAGGCAGTAGCTGAGCTGAGGCCAGTAAGGCGCCAGTCAAGTCTGACATATTCCCGATGCCTGCTCCTTCATGGAAAATAACGTTAGAATCTGGGAATGTCTTTGCAAGGCTGGCAAAGGGCAGTCAGGAACCTCGACCCTGCCTCTGGAATTTCTATCTTCTCAGCACATCTGGCAGTCTCGGTCAGGAGAAACTAACACATTCCTTGCAAATATAGGCTTCCAAACACAGGCCGGTTGGCTGTCTCTTCTTGCCGAAGGAAGCTTGCTTATCCCACCTCCTGCGAACTCCGCTTCCCAGCCTGGGGGATAAGAGGTTCTTGGAGATCTTTTCTCAGAGGCTGTTTCCACGGAGCAGGGGCCGATCCCGGAGACCCACACTCACAGGGGAAGGGAAAACCGCATGGATAAGTCTTTGCTCTCTAGGAGTGCTCTAGTGAACCTCAGTCTATGGGGAATGTTCTTGGCTCCAACGGGGACATCTCTGTGTGGGAAGCTGCATAGCCAACATAGAGACACAGAGACCTGATTCTCTCTGTGCAGCTTTGACGCTGTCGTTCAAACAACAAATTGAGAATCCACACAATGCTCTCCCTTACCACTGAGAGAGTTATCATTGCTGTAGCCCTTCGCAGTTTCTGGAAATCGGCACACAAACACTTCTCCAAGTAGGCCTGGGTTCAATTTCAGATGAACATGCAATAGCGGAGCTGAGGCCAGTAAGGCACCAGTCAGGTGTCACACACTCTGGCAGCCTGCTCCTCCAGGGACAGTAAGGCCTCTATTTCCCTTCAGGAGGCTCGCTTGCCTTACTTCCTGTGAACAGCGTTTCCCAGCCTGGGCGGAAAGCAGTTCCTGGAGATCTTTTCTCAGGGGCTGTTTCCCCGGAGTTGGGGCGGACCTCGGGGACCCAACTCACAGGGGAAGGCAAAACCAAATGGACAGGTCTATGCTCTGTAGGAGATCTCTAGTGAACTGCCGGGGTCCAGCCCCAGCTGATCCAGGGTATTCGAAGCAGAGACGGCGTAGGCGAGGGTCAGGGAACAACTGCTTAATTAAACGTTAATTAAGGATATAAAGAGTAATAAAATGAGGATAGCTCAGTAGGAAAATTCAGTGGAGAAAAGAGGCTGAGTAGCTTGGTTTACGCGGGGGACCAATAAAACTTCAAGACAAGAAGCTTGCACCACTTACGTAGGCCGCAGGCGTCCTTCCGTTCTCCCGAAGGAGAGGAGACACTGAGGCCTCCCCGGTCGGATCTTAGAAGCCCAGGCAAAATTAGTAAGCTTGGTGGGTTCCGCGCTCCAGATGGAGACTCAACCAGAGTGAGAGAGAGAGAGAGACATGGGGAGACCAGTATTTCGAGAAACTGATCCCAATTCTTTATTTTCCATGGTCTACTTTTATACACTGAGATGTTATGCAAAAGTCACGTGGGGTCAGCAGTCCTGACTTTTATCAAAGTCAGGTGCTTCATACAAAAGTATACAGAGGTCTTAGGGGTGTTACATCATCTTCTGGCTGGGGGGCCTGCTGACAATTTACGACCCTCTCCTTGTGACAGCGGTCAGTCAACCAGGACACTTATTTCTCCAGGGGTGATTATTCTTAAAACAGACGCCACCCAAATAAAGTTACATTACTATAGGGTGAGGGTGTAGTGGGTTTTAGTTAAGGAAAGAATGTACTTAGCCTAAGGTCTAACGTGATTTATATCAAAGGTTAATACTTATTTCTTCTATATATTCATTAATGTGTATAAGGGCAGGGGATGTGGAGACTTAGCAGTAAACATCAGCTCAACAAATGAAAAACCCTTCACCAATATGATTTCTAATCAGCCCATTATACTTATACTAATAATTTTCTAACTTTTCTAAGGAACCTGTTTTTAGAAGGTTTAAAGCATCTCGTGCCTCTCATGGTTGGGAGGCTGTGAGCAATCACATGTGGCCGGACAAGCCTGTCAGGCAGGCTAGAGAACCTTCAGAGGAGTTTGTAGGTTAAAACACTCTTGTCACACCCAGGGGTTTTTATCAACTGGAGCTCTAGGTTAACTGCTTCTCCGAAAGAGGTGGTGGGGGACAGCCCCCCGTAAAGTCAGAGGTGTAGGTGAGAGCACAAAATAGTAAGGTAGGCAGGCTCTGGTGATGGGGGTAGATGCTCGAGGATTTCCAGGGGGACTCCTGAGGCTCGATCCCGCCTTTGCGTATGTCGAGCCTCCTTCCTCATGACCTTTGCCATGGGCGGAGTGCCTCACTCTGGCCCCCAACAGTGAACCTCCTCTCTCAGGAACATTCTTGGCTCCTATCGAGACACCTCTGTGTGTGTAGCTACACACGCAACGTAGGGGCAAAGGGAGCCAGATTCTTTCCGTGGGGTGCTGATGCTTTGTGGCAAAGCACCTGCTTGAGAATCCATCAGCTTACGCTTCCCTCGCCTTGACAGAGGTCTCATTGCTGTAGCCCTTGGCAGTTTGGAGAGAAGAGGACCCTTACCTTTCATAAAGTGGGCCCTTGTCCTAGTTTGAAAGGAAAGGCAAGAGCTGAGCTGAGGCCAATAAGGCGCCAGTCAAGTCTGACATATTCCCGAAGCCTGCTCCTTCATGGAAAATAACGCTGGAATCTAGGAATGTCTCTGCAAGGCTGGCAAAGGGCAGTCAGGAGCCTGCACCCTGCCTCTGGAATTACCGATTTCTGAGCAGATCTGGAGGTCTCCTTTAGGAGAATCTAACTCATTCCTTCCATATTGAGACTTCCAAAAACAGGCCGGTCGGCTGCCTCTTCGTGCCCGAAGGAGGCTTGCTTTTCCTGCCTCCTATGAACCCAGCTTCCCAGGCTCTGGGAAAAGCGGATCTTGAAGATCTTTTCTCAGGGGTTGTTTCCACGGAGCTGGGGCTAAGCCTGGAGACCCAAACTCACAGGGGAAGAAAAACCACATGGACAAGTCTTTGCTCTCTAGGAGAGCTCTAGTGAACTTCACTCTGTCACGAACATTCTTGATTCATATGGAGACACCCCTATGTGCGAAGCTGCGTACCCAACATGGGGGCACAGAGAGCCTGATTCTCTCTGTGTAGCTTTAAAGATGTCATTCAAAAAACACCTTGAAAATCCATACAATGCTCTTCCTTACCCGTGACAGAGTTCTCATTGCTGTAGACCTTGGCAGTTTTTAGAAATCCGCACCCAAACCCTTCTCCAAGTAGTCCTGGGTCCTAGTTCGGAGGAACATGCAATGGCAGAGCTGAGGCCAGTAAGGCACCAGTCAGGTCTCACACACTCTGCAGCCTGATCGTCCAGGGACAGTAAGCCCTCTTTTTCCCTGCAGGAGGCTCACTTGACTTCCCTCCTGTGAGCTGCATTTCCCAGCCTGGGGGAAAAGGGGTCCCTGGAGATCTTTTCTCAGGGGCTCCTTCCCCGGAGCTGGGGAGGACCTCGAGGACCCAACTCACAGGGGAAGGCAAAAGCACATGGACAGGTCTATGCTCTGTAGGAGAGCTCTAGTGAACCTCATCTCTCAGGAACATTCTGGCCTCCTATAGAGACACCTCTCTGTGTGAAGCTACACACCCTACATAGGGGCAAATGGAGCCTGATTCTCTCCGTGGGGTGCTGATGCTTTGTGCCAAAGCACGTGCTTGAGAATCCATCCACTTAGGCTTCCCTCGCCTTGACAGAGGTCCCATTGCTGTAGCCCTTGGCAGTTTGGAAAGAAGAAGACCCTTACCCTTCATAAAGTAGGCCTTTGTCCTAGTTTGAATGGAAAGGTAATAGCTGAGCTGAGGCCAATAAGGTGCCTGCCAAGTCTGACATACTCCCGTAGCCTTCACCTTCATGGAAAATAACTCTAGAATCTGGGAATGTCTTTGCAAGGCTGGCAAAGGGCAGTCAGGAACCAGCACCCTGCCTCTGGAGTTACCGACTTCTGAGCAGATCTGGAGGTCTCCTTTAGGAGAAGCTAACCCATTCTTTCCAAATAGAGGCTTCCAAACAGGCCGGTTGGCTGCCTCTTCGTGCCCGAAGGAGGCCTGCTTTTCTCGCATCCTATGAAGCCCTGTTCCCAGCCTCTGGGAAAAGCGGATCTTGAAGATATTTTCTCAGGGGTTGTTTCCATGGAGCTGGGGCCGAGACCAGAGACCCAATCGCACAGGGGAAGGAAAACCACATGGACAAGTCTTTGCTCTCCAGGAGACCTCTAAGTGAAACTTACTCTGTCAGGAACGTTCTTGACTCCTATGGAGACACCCCTGTGTGTGAAGCCGCGTACCCAACAAGGGGGCACAGAGAGACTGATTCTCTCTTTGCAGCTTTGAAGCTGTCATTCAAACAACAGCTTGAGAATCCATACAATGCTCTCCCTTACCTCTGAGAGAGTTCTCATTGCTGTAGCCCTTGGCAGTTTTTTAGAAATCCGCACCCAAACCCTTCTCCTAGTAGGCCTGGGTCCTAGTTCGGAGGAACATGCAATGGCAGAGCTGAGGCCAGTAAGGCACCAGTCAGGTCTCACACGCTCTTGCAGCCTGCTCCTCCAAGGGGCAGTAAGGCCTCTTTTTCTCTGCAGGAGGCTCGCTTGCCTTGCCTCCTGTGAACTGCGTTTCCCAGTCTGGACGAAAAGCAGTTCCTGGAGGTGTTTTCTCAGGGGTTTCTTCCTCGGAGCTGGGGCAAACATCGGGAACCCAACTCACAGGGGAAGGCAAAACCATATGGACAGGTCTATGCTCTGTAGCAGAGCTCTAGTGAACCTCATCTCCCAGGAACATTCTTTGCTCCTATAGAGACACCTCTGTGTTTGAAGCTACACACCCAACATAGGGGCAAATGCAGCCTGATTCTCTCCGTGGGGTGCAGATGCTTTGTGGCAAAGCACCTGTTTGAGAGTCCATCCGCTTCCACTTCCCTCTCTTTGACAGAGGTCTCTTTGCTGTAGCCTTTGGCAGTTTGGAAAGAAGCAGAGCCTTACCCTTCACCAAGTAGGCCCTTGTCCTAGCTTGAACGGAAAGGCGATAGCTGAGCTGAGGCCAGTAAGGCGCCAGTCAAGTCTGACATATTCCTGAAGCCTGCTCCTTCATGGAAAATAACGCTAGAATCTAGAAATGTCTTTGCAAGGCTGGCAAAGGACAGTCAGGAACCTCGACCCTGCCTTTGGAATTTCCGTCTTCTGAGCAGATCTGGAGGTCTTCTTTTGGAGAAGCTAACCATTCCTTCCAAAGAGAGGCTTCCAAACACAGGCTAGTTGGCTGCCTCTACTTGCCCGAAGGAGGCTTGCTTGTTCTGCTTCCTGTGAACTCCGCTTCCCGCCTGGGGGAAAAGTGGTTCTTGGAGATCTTTTTTCAGGGGCTATTTCAACGGAGTTGGAGCCGAGCCCGGAGACCCACATGCACAGAGGAAGGCAAAACCACATGGACAAGTCTTGCTCTGTAGGAGAACTCTAGTTAACCTCAGTATGTGAGGAAAGTCTTGGATTCTACGGGGATACCTCTGTGTGTGGAGCTGCGTACCCAACAAGGGGGCACACAGGGCCTGATTCTCTCTTTGCAGCTTTGAAGCTGTCGTTCAAACAACAGCTTGAGAATCCATACAATGCTCTCCCTTACCTCTGAGAGACTTCTCATTGCAGTAGCCCTTGGCAGTTTTTACAAATCCGCACCCAAACCCTTCTCCAAGTAGGCCTGGGTCCTGGTTTGGATGGCCATGCAATGGCGGAGCTGAGGTCAGTAAGGCACCAGTCAGGTGTCACACACTCTGGCAGCCTGCTCCTCCAGGGACAGTAAGGCCCATTTTTCCCTGCGGGAGGCTTGCTTGCCTTGCCTCCTGTGAACTGCGTTTCCCAGCCTGGGCAAAAAGCGGTTCCTGGAGATCTTTTCTCAGGGGCTCTATCCCCAGAGCTGGGGTGGACCTCGGGGACCCATCTCACAGGGGAAGGAAAAACCACATGGACAGGTCTATGCTCTGTAGGAGACGTTAGTGTGTCTCATCTCTTAGGAACATTATTGGCTCGTACAGAGACACCTCTGTGTGTAAAGCTACACACCGAACATAGGGGCACAGGGAGCCTGATTCTCTCTGTGGGGTGCTGATGCTTTGTGGCAAAGCATTTGTTTGAGAATCCATCCGCTTTCGCTTCCCTCGCCTTGACAGAGGTCTCATTGCTGTGTCTCTTGGCACTTTGGAAAGAAGCAGACACTTACCCTTCACCAAGTAGGCCCTGATCCTAGTTTGAAAGGAAAGGCAATAGCTGAGCTGAGGCCAGTAAGGCACCTGTCAACTCTGACATATTCCCGATGCCTGCTCCTTCATGGAAAATATTGCTAGAATCTAGGAATGTCTTTGCAAGGCTGGCAAAGGGCAGTCAGGAACCTCGACCCTGCCTCTGGAATATCTATCTTCTGAGCAGATCTGGAGGTCTCCTTCTGGAGAAGCTAACCCATTCCTTGCAAATAGAGGCTTCCAAACACAGGCCGGTTGGCTGCCTCTTCTTGCCTGAAGGAGGCTTGCTTTTCCTGCCTCCTATGATCCCTGGTTCCCAGCATGGGGGAAAAGCAGATTCTTGGAGATCTTTGCTCAGGGTTTTTTTCCACGGAGCTGGGGTTGTGCCCAGAGACCCACACATACAGGGGAAGGCAAAACCACATGAACAAGTCTTTGCTTTCTAAGAGAGCTCTAGTGAACCTCAGTCTTTGACGAACGTTCTTGGCTCCTATGCGGACACCTCTGTGTGTGAAACTGCGTACCCAACATGGTGGCAGAGAGCCTGATTCTCTCTGTGCAGGTTTAATGCTGTCGTTCAGAAAACAGCTTGAGAATCCATACAATTCTCGCCCTTACCTCTGAGAGAGTTCTCATTGCAGTAGCCCTTGGCAGTTTGTAGAAATCTGCACCTAAACCCTTCTCCAAGTAGGCCTGATTCCCAGTTCGGAGGAACAAGCAATGGCGGAGCTAAGACCAGTATGGCACCAGTCAGTTTTCACACACTCTGGCAGCCTGCTCCTCCAGGGACAGTAAGGCTTCTTTTTCTCTGCAGGAGGCTCACTTGCCTTACTTCCTGTGAACAGCTTTTCCCAGCCTGGGCAAAAAGCGGTTCCTGGAGATCTTTTCTCAGAGGCTGTTTTCTCGGAGCTGGGGCGGACCTCGGGGACCCAACTCACAGGGGAAGGCGAAACCACATGTATAGGTGAGCACTCTGTAGGAGAGCTCTTGTGAGCCTCATCTCTCAGGAACATTCTTGGCTCCTGTAGAGACACCACTGTGTGTGAATCTACACACCCCACATAGGGGCAAAGGGAGCCTGATTCTCTCCGTGGGGTGCTGATGCTTGGTGGCAAAGAACCTTCCTGATAATCCATCCGCTTATGCTTCCCTCGCATTTACGGAGGCCTCATTGCTGTAGCCCTCGGTCGTTTGGAAAGAAGAAGACCCTTACCCTTCATAAAGTAGGCCTTTGTCCTACTTTGAATGGAAAGGCAATAGCTGAGCTGAGGCCAATAAGGCGCCAGTCAAGTCTGACATATTCCCAAAGCCTGCTTCTTCAGGAAGATAACTGTAGAATCTAGGAATGTCTTTGCAAGGCTGGCAAAGGGCAGTCAGGACCCTGCACACTGCCTCTGGAATTACCGACTTCTGAACAGATCTGGAGGTCTCCCTTAGGGGAAGCTAACCCATTCTTCCAAATAGAGGCTTCCAAACGCAGGCCGCTTGGCTGCCTCTTGCTCTCTGAAGGAGGCCTGCTTTTCCCGCCTCCTATGAACCCCACATCCCAGCCTCTGGGAAAAGCGGATCTTGAAGATCTTTTCTCAGGGGTTGTTTCCACGGAGCTGGGGCCGAGCCTGGAGCCCCAAACGCACAGGGGAAGAAAAACCACATGGACAAGTCTTTGCTCTCTAGGAGACTCTAGTGAACCTCACTCTGTCAGGAACGTTCTTGTTTCCTATGGAGACAGCCCTGTCTGTGAAGCTGTGTACCGAACATGGAGACACAGAGTCTGATTCTCTCTGTGCAGCTTTGAAGCTGTCGTTCAAACAACAGCTTGAAAATCCATACAATGCTCTTCCTTACCCGTGACACAGTTCTCATTGCTATACCCCTTGGCAGTATTTAGAAATCCATACCCAAACCCTTCTCCTAGTAGGCCTGCGTCCTAGTTCGGAGGAACATGCAATGGCGGAGCTGAGGCCAGTAAGGCACCAGTCAGGTCTCACACACTCTGGCAGCCTGATCGTCCAGGGACACTAAGGCCTGTTGTGCCTTGCAGGAGGCTCGCTTGCGTTACCTCCTGTGAACTGCGTTTGCCAGCCTGCGGGAATAGCGGTCCCTGGAGATCTTTTCTCAGGGGCTCCTTCCCCTGAGCTGGGGCGGACCTCGGGGACCCAATTCACAGGGCAAGGCAAAACCATATGGACAGGTCTATGCTCTGTAGCAGACTTCTAGTGAACCTCATCTCTCAGGAACATTCTTGGCTCCTATAGAGACAACTCTGTGTGTGAAGCTACACTCCCAACATTGGGGAACAGGGATCTTGGTTCTCTCCGTGGGGTGCTGATGCTTTGTAGTAAAGCACCTGCTTGAGAATCCGTCCTCTTAGGCTTCCCTCGCCTTGACAGAGGTCTCATTGCTGTAGCCCTTGGCAGTTTCAAAGAAGAAGACCCTTACCCTTCATAAAGTAGGCCCTTGTCCTAGTTTGGATGGAAAGGCAATAGCTGAGCTGAGGCCAATAAGGAGCCAGTCCCCTCTGACACATTCCCGAAGCCTGCTCCTTCATGGAATATAACTCTAGAATCTTGGAATGTCTTTGCAAGGCTGGCAAAGGGCAGTCAGGAACCAGCACCCTGCCTCTGGAATTACCGACTTCTGAGCAGATCTGGAGGTCTCCTTTAGGAGTAGCTAACCCATTCCTTCCAAATAGAGGCTTCAAAACACAGGCAGGTTGGCTGCCTTTCGTGCCCGAAGGAGGCTTGCTTTTCTCTCCTCCTATGAACCCCAGTTCCCAGCCTCTGGGAAAAGTGTATCTTGAAGATATTTTCTCAGGGGTTCTTTCCACGGAGCTGGGGCCGAGCCCGGGGCCCAAAGGCACAGGGGAAGGCAAGACCACATGGACAGGTCTATGCTCTGTAGCAGACCTCTAGTGAACCTCATCTCTCAGGAGCATTCTTGGCTCCTATAGAGACACCTCTGTGTGTGAAGCTGCGTACCTAACATAGGGGCACAGAGAGCCTGATTCTCTCTGTTCATTTTGACGCTGTCATTCAGAAAACAGCTTGAGAATCCATAAAATGCTCTCCCTTACCACTGAGAGAATTCTCACTGCTGTAGCCCTTGGCACTTTGTAGAAATCTGCACCCAAATGCTTTTCCAAGTAGGCCTGGGTGCTAGCTCGGATGAACAGGCAATGGCAGAGCTGAGGCCAGTAAGGCAACAGTCAGGTTTCACACACTCTGGCAGCCTGCTCCTCCAGGGACTGTAAGGCCTCTTTTACTCTGCAGGAGATTCGCTTGCCTTACTTCCTGTGAACAGCATTTCCCAGCCTCGGCGAAGAGGTTCCTGGAGATCTTTTCTCAGGGACAGTTTCCCTGGATGTGTGGCAGACCTCGAGGACCCAACTCACAGGGGAAGGCAAAACCACATGGACAGGTCTATGCTCTGTACGAGAGGTTTAGTGAACCTAATCTCTCAGGAACATTCTTGGCTCCTATAGAGACAACTCTGTGTGTGAAGCTACACTCCCAACATTGGTGCTCAGGGAGCTTGATTCTCTCCGTGGGGTGCTGATGGTTTGTGGCAAAGCACCTGCTTGAGAATCCATCCTCTTCGGCTTCCCTCACCTAGACAGAGGTCTCATTGCTGTAGCCCTTGGCAGTTTGCAAAGAAGAAGACCCTTACCCTTCATAAAGTAGGGCCTTGCCCTAGTTTGAATGGAAAGGCAATAGCTAAGCTGAGGTCAATAAGGAGCCAGTCCCGTCTGACACATTCCCGAAGCCTGCTCCTTCATGGAAAATAACTCTAGAATCTAGGAATATCTTTGCAAGGCTAGCAAAGGACAGTCAGGAACCAGTACCCTGCCTCTGGAATTACCGACTTCTGAGCAGATCTGGAGGCCTCCTTTAGGAGAAGCTAACCCATTCCTTCCAAATAGAGGCTTCAAAACACAGGCAGGTTGGCTGCCTTTTCGTTCCTGATGGAGGCGTGCTTTTCTCTCCTCCTACGAACCCCGGTTCCCAGACACTGGGAAAAGCGTATCTTGAAGATATTTTCTCAGGGGTTGTTTCCATGGAGCTGGGGCCGAGCCTGGAGACCCAAAGGCACAGGGGAAGGCAAGACCACATGGACAAGCCTTTGCTCTTTAGTATAGCTCTAATGAACCTCACTCTGTCAGGATCTTTCTTGATTCCTACGGAGACACACCTGTGTGTGAAGCTGCGGCCACAGAGAGCCTGATTACCCCTGTGCAGCGCTGAGTCTGGGCGGCTAAACAACAGCTTGGGAATGCAGCCTGGGGCGCTTCCCTTCCCTCTGACAGAGCTCTCCTTCGGTCCCTAAGCCCTCTGCAAGGAGGCATGGATCATAGGTGCAAAGGGAAGGGAAGAGCGGAGCTGAGGCCAGTAAGGCGGCCGCCAGTCACGTCTCCCCCACCTCCGCAGTCTGTTCCTTCCCCTGCGCGAAAGCTAGAAGCTGGGAAGGGCTTGGCGAGGCTCGCCCAGGCAGAGCAGCCTCTAGGCCGGGGCTCTGCGATATCGCGCCTGGGCGCAGATCTGGAGCTCCGCCGGAGTGGAAGCTCATTCGGTCCTTCCCAATACAGGCTTGCAAGCACCCGACGGCGGCCTGACTCTATTCTCCCGCGTGCTGGGAGTGGGCTTCCAATCCAGGGCACAGAGCACTGCCTGGAGCTCTCTGCTCAGGGGCTGGTTCCCCTGCGCTGGGACTGTGCTAGGGAGCCCAAAGGCACAGGGGAAGGCCCCAAACCACATGCACACGACTCTGCTCTGGAGCTGAGCTCCGGGGAAGCCCAGTCTGTAAGGCGGTTTCTGAACACAAACGGAGGAACACTCTGGCTGTGGAGCTCCCTCCCCATGACAAGGGCACTGGGACCCTGATTCCCTCCGTTCAGCGCTGAGTCTGGGCTACCAAGCAACAGCTTGGGAATGCAACCTGGGGCATTTCCCTTCCCTCAGACAGAGGTCTCCCTGCGGGAGGCTTTCGCAGTTTGCACACCCCCGTGCCCTAAGCCGTCTGCAAGGAGGCCTGGCTCCTAGGTCCAAAGGGAAGGCAAGAGCGGAGCTGAGGCCAGTCAGGAGCCAGTCATGTCGCCCACACTCCCGCAGCCTGCTCCTTTGCAGGCACAAACGCTAGAAGCGGGGAAGGGCTTGGCGAGGCTCGCCCAGGCAGAGCAGCCTCTCGACAGGGGCTCTGTCCTATCGCACCTGGGCGCAGGTCTGCAGCTCCGCCGGTGTGGAAGCTCACTCGGTCCTTTCCAATACAGGCTTGCAAGGACCCGCCGGCAGCCTAACTCATCTCTCCCGCGTGCTGGGACTGGGCATCCAGGCCTGGGCACAAAGCACTGCCTGGAGCTCTTTGCTCAGGGGCTGGTTCCCCTACGCTGGGGCTGTGCTAGGGAGCCCAAATGCACATGTCAAGGCCCCAAAACACATCCACACGTCTCTGCTCTGCAACAGAGCTCCGGGGAAGCCCAGTCTGGCAGGCGCTTTCTGGGCACAAAGGGAGGAACACTCTGGCTGTGGAGCTTCCTCCCCAAGACAGGGGCACTAGGACCCTGATTCCCTCCGTTTACCGCTGAGTCTGCATTGCCAAGCAACAGCTTGGGAACGCAGCCTGGGGCGCTTCCCTTCCCTCGGACAGAGCTCTCCTTGCGGTAGGCCTTGGTAGTTTGCATACAATGGGGCCCTAAGCCCTCTGCAAGTTGGCCTGGCTCCTAGGTCCAAAGGGCAGGCCAGAGCGGAGCTGAGGCTGTCAGGCTCCAGACACATCTCCCATACTCCTGCATCCTGATCCTACCTGGGCGTGAACGCTAGAAGCTGGGAAGGTACCTGGACCGTGCAGGGGCGGGGCGAACGCGGGCGGTGTGGGGCGGGGGTCGGCTTCTGGCGGAGGTGGGGGCGGGCTTCCCAGTTGTGCTCTCGGAGGTGGACACTGAGGCTGAAAACGCGCCGGGAGCGCACCCGGGACTGGGTAAACCCGGGCTGCGCGGGTCGAGATTCCGATGGCTTTAGGTGGGGGTCGGTCCCAATTGCGCTCTCGGGGGTTGCAACTGCGGCTGGGAACGTCCATTTCGTCCGCTCCTGGGTCCCCAAGGATCGCCATCCCGTGGGTGCAGCGGAGGGCTGCGGACCACAGGTAAGGGAACTGGGACTGCGTGGAGCAGGGAACCACGTATTCCGCCCTCTGTTGGCACATTCTCGGAGCTCCCCAACCTGGAGGTTGCAGAAAGGCCTCGCCCTTGGTGTCAAGGCCTTTACTGCTCCACCCCTTTGCTGAAGAATCTCAGTCTGCACGGTTTTCCCAAGCAGCCTAGTGTCCCCTGGAAGTCCAAGGGACAGAACCCTGAACTCTGGCCGGCTGGCCCAGCCCTGCTTCTGGCACTTTGTAGGCCAGCGGGCCCTGGAGCACCTGCTAGGATGAGAAAGGGAAGGGTCCGCGAATTGCACCCTAGAAAGTTAGTAGGGTGCATGGATTTCAAACCCTGGTGGCCGCCCAGGCAGCAAAGAAGTGGGGAGGGCACCTTGCTGCCCTTTCATGGCAGAATCTGTGGCTGTCCTGATGCGTGGGCCTTTTCATGGGGACCTTGTGCAATAAAAGTTTGGTGTTTTGGTACTGAATAATTAGAAATTGTAAAAAGTTTAAATTATGTGGTGGTGTAATTAAAAAACAAAACAAAACAAAACCAAGCCCCAAGTGTTTGGCACAGGGAGGTTTAAGTATTGAAGGCCTGTTTTCCTTGCACTGTGGCATTCTATCAAGAAGTGTGCAGGATTTTTTTTTTTTAAGAAAAGTGTTCGAAGTGAGGGAAACAGGAAACCCAGAGGTGCCCCTGTATTTTGGGGAAGGCCTTAGGAGGTCACTTGGAAATGCTGCTGGCTGTGGGGGAGGGGGGCAGATGGGCTGTGCAGGCTTGTCCTTTGCATTCATGTTCTTGTGTGTAGAAACCCAGCTCGGAGCCATCTCCTGATGTGTAAGAATTTCGCAGACAAACCTTGAGCTAAGCAATGCATTTGTTCCTGAGGAAATGTTTGTCTTAAGCGATGTAAATATCCTATGTATATCTGCTGGACTCTGGCTTCAGGTCGGTTCCCCCAGTAGGCTCAGAAGCGACTTGAACAAAACAGTATATTTTCCTCGTACCTTGTTCTCCTAATCTATGTTAAGGAAATGATATATTTGCCTGGAATACTGCCTTTCTTCAAGATTCATGTCAATCAGTTTTTGGCCCAGGATGACTCACCTGCTGCCAATGTGACCTCAAGGCATGTCGTGGGGGAGGGGCCTGGTGCCATTCCCTGAGACAGTGCCTTTCTTTCCTTAGCTGACTGCTAGTGCCTGTAGAATATCTGGCTAGAGACCAGCAGGGCGCACACCCCGCCTCAAGTCTAAGTCAGCAGCTTTCTCTATCTCATTTATACTTTAATAACAATTGATGACACAAAAGCTCTGAGCGATCAAATCACATCAAATCTTCATTTCAGATTGAAGATGCATTCCATGGTATTGCCATCTTAAGTCTTTCCATTGTTATGGAATATCTGTCCATGTATTCAGGATAGTTTTCAGCCAGGGTGTATAAGTTCCAGTGTGCCAGTCTTGTCATCCTCGTTACATCCATGGCAAAGTGTTGTATTCATGTTGACATTATTGAAAGGGAATTTTTTTTAATTCCTTTTCAGATTATTATCTGCTAATATATACAGAAAAAACTGTGTAATCTTTCGTTTTTATCAGTTTGGACAGCTTGATAATTGTCTTTAATTTCTTTCCTTTCTCATACTTTAAGATTTTCCGGGCACCGTACATGTACTGCCTCACCCCTAATCTCAGTCATGTGTTCAAAGAACTTCTGTCCTTTGTTTGTTTACTTATTTTTTGCAACATTGAATTCGTTTTGACTATGCTGGGTCTCTGCTGCAAGATGGAAGTTGCTAGGACCTCTGGACTGCAGTCTTCCATCTTTTATTGACCTCTTGTTGACCTTTGCAGAATCCTGGTTGGCGGGAGCTTGTTAGTTCCTTGTTCCTTACCAGGACCTCCTGTGGTAAGTGTTTTTCTCTTCTCTGTTGCCTGGTAAGGGTGGATGGTCATTGGCATCCCAAAGCTAGCGAGAAGGCAATGGCACCCCACTCCAGTACTCTTGCGTGGAAAATCCCATGGATTGAGGAGCCTGGTAGGCTGCAGTCCATGGGGTCGCTAAGACTCGGACACCACTGAGCGACTTCACGTTCACTTTTCACTTTCATGCATGGGAGGAGGAAATGGCAACCCACTCCAGTGTTCTTGCCTAGAGAACCCCAGGGACTGCGGGGCCTGGTGGGCTGCCTTCTATGGGGTCGCACAGAGTGGGACACGACTGAAACGACTTAGCAGCAGCGGCGGCGGCAGCAGCAGCAGAAGCAGTGCATCGATATCAAAAGGGCTGCAAACAGTCAGGAAGGATCACATATGTCACCGTGAAACACTACTTCTCCACTTAGCCAAAGCTAACCAAAGATTTCTGTTCTAGGTCAACCTAGAAGAGATCACTTAAGAGGTAAAGAAACTTAAACTCCATTAGCAAAGGCAGTTCGACATCTCAAGAAAACTTGTGCTAGGCACAGAACTCTTTTCTGGGGGTCCACTTTCCCTACAACCTCCTTATCCCATTCTGTACCCATTCCCTTGCTTCTCCCATCCTGAAACTGCCACCTGTAAGACAGAACTACTTCGTTTTCCTTCCTCAAGTGCCATTGCATTCCACATACTTTCTTGTAATAACAAGTCATACATTTCCCTTCAGCAACCAAGAACTGACTTTTATATTGGCATTCGCTATAGCCCGCCCCCCTCCCCCCACCCCCAAGAACAGAACAAAACAAAACAAAACAATTGCTTTCTTACATTTAACATGTCAGGATGGTGCCAGACACTATTCATGGAGAGTCAAAAATCTCTTTTGTTTCTGTGTAAAAGGGAGGTCCTTTCAAGTCGTGAATGTTTCAGAACTTTCATTTATTTGGAAATGACCTAGCTATTCAATACACTGTCGTCACAAGGGTAGAAACGCGGGTAACCAAAACACCTGGAGAAACGTTTGTTAGTTCAGTTCAGTTCAGTTGCTCAGTCGTGTCTGACTCTTTGGGACCCCGTGGCCTGAAGGACGCCAGGCTTCCGTGTCCGTCACCAGCTCCAGGAGCTTGCTCAAACTCATGTCCATCGAGTCAGTGATGCCATCCAACCATCTTATCCTCTGTCATCCCCTTCCCCTCTGCCTTCAATCAAGACTATGAGAGGCAGATATTTTAGAGTATAATTATTGTAAAGAGTTTGTCTAAAAGCTCATATCACATTTACATTTTTTACTTTTGTTGTTGTCGTTTCCAGGTAGTTTCTTGCTGACAAGCTTGTGACAGATATAACAATAGAGCAATTTTTACCTCAAAAGAAACCTAGGCACTATGAACATGTTGTGCTTAATGTTGTTGACTCTTAGACATGTCTATAATGGAGGAGCAAAACCGAAAATACTAGATATTTAATATTGACTAGTTCCCAGTTCACGGGACTCTGACATTCATTTAGGTCAATGTTTTCTTGTATTTCCAGCAGTTTGATTTGGAAGGGCTGCCTTGTCTTGAGACCACTGAAATCAGAACACAAAACTTGAGCAATATTATCAAAAAACACAAAGCTCACACTGACACATACCTTAATCCAAACAGACAGACAAGACATCTTCCAGGTTTCCGCCTGAGATTTAAAATATTTCTTTGAGCCAGTCTTCTGGGGAGTGGGGGGATGGAGGTGGCAGTGAGGCAGGCTTGGGTAACAAGCTAATTGTTGGTCATTGCATATGCAAAGAACCAGCTTTCCGGGTTCCAAGGAAAAAAGTTTCCTTGGTAACCAACTTTGTCTGGTTCTATAGAATATCATGGCCCTCCTAGGTCAGGTCATCTTGCCTTTCTGTAGTCCTCGTTTTATCCCTAAATCATAGACAGCTTGGATTGTCTCTGTGGGGTGTATGTATTGTCCTCATGTTTGACCTGGCGGCAGCAGCGAGGTCCGAGAGCCTCTCCTGGAAGCGGGCGTGGGGACGGGGCTCACCGGGAGCCACTGGTGAAGGTGGGCAGCGCCCCAGGAGCGCGGCAGGGGCGGGGCGAACACGGGCGGCGCAGGGCGGGTGTCGGCTCCTGGCGGGGGTAGGGGAGGGCTTCCCAGTTGTGCTCTCGGAGATGGCCACTGCGGCTGGAAACGCGCCGGGAGCGCACCCAGGGCGGGGTAAACCTGGGCTGCACAGGTCGAGATTCCGCTCGCTGTGGGTGGGTGGTCGGTCCCTGTTGTGTTCCCAGGGGTCGCCAATGTGGCTGGGAACCCGCCGGGAGCCCAGCAGGGCCGGGGCGAAACCTGGCGGCGCGGGGCGGGGTGGGGGTCCGTTCGCAGCGGGGGTCGGCTCCTGGCGGGGGTGGGGGAGGGCTTTTCAGATGTGCTGTTGGGGGTCGCCATTGCGGCTGGGAATGCCCATTACGTGAACTCCTGGATCCCCAAGGATCGGCATCCATTGGCCACAGCGGAGGGGTGCGGAACACAGGTAAGGGAACGGGGACTGCGTGGAGCAGGGAACCATGTATTCCGCCCTGTGTTGGCACAGTCTCAGAGCTCCCCAACCTGGCGGTCACAGAAAGGCCTCGTCTTTGGGGTCAAGGCCTTTACCGCTCCACCCCTCTGCTGAAAAACCTCAGAGTCTGCGCGGTTTTCCCAAGCAGCCTAGTGTCCGCTGGAAGTCCAAGGGACAGGACCCTGAATTCTGGCCGGCTGGCCCAGCCCTGCTTCTGGCACTTTGTAGGCCAGCGGGCCCTGGAGCACCTGCTAGGATGGGAAAGGGAAGGGTACGCGAATTGCACCCTGGTGGCCGCCCAGGCAGCAAAGAAGTGGGGAGGGCACCTTACTGCCCTTTAATGGCAGACAGAATCTGTGGATGTCCTGCTGCGTGGGCCTTTTCATGTGGACCTTGTGCAATAAAAGTTTACCGGTGACCTTAGGGAACTTCCCAGTGTGCTTCTGACAGATGAGGGATGCCGAGGAGTTGGCGGGGCCTCTCAGGACTCCGCTGGGTTTGGTGCAATGGAAGAGGGCCTCATCTCCAGGGAAGGCAGGAACCTCAGGCTTCCTCTCCGTTTCGGACTCCGACAGCAGGGTCCATGCAGAGTTGGGACAGGAGAGTCAGGAATCGTCTTGTCTGAGGAAGGGAACTCCGCTTGCCTCTCGAGGTGCTCAGGGGTCTCAGGCCCCTTGTTGAGCTGTGTGTGGAACCTGTGGGTGTTTCCGGACGATGCACGACAGTGACAGTGCCCCTTCGTGTTGTGCCTTCACCCACTGGCTTGCCTTCGAAGAGGTGTCCGGGCCTCCGGTTCTTTTCAAGTGCGGACAGGGAAATCGGGGTCTTTCGGCATGTGGGACCACCCACGGGGCTAGTCTCAAATTTCCTAGTGAGGCCGGCTTCATCCTGAGGTGTGCCGGGAAGGCCGAGGACCCTTCCTGACAACTCAGGGGGATCGACTCTCCTGTCGCCATCAGGAGGGGAGAAGGGGCTCAGATGAAGTGGGGCCGGAACCCTCGGTGTTACCCTCGAGGGAAACCGGCGTGTGAGGGACTTTTGGGGGATGCATGAAAGGAGTCAGGTACCATTTCGCAGTTCAGGACAGAACCTAGGACTTCCCTTGAGACGCCGTAGCGGGCAAGGGCCTCATCTTGCGAAGACGTTGGAACCATGTGGATTTTCTCGAGTTGCGGCGGGATTCTAGAGTTACGACGGGGATTTCAGGCTTCCTCTTGTATTGGCCTGGGAAGCCTAATCTTCCATTCGAGTTGCGAGGGAAAGCTGGGGGTTGCACTCGAGTCACTGCAGGGCCAAAGAGACCTCATCTAGGTCTGTGTCCGGGACTTAAGGTTCCTCTCAAGGGAAGACAGGGATCTCGGGGTGGCGTTCCAGACTCCCCCGGGGAGTCAGGCCTAGCCTCGAGGGCAAGCAAAGGATGCCGCTGTCCTCTCAAGTCGCGACGCAGATCTCTTGGAGCCCACTGAGTGGCCTCAAGGGAGTCAGGCCTCCTCTTCAGTTTGGAGAGAGGACTCGGGATTGCCCTCTGGGTAAGGAAGGAAAAGAAGGCTCTCACCTCGCGAGGACGGGGGCTTCTCGGGGGTTTCCTCGAGCTGCGGCGCCCGTGGGGGTTTTCTCACGAGGCAAGACGAAGATCTCAGGGAGCCTCTCGTGCGGTGCCAGGGAAGTCAGGTCTCCGTGCCCGTGGCGAAGGGGTGCACATCATGGCTCTCGAGTCATGGGAGAGGACTAGGGCCTCCAGAGGCATTGAAGAAGGACACTCGAGGTCTTTCTGGGGTTGGGGCGGGAAAGCCTCGTTTCCCTCGACTTCTGCCGGGGACCTTAGGGAACTTCCCATGGTGCCTCTGATAGGTGAGTGATTCTGTGGAGTTGGCGGGGCCTTTCGGGACTCCGCTGGGCTTGTCGCAAAGGAAGAGGGCCTCCCCTCGAGGGGAGGCAGGAACCTTAGGCTTCCTCTCCTTTTCGAACTCCGACCACAGGGTCCCTGCATAGTTGGGACAGGAGAGTCAGGCCTCGTCTTGTCTGAGGAAGGGAACTCCGCTTGCCTCTCGAATTGCTCAGGGTGTCTCAGGCACCTCGTAGAGCTGTGTGTGGAAACCGCAGGGTATCCCGGACGATGCACGGGGGTGTCAGTGCCCCTTCGAGTGGTTCCTTCACCCACAGGGTTGCCTTCGAAGAGGTGTCCGGGCATCAGGTTCTTATCCAGAGCGGACTGGGAAATCGGAGTCGTTCGGCATGTGGCACCACCCATGGGGCTCTTCTCGAATTTCCTCGGGAGGCCGGCCTCATGCTGAGGTGTGCCGGGAAAGCCGGGAACCCCTTCCAGACCACGGAGGGGAATCGACTCTCCTGTCGCGATCAGGAGGGGAGAAGGGGCTCAGAGGAAGCGGTGACGGGACCCTCGGTGTTCCCCTCGAGGGAACCCGGTGTGTCGGGGAGCTTTGGGGGTCGCATGAAAGCTGTCAGGGACCCTTTCGCCCTTCAGGGCGGAACAGGGGACTTCCCTTGAGACGCCGTCGCGGGCAAGGGCCTCATCTTGACAAGAGGTGGGAACAACTTGGTTTTTCTCGAGTTGCGGCGGGATTCTCGAGTTATCACGGGGATCTCAGGCTTCCTCTTTGGTTGGCCCTGGGAAGCGCAAACTTCCTCTCGAGTTGCGAGGGAAAGCTGGGGGTTGCGCTCGAGTCACTGCAGGGCCGAAGAGACCGCACCTAGGCTTGTGTCCGGGACCTAATATTCCTCTCCAGGGAAGGCAGGTATCTCGGGGTTGCATTCCAGGCTCCCCCGGGGAGTCAGGCCTCGTCTCGAGTGGAAGCCAAGGACTCCGCTCTCCTCTCGAGTCGCGACGCGGGTCTCTTGGAGCCCCCTGAGCGGCCTCAAGGGAGTCCAGCCTCCTCTTCCGTTTGGAGAGAGGACCCGGGATTGCTCTCCAGGCCATGCAGGAAAAGAAGGCCCTCAGCTCGCGAGGACGGGGGCGTCTCAGGGGTTTCCTGGAGCTGCGACGCCCGTGGGGGTTTTCTCCCGAGGCACGACGAGGATCTCAGGGAGCCTCTCGTGCGGCGCCAGGGAAGTCAGGTCTCCATGCGCGTGGCGAGGGGGAGCGCCTCCTGGCTCTCGAGTCACGGGAGGGGACTAGGGCCTCGAGACGCGTTGAAGAAGGACTCTCGAGGTCTTTCTCGGGTGGCGGCGGGAAACCCTCGTTTCCCTCGCCTTCTGCCGGGGACCTTAGGGAACTTGCCAGGGTGCCTCTGAGAGGCGAGGGATCCTGTGGAGGTGGCGGGGCCCCTCGGGACTCCGCTGGGTCTGGCGCAACGGAAGAGGGCGTCACCTCGAGGGGAGGCAGGAACCTCAGGCTTCCTCTCCATTTCGGACTCCGACCGCAGGGTCCCTCCAGAGTTTGGACAGGAGAGTCAGGCCTCGTCTTGTCTGAGGAAGAAAACCCCGCTGGCCTCTCGAGTTACTCAGGGGGTCTCAGGCCCTTCGTCGAGCTGCGTGTGGAACCCGCGGGTCTTTGCGGACGATGCACGGGGGTGGCAGTGCCCCTTCGTGTTGTGCCTTCACCCACAGGGTTGCCTTCGAAGAGGGGTCCGGGCCTCGGGGCCTTCTCAAGTGCGGACCGGGGAATCGGGGGCGTTCAGCATGTGGCCCCACCCACGTGGCTCGTCTTGAATTTCCTCGTGAGACTGGCCTCATCCTGAAGTGCGCCGGGAAGGCCGGGAACCCCTTCCAGACCACGCAGGGGAATCGCCTCTCCTGTCGCGATCAGGAGGGGAGAAGGGGCTCAGCGGAAGCGGTGCCGGTTCCCTCGGTGTTCCCCTCGGGGGAACCCGGCGTGTCGGGGGAATTTGGGGGTCGCAGGAAGGCTGTCAGGGACCGTTTCGCCCTTCAGGGCGGAACAGGGGACTTCCCTTGAGACGCCGTCGCGGGCAAGGGCCTCATCTTGCCAAGAGGTGGGAACCAAGTGGTTTGTCTCGAGTTGCGGCGGGATTCTCGAGTTACGACGGGGATCTCAGCCTTCCCCTTGGGTTGGCCCTGGGAAGCCCAAACTTCCCCTCGGGTTGCGAGGGAAAGCTGGGGGTTGCGCTCGAGTCACTGCAGGGCCGAAGAGACCTCACCTAGACGTGTGTCCGGGACCTAATATTCCTCTCCAGGGAAGGCAGGGATCTCGGGGTTGCATTCCATGCTCCCCCGGGGAGTCAGGCCTCGTCTCGAGGGGAAGCCAAGGACTCCGCTCTCCTCTCGAGTCGCGACGCGGGTCTCTTGGAGCCCCCTGAGCGGCCTCAAGGGAGTCCAGCCTCCTCTTCCGTTTGGAGAGAGGACCCGGGATTGCTCTCCAGGCCATGCAGGAAAAGAAGGCCCTCAGCTCGCGAGGACGGGGGCGTCTCAGGGGTTTCCTCGAGCTGCGGCGCCCGTGGGGGTTTTCTCCCGAGGCACGACGAGGATCTCAGGGAGCCTCTCGTGCGGCGCCAGGGATGTCAGGTCTCCACGCGCGTGGCGAGGGGCAGCGCATCCTGGCTCTCGAGTCACGGGAGGGGACTAGGGCCTCGAGAAGCGGTGAAGAAGGACTCTCGAGGTCTTTCTCGGGGGGCGGCGGGAAACCCTCGTTTCCCTCGCCTTCTGCCGGGGACCTTAGGGAACTTGCCAGGGTGCCTCTGAGAGGCGAGGGATCCTGTGGAGGTGGCGGGGCCCCTCGGGACTCCGCTGGGTCTGGCGCGACGGAAGAGGGCCTCACCTCGAGGGGAGGCAGGAACCTCAGGCTTCCTCTCCGTTTCGGACTCCGACCGCAGGGTCCCTGCAGAGTTGGGACAGGAGAGTCAGGCCTCGTCTTGTCTGAGGAAGGGAACCCCGCTGGCCTCTCGAGTTGCTCAGGGGGTCTCAGGCCCCTCGTCGAGCTGTGTGTGGAACCCGCGGGTCTTTGCGGACGATGCACGGGGGTGGCAGTGCCCCTTCGTGTTGTGTCTTCACCCACAGGGTTGCCTTCGAAGAGGGGTCCGGGCCTCGGGTCCTTCTCAAGAGCGGACCGGGGAATCGGGGGCGTTCGGCATGTGGCCCCACACACGTGGCTCGCCTCGAATTTCCTCGTGAGACCGGCCTCATCCTGAGGTGTGCCGGGAAGGCCGGGAACCCCTTCCAGACCACGCAGGGGAATCGCCTCTCCTGTCGCGATCAGGGGGGGAGAAGGGGCTCAGAGGAAGCGGTGCCGGGACCCTCGGTGTTCCCCTCGGGGGAACCCGGCGTGTCGGGGGACTCTTGGGGGTCGCAGGAAGGCTGTCAGGGACCGTTTCGCCGTTCAGGGTGGAACAGGGGACTTCCCTTGAGACGCAGTCGCGGGCAAGGGCCTCATCTTGACAAGAGGTGGGAACCACGTGGTTTTTCTCGAGTTGCGGCGGGATTCTCGAGTTACGACGGGGATCTCAGCCTTCCCCTTGGGTTGGCCCTGGGAAGCCCAATCTTCCCCTCGGGTTAAGAGGGAAAGCTGGGGGTTTCGCTCGAGTCACTGCAGGGCCGAAGAGACCTCACCTAGACGTGTGTCCGGGACCTAATATTCCTTCCAGGGAAGGCAGGGATCTCGAGGTTGCACTCCAGGCTCCCCTGCGGAGTCAGTCCTCGTCTCGAGGGGAAGCCAAGGACTCCGCTCTCCTCTCGAGTCGCTACGCGGTTCTCTTGGAGCCCCCTGAGCGGCCTCAAGGGAGTCCAGCCTCCTCTTCCGTTTGGAGAGAGGACCCGGGATTGCTCTCCAGGCCATGCAGGAAAAGAAGGCCCTCAGCTCGCGAGGACGGGGGCGTCTCAAAGGGTTTCCTCGAGCTGCGGCGCCCGTGGGGGTTTTCTCCCGAGGCACGACGAGGATCTCAGGGAGCCTCTCGTGCGGCGCCAGGGAAGTCAGGTCTCCATGCGCGTGGTGAGGGGGAGCGCGTCATGGCTCTCGAGTCACGGGAGGGGACTAGGGCCTCGAGATGCATTGAAGAAGGACTTTCGAGGTCTTTCTCGGGGGGCGGCGGGAAACCCTCGTTTCCCTCGCCTTCTGATGGGGACCTTAGTGAACTTCCCAGGGTGCCTCTGAGAGGCGAGGGATCTTGTGGAGGTGGCGGGGCCCCTCGGGACTCCGCTGGGTCTGGCGCAACGGAAGAGGTCCTCATCTGGTTGGGAGGCAAGAACCTCAGGCTTCCTCTCCGTTTCGGACTCCGACTGCAGGGTCCCTGCAGAGTTGGGACAGGAGAGTCAGGCCTCGTCTTGTCTGAGGAAGGGAACCCCGCTTGCCTCCCGAGTTGTTCAGGGGGACACAGGCACCTCGTCGAGCTGTGTGTGGAACCCCCGGGTCTTTCCGGACGATGCACGGGGATGTCAATGCCGCTTAGGTCTGTGCCTTCACCCACAGGGTTGCCTTCGAAGAGGGGTACGTCATCGGGTTCTTCTCAAGAGCGGACCGGGGAATCGGGGTCGTTCGGCGTGTGGCACCACCCACGTGGCTCATTTCAAATGTCCTCGTGAGCCCGGCCTCCTCCTGAGGTGCGCCAGGAAGGCCGGGAACCCCTTCCAGACCACGCAGGGGAATCGACTCTCCTGTCGCGATCAGGAGGGGAGAAGGGGCTCAGATGAAGTGGTGCCGGGACCCTCGGTGTTCCCCTCGAGGGAACCCAGCGTGTCGGCGAACTTTTGCGGTCGCATCAAGGGTGTCAATTACCGTTTCGCACTTAAGGACGGAACATGGGACTTCTCTGGAGACTCCGGGAACTTCGGTGTTCCCCTGGAGTGAGACCGGTATGTTGGGGAACTTTTGGGTCGCATCAATGGTGCCAAGTAGCATTTCGAACTTTAAGATGGAACGTGGGACTTCTCTTGAGACTCTAGCTGGCAAGGGCCTCATATTGCGATGAAGGGGGAACCACATGGTTTTTAAGACTTGAGGCTGAATTCTCGAATTACGATGGGAAATTCAGACTTCCTCTTGTGTTGACCTTGGGAAGACCAATCTTCCATTCAAATTGTGAGGGAGAGATGGAGGTTGCTCTCGAGTCACTGTAGGGCAAAATAGACCTCATCTAGGCTTGTGTCTAGGACATAATGTTCCACTCCAGGGGCGACAGGGATCTCGGGGTTGCATTCCAAACTCACCCGGGGAGTCAGGCCTCGTCTCAAGGGAAGCAAAGGACTCCGCTCTCCTCTCGAGTCGCACCGGGTATTTCTTGGACCCAACTGAGTGGCCTAAAGGGAGTCAATCCTCCTGTGAAGTTTGGAGAGAGGACCAGGGATTGCTCTCCAGGTCAGGCAGGAAAAGAAGGCCCGCATTTCTCCTTGATGGGGGCATCTTGTGGTTTTTCTCGAACTGCAGCGCCACTGTGGGTTTTCTCACGAGGTACGATGGGGTACTCAGGGAGCCTCTTGTGTGTTACTAGGGAAGTCAGTTTTCCTGCTTGTGGCGAGGGGAGCACGTCCTTGCTCTGGAGTCATGGTAGGGGAATCGGGCATCAAGAGACGTTGAAAAAGGACTCTCCAAGTCTTTCTCGGGTTACTTCAGGAAACTCTGGGTTCCCTCGACTTGTGCCAGTGACCTCAGGTAGCTTCTCAGGGAGCCTCTGAGAATTCAGGGATACTGTGGTGTTGGGAGGGGCCTCTCGGGACACCACTGAGTTTGGTTCAATGGAAGAGGGCCTCTTCTCTAGTTGAGGCAGGAACCTCAGGGTTCCTCTCCATTTCTGACTCCGATCGCAGGGTCCCTGAAGAGTTGGGACAGGAGAGTAAGGCCTCGTCTTGTGTGAAGGAATGCAACTTCACTTGCCTCTCGAGTTGTTCACGGGGTGACAGTCCACATTTGGAGCTGTGAGTGGAATCGGCAGGTTTTTCCAGACGATGCATGGGGATGTCAGTGTCCCTTCGTGTTGTGCCTTCATCCACAGGGTTGCCTTCGAAGAGATGTCCGGGCGTCAGGTTCTTATCTAGAGTGGACCGGGAATTCGGGATCTTTCAGCATGTGGCACCAACCATGAGGCTACTTTTCAAATTTCCTCATGAGACCGGCCTCATCCGGAGGTTCACGGTGAACGTCGGGAACCCTTGCAGAAAAAGCATGGGAATCGACCCTCCTGTCGCAATCAGGAGGGGTGAAGGGGCTCACAGGAAGTGGTACCGTGAACTTTGGTGTTTCCCTCGAGTGAGACCGGTATGTCAGGGAACTTTGGGGGTCGCATCAAGAGTGCCAAGTACCGTTTTGCACTTCAGGATGGAACGTGGGACTTCTCTTGATACGCTGTAGCGGCCAAGGGCCTCATCTTGCGATGACGGGGGAGCCACGTGTTTTTTCTCGATCTGCGGCGGATTCTCGAGTTACGACGGGGATTTCAGGCTTCCTCTTGTGTTGGGCCAGGGAAGTCCAATCATCCATTCAAGTTGCGAGGGAGAGCTTGGGGTTGCGCTCAAGTCACTGCAGGACAAAGGAGACCTCATCTAGGCTTGTGTCCAGGACCTAATGTTCCTCTCCAAGGGCCACAGGGATCTCAGGTTTGCATTCCAGACTCACCCAGGGAGTCAGGCCTCGTGTCGAAGGGAAGCAAAGGACTCCGCTCTCCTTTCGAGTCGCAACGGGCACCTCTTGGAGCCCACTGAGTGGCCTAAAGGGAGTCAAGCCTCCTGTGGAGTTTGGAGAGAGGACTCGGGATTGCTCTCCAGGCGATGCAGGAAAAGAAGGCCATCATCTCGCGATGAAGGGGGCGTCTCGTGGGTTTTCTCGAGTTGCAGCGCCAGTGTGGGGTTTCTCATGAGGTAGTACGGGGAGCTCAGGGAGCCTCTCATGTGGCGCTTGGGAAGTCAGGTCTCCATGCGCATTGCGAAGGGGAGCGCGTCATTGCTCTAGAGTCATGGTAGGTGTATCCGGCCTCAAGAACCGTTAAAGAAGGACTTTCAAGGTGTTTCTTGGGTCACGGCAGTAAACCCTGGGTTCCCTCGACTAGTGCCGGTGGCCTCAGGGAGCTTCTCAGTGTGCCTCTGAGAAGTCAAGGATACCCTGGAGTTGGGAGGGCCCTCTCGGGACTCCACTGGGTTTGGTGCAATAGAAGAGGCCCTCATCTCGAGTGGAGGCAGGAACCTCAGGGTTCATCTCCATTTCTGACTCTGATCGCAGGGTCCCTGCAGAGTTGGGACAGGAGAGTCAGGCCTCGTCTTGTAAGGAAGAATGGACCTCCACTTGCCTCTCGAGTTATTCACGGGGTGACAGGCAACTTGTCGAACTGTGTTTGGAATCTGCGGGTTTTTCCGGACGATGCACGAGGGTGTCAGTGCCCCTTCGTGTTGTGCCTTCTTCCACAGGGTTGTCTTTGAAGAGGTGTCCGGGCATCGGGTTCTTATCAAGAGCGGACCGGGGAATCGGGGTCTTTCGGCATGTGTTACCACCCATGAAGCTACGTCTCAAATATTCTCGTTAGACCGGCCTCATCCTGAGGTGCGCCGGGAAGGTTGGGAACCCCTTCCAGACAAATCACGGGAGTCGACCCTCCAGTCGCAATCAGGAGGGGAGAAGTGGCTCAGATGAAGTCGTACCGGGAACCTCGGTGTTCCCCTCGAGAGAGACCAGGGTGTCGGGGAACTTTTGGAATCGCATCAAGGGTGCCAAGTTTTCACACTTGAAGTGTGAAAACACTTCAAGAAGAAACCTGGGACTTCTCTTTAGACGCTGTAGCGGGCAAGGGCCTCATCTTGCGATGACGGGGGAACCATGTGGTTTTTCTCGAGTTTCTGCGGGATTCTCGAGTTATGATGGGGAATTCAGGCTTCCTCTTGTGTTGGCCCAGGGAAGTCCAATCTTCCATTGGAGTTGTGAGAGAGAGCTAGGGATGGCTCTCGAGTCACTTCAGGGCAAAAGAGACCTCATCTAAGTTTGTGTCCAGGACCTAATGTTCCTCTCCAGGGGCGACAGAGATCTCGGGGTTGCATTTTAGACGCACCCGAGGAGTCAGGGCTCATCTCGAGAGGAAGGAAAGGACTCTGCTCTGCTCTCGAGTCCCCACGGGTATTTCTTGGAGACCACTGAGTGGCCTAAAGGGAGTCAAGCCTCCTGTGGATTTTTTTTTTAAATTTTATTTTATTTTTAAACTTTACATAATTGTATTAGTTTTTCCAAATATCAAAATGAATCCGCCTCAGGTATATATGTGCTCCCCATCCTGAACCCTCCTCCCTCCTCCCCCCCATAGCATCCCTCTGGGTCGTCCCAGTGCACTAGCCCCAAGCATCCAGTGTCATGCATCAAACCTGGACTGGCAACTCTTTTCATACATGATATTTTACATGTTTCAATGCCATTCTCCCAAATCTTCCCACCTTCTCCCTCTCCCACAGAGTCCATAAGACTCTTCTATACATCAGTGTCTCTTTTGCTGTCTCGTACTCAGGGTTATTGTTACCGTCTTTCAAAGTTCCATATATATGCGTTAGTATACTGTATTGGTGTTTTTCTTTCTGGCTTACTTCACTCTGTATAATAGGCTGCAGTTTCATCCACCTCATTAGAACTGATTCATTCTATTCTTTTTAATGGCGGAGTAATACTCCATTGTGTATATGTACCACAGCTTTCTTATCCATTCATCTGCTGATGGACATCTAGGTTGCTTCCATGTCCTGGCTATTAGAAACAGTGCTGCGATGAACATTGGGGTTCACGTGTCTCTTTCCCTTCTGGTTTCCTCAGTGTGTATGCCCAGCAGTGGGATTGCTGGATCATAAGGCAGTTCTATTTCCAGTTGTTTAAGGAATCTCCACACTGTTCTCCATAGTGGCTGTACTAGTTTGCATTCCCACCAACAGTGTAAGAGGGTTCCCTTTTCTCCACACCCTCTCCAGCATTTATTATTTGTAGACTTTTGGATTGCAGCCATTCTGACTGGCGTGAAATGGTACCTCATAGTGGTTTTGATTTGCATTTCTATGATAATGAGTGATTTTGAGCATCTTTTCATGTGTTTGTTAGCCATCTGTATGTCTTCTTTGGAGAAACGTCTATTTAGTTCTTTGGCCCATTTTTTGATTGGGTCATTTATTTTTCTGGAGTTGAGCTGTAGGTGTTGCTTGTATATTTTGAGATTAGTTGTTTGTCAGTTGCTTCATTTCCTATTATTTTCTCCCATTCTGAAGGCTGTCTTTTCACCTTGCTAATAGTTTGCTTTGATGTGCAGAAGCTTTTAAGGTTAATTAGGTCCCATTTGTTTATTTTTGTTTTTATTTCCAATATTCTGGGAGGTGGGTCATAGAGGATCCTGCTGTGATGTATTTCAGAGAGTGTTTTGCCTATGTTCTCCTCTAGGAGTTTTATAGTTTCTGGTCTTACGTTTAGATCTTTAATCCATTTTGAGTTTATTTTTGTGTATTGTGTTAGAAAGTGTTCTAGTTTCATTCTTTTACAAGTGGTTGACCAGATTTCCCAGCACCGCTTGTTAAAGAGATTGTCTTTAATCCATTGTATATTTTTGCCTCCTTTGTCAAAGATAAGGTGTCCATATGTGTGTGGATTTATCTCTGGGCTTTCTATTTTGTTCCACTAATCTATATTTCTGTCTTTGTGCCAGTACCATACTGTCTTGATAACTGTGGCTTTGTAGCGGAGCCTGAAATCAGGTAGGTTGATTCCTCCAGTTCCATTCTTCTTTCTCAAGATCGCTTTGGCTATTCGAGGTTTTTTGTATTTCCATACAAATTGTGAAATTATTTGTTCTAGCTCTGTGAAGAATACTGTTGGTAGCTTGATAGGGATTGCATTGAATCTATAAATTGCCTTGGGTAGTATACTCATTTTCACTATATTGATTCTTCCAATCCATGAACATGGTATATTTCTCCACCTATTAGTGTCCTCTTTGATTTCTTTCACCAGTGTTTTATAGTTTTCTATATATAGGTCTTTAGTTTCTTTAGGTAGGTATATTCCTAAGTATTTTATTCTTTCCGTTGCAATGGTGAATGAAATTGTTTCCTTAATTTCTCTTTCTGTTTTCTCATTATTAGTGTATAGGAATTCAAGGGATTTCTGTGTGTTGATTTTATATCCTGCAACTTTACTATAGTCATTGGCTAGTTCTAGTAATTTTCTGGTGGAGTCTTTAGGGTTTTCTATGTAGAGGATCATGTCATCTGCAAACAGTGAGAGTTTTACTTCTTCTTTTCCAATTTGGATTCCTTTTGTTTCTTTTTCTGCTCTGATTGCTGTGGCCAAAACTTCCAAAGCTATGTTGAATAGTAATGGTGAAAGTGGGCACCCTTGTCTTGTTCCTGACTTTAGAGGAAATGCTTTCAATTTTTCACCATTGAGGATAATGTTTGCTGTGGGTTTGTCATATATAGCTTTTATTATGTTGAGGTATGTTCCTTCTATTCCTGCTTTCTGGAGAGTTTTTATCATAAATGGATGTTGAATTTTGTCAAAGGCTTTCTCTGCATCTATTGAGAAAATCATATGGTTTTTATTTTTCAATTTGTTAAGGTGGTGTATTACATTGATTGATTTGCGGATATTGAAGAATCCTTGCATCCCTGGGATAAAGCCCACTTGGTCATGGTGTATGATCTTTTTAATATGTTGTTGGATTCTGATTGCTAGAATTTTGTTAAGGATTTTTGCATCTATGTCATCAGTGATATTGGCCTGTAGTTTTCTTTTTTTGTGGGATCTTTGTCAGGTTTTGGTATTAGGCTGATGGTGGCCTCATAGAATGAGTTTGGAACTTTACCTTCCTCTGCAATTTTCTGGAAGAGTTTGAGCAGGATAGGTGTTAGCTCTTCTCTAAATTTTTCGTAGAATTCAGCTGTGAAGCCGTCTGGACCTGGGCTTTTGTTCGCTGGAAGATTTTTGATTACAGTTTCAATTTCCGTGCTTGTGATGGGTCTGTTAAGATTTTCTAGTTCTTCCCTGGTCCAGTTTTGGAAAGTTGTACTTTTCTAAGAATTTGTCCATTTCTTCCACGTTGTCCATTTTATTGGCATATAATTGTTGATAGTAGTCTCTTATGATCCTTTGTATTTCTGTGTTTTCTGTTGTGATCTCTCCATTTTCATTTCTAATTTTATTGATTTGATTTTTCTCCCTTTGTTTCTTGATGAGTCTGGCTAATGGTTTGTCAATTTTATTTATCGTTTCAAAGAACCAGCTTTTGGTTTTGTTGATTTTTGCTATGGTCTCTTTTGTTTCTTTTGCATTTATTTCTGCTCTAATTTTTAAGATTTCTTTCCTTCTACTAACCCTGGGGTTCTTCATTTCTTCCTTTTCTAGTTGCTTTAGGTGTAGAGTTAGGTTATTTATTTGACCTTTTTCTTGTTTCTTGAGGTGTGTCTGTATTGCTATGAACTTTCCCCTTAGGACTGCTTTTACCGTGTCCCACAAGTTTTGGGTTGTTCTGTTTTCATTTTCATCCGTTTCTATGCAAATTTTGATTTCTTTTTTTGATTTCTTCTGTGATTTGTTGGTTATTCAGCAGCGTGTTGTTCAGCCTCCATATGTTGGAATTTTTAATAGTTTTTCTCCTGTAATTGAGATCTAATCTTACTACATTGTGGTCAGAAAAGATGCTTGGAATGATTTCTATTTTTTTGAATTTACCAAGGCTAGCTTTATGGCCCAGGATGTGATCTATCCTGGAGAAGGTTCCATGTGCACTTTAGAAAAAGTTGAAATTCATTGTTTTGGGATGAAATGTCCTATAGATATCAATTAGGTCTAACTGGTCTATTGTATCATTTAAAGTTTGTGTTTCCTTGTTAAATTTCTGTTTAGTTGATCTATCCATAGGTGTGAGTGGGGTATTAAAATCTCCAACTATTATTGTGTTAGTGTTAATTTCTCCTTTCATACTTGTTAGCATTTGTCTTACATACTGTGGTGCTCCCACGTTGGGTGCATATATATTTATAATTGTTATATCTTCCTCTTGGATTGATCCTTTGATCATTATGTAGTGACCTTCTTTGTCTCTTTTCACAGCCTTTGTTTTAAAGTCTATTTCATCTGATATGAGTATCGCTACTCCTGCTTCCTTTGGTCCCTATTTGCATGGAAAATCTTTTTCCAGCCCTTCACTTTCAGTCTGTATGTATCCCCTGTTTTGAGGTGGGTCTCTTGTAGACAACATATGTAGGGGTCTTGTTTTTGTATCCATTCAGCCAGTCTTTGTTTTTTGGTTGGAGCATTCAACCCATTTACGTTTAAGGTAATTACTGATAAGTATGATCCCATTGCCATTTACTTTATTGTTTGGGGTTCGAATTTATACACCGTTTTTGTGTTTCCTGTTTAGTATTTGTTGGAGAGCTGGTTTGGTGGTGCAGAATTCTCTCAGCTTTTGCTTGTCTGAAAAGCTTTTGATTTCTCAGTCATACTTGAATGAGATCCTTGCTGGGTACAATAATCTGGGCTGTAGGTTATTTTCTTTCATCATTTTAAGTATGTCTTGCCATTCCCTCCTTGCTTGAAGAGTTTCTATTGAAAGATCAGCTGTTATCCTTATGGCAATTCCCTTGTGTGTTATTTGTTGTTTTTCCCTTGCTGCTTTTCATATTTGTTCTTTGTGTTTGATTTTTGTTAATGTGATTAATATGTGTCTTGGGGGGTTTCGCCTTGGCTTTATCCTGTTTGGGACTCTCTGGGTTTCTTGGACTTGAGTGGGTATTTCCTTCCCCATTTTAGGGAAGTTTTCAACTATTATCTCCTCAAGTATTTTCTCACGGTCTTTCTTTTTGTCTTCTTCTTCTGGGAACCCTATGATTCGAATGTTGTAGCGTTTAATATTGTCCTGGAGGTCTCTGAGATTGTGCTCATTTCTTTTAATTCGTTTTTCATTTATCCTCTCTGATTCATTTATTTCTACCATTCTATCTTCGAATTCACTAATCCTATCTTCTGCCTCTGTTATTCTACTATTTGTTGCCTCCAGAGTGTTTTTAATTTCATTTATTGCATTATTCATTATATATTGACTCTTTTTTTATTTCTTCTAGGTCCTTGTTAAACCTTTCTTGCATCTTCTCAATCCTTGTCTCCAGGCTATTTATCTGTGATTCCATTTTAATTTCAAGATTTTAGATCCATTTCACTATCCTTATTCGGAATTCTTTATCAGGTAGATTCCCTATCTCTTCCTCTTTTGTTTGGTTTGGTGGGCATTTATCCTGTTCCTTTATCTGCTGGGTATTCCTCTGTCTCATCTTGTTTAAATTGCTGAGTTTGGGGTGTCCTTTCTGTATTCTGGCAGTTTGTGGAGTTCTTTAATGTGGCATTTCCTCGCTGTGTGTGGGTTTGTACAGGTGTCTTGTCAAGGTTTCCTGGTTAGGGAAGCTTGTGTCCGTGTTCTGGTGGGTGGAGCTGTATTTCTTCTCTCTGGAGTGCAATGAAGTGTCCAGTAATGAGTTATGAGATGTTTGTGGTTTTGGGGTGACTTTGGGCAGCCTGTATCTTGAAGCTCAGGGCTGCGTTCCTTTGTTGCTGGAGAATTTGCTTGGTATGTCTTGCCCTGGAACTTGTTGGCCCTTGTGTGGTGCTTGATTTCAGTGTCGGTATGGAGGCATTTGATGAGCTCCTGTCAATTAATGTTCCTTGGAGTCAGGAGTTCCCTGGAGGCAGGGTTTGGACTTAAGCCTCCTGCTTCCAGTTATCTGTCTTACTTTTACAGTAGTTTCAAAACTTCTCCTTCTATACAGCACCATTGATAAAACATCTACGTTAAAGAAGAAAAGTTTCTCTACTGTGAGGGCCACTCAGAAAGGTTCACAGCGTTACATGGAGAAGAGAAGAGGGAGGAGGGAGTTAGAGGTGACCCAAATGAGATGAGGTGGAATCAATAGTGGAGAGAGTGGGCTGGCCAGTAGTCACTTCCTTATGTGCACTCCACAACTGGACCGCTCAGAGATGTTCACAGAGTTATACAGAGACGAGAAGAAGGAGGAAGGAGACAGAGGTGGCCAGAAGGATAAAAGGGGGGAATGAAAAGGAGGGAGACCGATCCAGCCAGTAATCAGTTCCCTAAGTGTTCTCCACCGTCTGGAATACACAGAAATTCACAGAGTTGGGTAGAGTAGAGAGGGGTTAGGGAGGAGACACAGGCGACCTGGTGGAGAAAAAGGAGAGTCCAAAGGGAGAGAGAGCAGTCAAGCCAGTAATCTCGCTCCCTAGTGAAAAATGGGTACTGAAGTTTGGGTTCTTAAAGGTACAAAATTGGTAACAAATACATAAAAGCAAAAATTAAAAATCTAGAGTAGAGTTTGGACTTTCAAAAATACGATGTTAAAGAAAAGAAGAAGGAAAAGAAAGAGAGAAAAAACGAACAAAGAAAAACAAACAAGGTCGCAAAAATTATCAAGAAAATACAGGTACAAAATTGATAACTAATACCAAAAAGCAAAAATTAAAAATCTAGAGTAGAGTTTGGAATTTCAAAAATACAATGTTAAAAAAAAGGAAGAAGAAAACTAAAGAGAAAACAAACAAACAAAAACAAGCAGTGTCGCAAAAATTATAAAGAAACTACAGGTACAAAATTGATATCAAATACCAAAAAGCATAAATTAAAAATCTAGAGTAGGTTTTGGAATTTCAAAAATACAATGATAAAGAAAAGAAGAAAAAAAAACCAAAACAAAAAAACACGGTCAAAAAATTATTATATATATATATATATATATATATATATATATATATATATATATATGAAGTTTGCTGAAGAAGAAAAAAATAGGGTCTTTTTTTTGCAAAGTAATAGGTTATAAAAGTGAAAATTAAAGGAACAATAGAGGACTTAAGATTAAAAAAAATTAAAAAAAGAATGAATGATCATAAAAATATATCTAGGACTTTCTCTGGTTTTGTTGTGAGTATCGTGGGTTCAGTTCATTTTTGGCTAGTTCCTTGGTCCGACTTATATTTCTCAAGATCTATAGGCGCCTTCCTATGTAGTCCTAGTAACCACAGGGTTTTAATCTATTGCCTGTAGCTTCCAAGGTGATTCCCTCTGTTATAGATTCTTTTGTTTGCTGGTCTCTTCAGTGTCTGGTTTACGCCCTGACACAAAGGGGACGGTGGAGCACACTTTTTTTTTTTAGGCTCACTTGTTCAATTGCGCTGTGGGGAGGGAGGGAGGGATGCTGCAAACAAATAACACTGGCGTGCGCTCGCAGTGCCTCAGCCACACTGGGTCTGCCCCCGCTCACGGCGCGTGTAGCCTCCCTGCCCACACTGCTCGGGCTCTAGGTTGTTCCACCGGGAACAATCCGAGGCTGGCCCTGGGCTGCATGCACCTCCCAGGTCCAAGCCGCTCAGGTTCAGGCACTCGGGTAGTCCTCAGAGGCACAGACTCGGTTGGGCCTGCGTTTTGTGCTCTTCCCAGGTCCGAGCAGCTCAGGTGATGAGGTGTTTGGCGAGCGCCAATGTTGTGACTTATCGCCTCCCCGCCACTCGGTTATCTGGGTGTAAAACAGGCGCACCTTCTCAGGCAGATGTTGACCGTCCAGATCCCCAAGAAGTTTTAGTTAGCAAAGAAGCCTGCTTACAGTTTTATAGATAATGTCTCTCTGGGGCTGCGATTGCCCCCTTCCGGCTCTGGCTGCCTGTCACCAGAGGGGGAAGGTCTGCAGCCGGCTATCTCTGTTCAGTCCTTTGTTCCATGCGCGGGCCTGGCGGTGTCTTAGGTTAGGGCTGGCTTTTTGCGTGGTAGATATCCCAGAGTCTGGTTTGCTAGCCCAAGTTATTTCGTTCAGATAGCGCTCAGGGTATTCAGGCCAGATTCTGACTCTAAGCGATGCAGCCCGCGCCGCGCCTCCCTGCCCAGCCCCTGCTTGCTAATGGTGTGAGCAGGCGTCTGCACTGCTTCGCGGCTGGGGGAGTTACCGTAGGGCTTGCAATCTGCGAGTTTTAATTGTTTATTTATTTTTATCCCCCTTATGTTGCCCTTTGTGCTTCCAAAGCTTGGCAAAGATTTGGCAGTGAAAAGCTTTCCTGGTGTTTGGAAACTTTTCTCTTTTTAAGACTATCTTCCCGGGACGGAAATCCCTCCCTCCCTCTTTTGTCTCTTTTTTTGTCTTTTATACTTTTTCCTACCTACTTTCCAAGAGTTAGGTTGCTTTTCTGGGTGCCTGATGTCCTCTGGCAGCATTCATAAGTTGTATTGTGGAATTTACTCGACGTTTAAATGCTCTTTTGATGAAATTGTTTGGGGGGGAAAGAGTTCTCCCCGTCCTACTCCTCAGCAATCTTGGCTCCTCTCTTGTGGAGTTTGGAGAGAGCACGCGGGATTGCTCTCCAGGCCATGCAGGAAAAGAAGGCCCTCATCTCGCGATGTCGGGGGAGTCTCGTGGTTTTTCTGGAGCTGCGGTGCCAGTGTGGGGTTTCTCACAAGGTACGACCGGGAGCTCAGGGAGCCTCTCGTGTGGTGTCAGGGAAGTCAAGTCTCCATACGAGTGGCGAGGGGGCACACGTCATTGCTCTCGAGTCATGGTAGTGGAATCAGGGCTCAACGCAATGAAAAAGGACGCTCGAGGTCTTTCTCGGGTTGCGGCAGGAAACCCTGGGTTTGCTCCCTAGTAACTGCAGTGCAAAATAGACCTCATCTAGGCTTGTGTCCAGGACCGAGTTTTCCTCTCCAGGTGCGACAGGAACTCGGGGTTGCATTCCAGACTCACACGGGGGAGTCAGGCCTCGTCTCGAGGGGAAGCAAAGGACTCCGCTCTCCCTTCAAGTCCTGACAGGTATCTCTTGGAGCCAACTGAGAGGCCTAAAGAGAGTCAAGCCTCCTGTGGAGTCTGGAGAGAGGACTTGGTTTTGCTCTCCATGCCAGGCAGGAAAGAAGTCTCTCATCTCGTGATGACGGGGCCGTATTGTGGGTTTTCTCGAGCTGCGGTGCCTGAATGGGGTTTCCGAAGAGGTACGACGGGGAGCTCAGGGAGACTCTCTTCAGGCGTCAGGGAAGTCAGGTCTCCATGCGCATGGCAATGGGGAGCGGGTCTTTGCTCTCGAGTCATGGTAGGGGAATCGGGCCTCAAGACACGCCGAAGGACTCTCAAGGTCTTTCTCGGGTCGCAGCAGGAAACCCTGTGTTCCCTCGACTTGTGCCGGTGACCTCAGGTAGATTCTCAAGGTGCCTCTGAGAATTCAGGGATACTGTGGAGTTGGGAGGGGCCTCTCGCGACTCATCTGGGTTTGGTGCAATGGAAGAGGGCCTCATCTCGAGTTGAGGCAGGAACCTCAGGTTTCCTCTCCATTTCTGACTCGGATGGCAGGGTCCCTGGAGAGTTGGGACAGGAGAGTCAGGCCTCGTCTTGTGTGGAGGAAACGAACTCTGCTTGCCTATCGAGTTGTTCATGGGGTGACATTCCACTTGTCGAGCTGTGTGTAGAACCTGCCTGTTTTTCTGTACGATGCACGGGAGTTTTAGTAACCCTTCTGTTGTGCCTTCATCCACAGGGTTGCCTTCGAAGTGGTGTCCGGGCATCGGGTTCTTATCCAGAGTGGACCGAACAATCGGGGTCTTTTGGCATGTGGCACCACCCACGAGGCTACGTCTCTAATTTCCTCCTGAGAAAGGCCTCATCCTTAGGTGCGCCGGGATGGGCGGGAACTCCTTCCAGGCAAAGCAGGGGAATTTACCCTCCTGTCGTGATCAGGAGGGGAGAAAGTGATCAGATGAAGTGGTGCCGGGAACTTCGGTGTTCCCCTCGGTGAGAACGGTGTGTCGGGGAACTTTTGGGGTTACATCAAGGGTGAAAAGTAGCATTTCGCACTTCAAGACGGAACGTGGGACTTCACTTGAGACGCTGTAGCGGGCCAGGGCCTCATCTTGGGATGACGAGTGAACCACGTGGTTTTTCTCGCATTGCGGCGGGAGTCTCGAGTTTCGACGGGGGATTCAGATTTCCTCCTGTGTTGGCCCATGGAAGTCCAATCTTTCATTCGAGTTTCGAGGGTGAGCTGGGATCCCACTTGAGTCACTGCGGGGCAAAATAGACCATATCTAGGCTTGTGTCCAGGACCGAATATTCCTCTCCAGGGGTGACAGGGATCTCGGGGTGGCATTCCAGACTCACTCGGGAAGTCCGGCCTTGTTTCTAGGGGAAGCAAAGTACTCCTGTTTCCTCTCGAGTCGCGACGGGTACCTATTGAGCGCACTGAGTAGCCTTAGTGAGTCAAGCCTCCCGTGGAGTTTGGAGAGACGACTCGGGATTGCCCTCCAGGCCATGCAGTTAATGATGGCCCTCATCTCACTATAATGGGGGCGTCTTGTGGGTTTTCTCGAGCTGCGGCGCCAGTGTGGGGTTTCTCACGAGGTACGACGGGGACCTCAGGGAGCCTCTCGTGAGGTGCAAGGGAAGTTAAGTCTCCATGCGCATGGGTACTGGAAGCGCTTCATTGCTCTTGAGACATGGTAGGGGAATCGGGCCTCAAGATGCATCAAAGAAGGACTATCCAATCTTTCTCGCGTTGCGGCAGGAAACCCTGGGTTCCATCGACTTGTGCCGGAGATCTCAGGGAGCTTGTCAGGGTGCCTCTGAGAAGTCAGGGACACTGTGGGTTGGAGGGACCTCTCGGGACTCCAGTGGTTTTGGTGCTATGGAAGAGGGCCTCATCTTGAGTTGAGGCAGGAACCTCAGGGTTCCTCTCCATTTCTGATTCGGATTGAAGGGTCCCAGCAGATTTGGGACAGGAGAGTCAGGCCTCGTCCTGTGTGGAGAATGGAACTCAGCTTGCCTCTCGAGTTGTGCACGGGGTGACAGACCACGTGTCGAGCTGTGTGTGGAACCTGTAGGTTTTTCCGGACGGTGCACAGGTGTGTCTGTGCCCCTTCGTGTTGTGCCTTCATCCACAGGGTTGCCTTCTAAGGGGTGTCCAGGCATCGGGTTCTTATCAACAGCGGGCCGGGCAATCGGAGTCTTTCGGCATGTGGCACCACCCACGAGGCTACGTCTCGAACTTCCTCGTGAGACCGGCATCATCCTGAGGTGCGCCGTTAAGGTCGGGAAACCCTTGCAGACAAAGCAGGGGAATCGACCCTCCTGTCGTGATCAGGAGGGGAGAAGGCGTTCAAAAGAAATGGTGCCGGGAACTTCGGTGTTCCCCTCAAGTGAGACCGGTATGTTGGGGAACTTTTGGGGTCGCATCAAGGGTGCCAAGTACTGTTTCGCACTTCAAGATGGAACGTGGGACTACTCTTGAGACGCTGTAGCGGGAAAGTGCCTCATATTGCGATGATGGGGCAACCACTTGGTTTTTCTCGAGTTACGGCGGGATTCTCGAGTTACGACGGGGATTTCAGGCTTCCTCTTGTGTTGTCCCAGGGAAGTCCAATCTTCAATTCGAGTTGCGAGGGAGAGCTGGGGACTGCGCACGAGTCACTGTAGGGAAAAAGAGACCTCATCTTGGCTTGTGTCCAGGATCTAATGTTCCTCTCCAGGGGCGACAGGGATCTCGGGGTTGCATTCCACACTCACCCGGGGAGTCAGGCCTCGTCTCGAGGGGAAGCAAATGACTCCACTCTCCTCTCGAGTCGCGACGGATATCTCTTGGAGCCCACTGAGTGGCCTACAGGGAGCCAAGCTTCCTGTGGATTTTGGAGAGAGGACTCGGTATTGCTCTCCAGGCCATGCAGAAAAAGAAGGCCCTCATCTCGCGATGACAGGGGCATCTCGTGGGTTTTCTCGAGCTCAGGCACAAGTGTGGTGTTTCCCACGTGGTAAGGCTGGGAGCTCAGGGAGCATCTTGTGCGGCGCCAGGGAAGTCAGGTCTCCATGCGCGTGGCGAGGGGGAGTGCGTCATTGCTCTCTTGTCATGATAGGGGATTTGGACCTCAAGACGCATTGAAGAAGGACTCTCAAGGTCTTTCTCAGGTTGTGGCAGGAAACCATGGGTTCCCTCGACTCATGCATGTTACGTCAAGGAGCTTCTCAGGTGCCTCTGTGAAATCAGGGATACTGTGGAGTTGGGAGTGACCTCTCGGAACTCCACTGGGTTTGGTGAAATGGAAAAAGGCATCATCTTTAGATAAAGCAGGAACATCAGGTTTCCTCTTCATTTCTGCCTCGGATCGTATGTTCCTGCAGAGTTGGGAGAGGAGAGTCAGGACTCATCTTGTGTGGAGGAATGGAAATCCGCTTGCATCTCGAGTTGTTCACGGGGTGACAGGCCTCTTGTAGAGCTGTATGTGGAACCTGTGGGTTTTTCTGGACGATGCACAGGGGTGTCAGTGCCCCTTTTGTTGTACCTTCATCCACAGGGTTGTCTTCAAAGAGGTGTCTGGTCATCGGGTTCTTCTCAAGAGTGTACTGGGAAATCGGGGTCTTTCGGCATGTGGCACCCCCCACGAGGCCACGTCTCGAAATTTCCCATGAGTCCGGCTTCATCCTGAGGTGCGCCGTGAATGTCGGGAACCCCTTTAAGTCAAAGCAGGGGAATCGACCCTCTTGTCGCTATCAGGAGGGGAGAAGGGGCTCAAAAGAAGTGGTGCCGGGAACCTCGGTGTTCCCCTCAAATGAAACCGGTGTGTCGGGGAACATTTGGGGTCGCATTAAGGGTGCCAAGTAACGTTTCGCACTTCAGCACGGAACGTGGGACTTCTCTTGAGACGCTGTAGTGAGCACGGGCCCCATCTTGTGATGACGGGGGAACCACGTGGTTTTTCTCGAGTTGCGGCAGGGAATTCAGGCTTCCTCTTGTGTTGGCCCAGGGAAGTCCAAATTTCCATACGAGTTGAGAGCTAGAGCTGGGGGTTGGTTCGAGTTATTGCAGGGCAAAAGAGACCTCATCTAGGCTTGTGTCTAGGACCTAATGTTCCTTTCAAGGGGCAACAGGGATCTCGGAGTTGCATTCCAGATCCTCCCGAGGAGTCAGGCCTCTTCAAGAGGGTAATGAATGGACTCCCCTCTCCTCTTGAGTTGCGACGGGTACCTCTTAGAGCCCATTGTGTGGCCTAAAGGGAGTCAAGCTTCCTGTGGAGATTGGAGAGAGGACTCGGGATTGCTCTCCAGGCCATGCAGGAAAAGAAGGCCCTCATATCGTGATGACAGGGGCGTCTTGTGCATTTTCTCGAGGTGCGGTGCCAGGATGGGGTTTCTCACAAGATACGATGGGGAGCTCAGGGAGTCTCTCGTGTGGTGACAGGAAAGTCAGGTCTCCATGCACGTGTGGAGGGGGAGCACGTCATTGCTCTCGAGTCATGGTAGGGGAATCGGGCCTCAAGAGGCGTTGAAGAACGACTCTCAAGGTCTTTCTCCGGTTGCGGCAGGAAACGCTGGTTTTTCTCGACTTGTGCCGGTGACCTCAGGGAGCTTAACATGGTGCCTCTGAGAAGTCAGGGATTCTGTGGAGTTGGGAGGGGCCACTCGGGACACCACTGGGTGTGGTATAATGCAAGAGGGCCTCATCTAGTGTTGAGGAAGGAACCTCAGGGTTCCTCTCCATTTCAGACTCCGATCTCAGGATTCCTGCAGAGTTGGGACAGGAGAGTCAGGCCTCGTATTCTGTGGAGAAATGAAACTTAGCTTGCCTCTCGAGTTGTCCACGTGGTAACAGATCACTTGTCGAGCTGTATGTGGAACCTGCAGAATTTTCCAAAAGATGCATGGGTGTGCAGGGCCCCTCCTTATTGTGCCTTCATCCAACGGGATGCATTCGAAGAAGTGTACGAGCATCGGGTTCTTATTAATAGCGGACCAGGAAATGGGGTCTTTCCGCATGTGGCACCACCCACGAGGCTACATCTCCAATTTCCTCGTGAGACTGGCCTCATTCTGAGGTGCGCTGGGAAGATCGGTAACACCTTCCAGACAAAGCAGGAGAATCGACACTCCTGTTGCAATCAGGAGGGGAGAAGGGGCTCAAATAATGTGGTGTGGGCAACATGGGTGTTCCCCTCGAGTGAGGTATGTACGTTGGGGAACTTTGCGGGTGCCATCATGGGTGCAGAGTACCATTTTGCACTTCAGTAGGTACGTGGGACTTCTTTTGAGACGCTGTGGCGGGCAAGGGGCTCATGCTGCGAAGACGATGGAACCACGTGGTTTTTCTCGAGTTGCGGCGGGATACTCGAGTTACGACGTGGATTTCAGGCTTCCTCTGTGTTGGCCCTGGGAAGCCCAAACTTCCCTTCGAGTTGCGAGCGAAAGCTGGGGGTTGTGCTCGAGTCACTGCAGGGCCAAAGAGACCTCATCTAGGCGTGTGTCCAGGACCTAATAGTCCTCTCCAGGGAAGGCAGGGATCTCGGGGTTGCATTCCAGGCTCCCCCGGGGAGTCAGGCCTCGTCTCGAGGGGAAGCCAAGGACTCCGCTCTCCTCTCGAGACGCGACGCGGGTCTCTTGGAGCCCCCTGAGCGGCCTCAAGGGAGTCCAGCCTCCTCTTCCGTTTGGAGAGAGGACCCGGGATTGCTCTCCAGGCCATGCAGGAAAAGAAGGCCCTCAGCTCGCGAGGACGGGGGCGTCTCAGGGGTTTCCTCGAGCTGCGGCGCCTGTGGGGGTTTTCTCCCGAGGCACGACGAGGAACTCAGGGAGCCTCTCGTGCGGCGCCAGGGAAGTCAGGTCTCCATGCGCGTGGCGAGGGGGAGCGCGACCTGGCTCTCGAGTCACGGGAGGGGACTAGGGCCTCGAGACGCGTTGAAGAAGGACTCTCGAGGTCTTTGTCGGGGGGCAGCGGGAAACCCTCGTTTCCCTCGCCTTCTGCCGGGGACCTTAGGGAACTTCCCAGGGTGCCTCTGAGAGGCGAGGGATCCTGTGAAGGTGGCGGGGCACCTCGGGACTCCGCTGGGTCTGGCGCAACGGAAGAGGGCCTCACCTCGAGGGGAGGCAGGAACCTCAGGCTTCCTCTCCGTTTCGGACTCCGACCGCAGGGTCCCTGCAGAGTTGGCACAGGAGAGTCAGGCCGCGTCTTGTCTGAGGAAGGGAACCCCGCTGGCCTCTCGAGTTGCTCAGGGGGTCTCATGCCCCTCGGCGAGCTGTGTGTGGAACCCGCGGGTCTTTGCGGACGATGCACGGGGGTGGCAGTGCCCCTTCGTGTTGTGCCTTCACCCACAGGGTTGCCTTCGAAGAGGGGTCCGGGCCTCGGGTCCTTCTCAAGAGCGGACCGGGGAATAGGGGGCGTTCGGCATGTGGCACCACCCACGTGGCTCGTCTCGACTTTCCTCGTGAGACCGACCTCATCCTGAGGTGCGCCGGGAAGGCCGGGAACCCGTTCCAGACCACGCAGGGGAATCGCCTCTCCTGTCGCGATCAGGAGGGGAGAAGGGGCTCAGAGGAAGCGGTGCCGGGACCCTCGGTGTTCCCCTCGAGGGACCCCGGCGTGTCGGGGGACTTTTGGGGGTCGCAGGAAAGCTGTCAGGGACCGTTTCGCCCTTCAGGGCGGAACAGGGGACTTCCCTTGAGACGCCGTCGCGGGCAAGGGCCTCATCTTGCCAAGAGGTGGGAACCACGTGGTTTTTCTCGAATTGCGGCGGCATTCTCGAGTTACGACGGGGATCTCAGCCTTCCCCTTGGGTTGGCCCTGGTAAGCCCAATCTTGCCCTCGGGTTGCGAGGGAAAGCTGGGGGTTGCGCTCGAGTCACTGCAGGGCCGAAGAGGCGTCACCTAGGCGTGTGTCCGGGACCTAATATTCCTCTCCAGGGAAGGCAGGGATCTCGGGGTTGCATTCCAGGCTCCCCCGGGGAGTCAGGCCTCGTCTCGAGGGGAAGCCAAGGACTCCGCTCTCCTCTCGAGTCGCGACGCGGGTCTCTTGGAGCCCCCTGAGCGGCCTCAAGGGAGTCCAGCCTCCTCTTCCGTTTGGAGAGAGGACCCGGGATTGCTCTCCAGGCCATGCAGGAAAAGAAGGCCCTCAGCTCGCGAGGACGGGGGCGTCTCAGGGGTTTCCTCGAGCTGCGGTGCCCGTGGGGGTTTTCCCCCGAGGCACGACGATGATCTCAGGGAGCCTCTCGAGCAGCACCAGGGAAGTCAGGTCTCCATGCGCGTGGCGAGGGGGAACGCGTCATGGCTCTCGAGTCACGGGAGGGGAGTAGGGCCTCGAGACGCGTTGAAGAAGGACTCTCGAGGTCTTTCTCGGGGGGCGGCGGGAAACCCTCGTTTCCCTCGCCTTCTGCCGGGGAGCTTAGGGAACTTCCCAGGGTGCCTCTGAGAACCGAGGGATCCTGTGGAGGTGGCGGGGCCCCTCGGGACTCCGCTGGGTCTGGCGCAACGGAAGAGGGCCTCACCTCGAGGGGAGGCAGGAACCTCAGGCTTCCTCTCCGTTTCGGACTGCTACCGCAGGGTCCCTGCAGAGTTGGGACAGGAGGGTCAGGCCTCCTCTTGTCTGAGGAAGGGAACCCCGCTGGCCTCTCGAGTTGCTCAGGGGGTCTCAGGCCCCTCGTCGAGCTGTGTGTGGCACCCGCGGGTCTTTGCGGACGATGCACGGGGGTGGCAGTACCCCTTCGTGTTGTGCCTTCACCCGCAGGGTTGCCTTCGAAGAACGGTCCGGGCCTCGGGTCCTTCTCAAGAGCGGACCGGGGAATCGGGCCCGTTCGGCATGTGGCACCACCCACGTGGCTCGTCTCGAATTTGCTCGTGAGACCGGCCTCATCCTGAGGTGCGCCGGGAAGGCCGGGAACCCGTTCCAGACCACGCAGGGGAATCGCCTCTCCTGTCGCGATCAGGAGGGGAGAAGGGGCTCAGATGAAGCGGTGCCGGGACCCTCAGTGTTCCCGTCGAGGGTACCCCGCGTGTTGGGGAACTTTTGGGGGTCGCAGGAAGGCTGTCAGGGACCGTTTCGCCTTCAGGCCTAACAGGGGACTTCCCTTGAGACGCCGTCGCGGGGAAGGGTCTCATCTTGCCAAGAGGTGGGAACCACGTGGTTTTTCTCGAGTTGCGTCAGGATTCTCGAGTTACTACAGGTATCTCAGGCTTCCCCTTGGGTTGGCCCTGGGAAACCCAATCTTCCCCTCGAGTTGCGAGGGAAAGCTGGGGGTTGCGCTCGGGTCACTGCAGGGCCGAAGAGACCTCACCTAGGCGTGTGTCCGGGACCTAATATTCCTCTCCAGGGAAGGCAGGGATCTCGGGGTTGCATTCCAGGCTCCCCCGGGGAGTCAGGCCTCGTCTCGAGGGGAAGCCAAAGACTCCGCTCTCCTCTCGAATCGTGACGCGGGTCTCTTGGAGCCCCCTGAGCGGCTTCAAGGGAGTCCAGCCTCCTCTTCAGTTTGGAGAGGGGACTCGTGATTGGTCTCCAGGCCATGCAGGAATATAAGGCCTTCATATCGCGATGATCGGGGTGTCTCATGTGTTTCCTCGAGCTGCCACGCCAGTGTGGGTTTCCTCACGAGGTACGATGAGGAACTCATGGAGCCTCTCGTGCAGTGCCAGTTTAGTCAGGTCTCCATCCGCGTCGCGAGGGGGATCGTGTCATGGCTCTCGAGTCATGGTAGGGGAATCGCGACTCAACACATTTTGAAGCACTCTCGAGGTCTTTCTCGAGTCACGGCAGAAAACCCAGGGTTCCCTCGACTTGTGCCTGTGACCTCAGGGAGCTTCTCATTGTGCCTCTGAGAACTCAGGGATACTGTGGAGTTGGTAGGGGCCTCTCGGGACTCCACTGTTTGTGGTGCAATGGAAGAGGGCTTCATCTCGAGTGGACGCAGGAACCTCAGGCTTCCTCTCCGTTTCTGACTCGGATCCCACGGTCCCTGCAGAGTAGGGACAAGAGAGTCACACCTAGTCTTCTGTTGAGGAATGGACCTTCGTTTGCCTTTCGAGTTGTTTACAGGGTGACAGGCCACTTGTCGAAATGTCTGTGGGACCTGCGGGTTTTTCTGGACGATGCACGCGGGTGTCAGTTCCCCTTCGTGTTGTGCCTTCATCCACAGGTTTTCCTTCAAAGAGGTGTGCTGGCATCGGGATCTTTTCAAGAGTGGACCGTGAAATTGGGGTCTTTCGGCATGTGGCACCACCCACGAGGCTACGTCTCGAACTTCCTCATGAGACCGGCCTCATCCTGAGGTGCGCCCGGAAGGTCGGGAACCCCTTGCAGACAGAGAAGGGGAGTCGACCCTCCTGTCGCAATCAGGAGAGGAGAAGGGGCTCAGATGAAGTGGTGCCGGGAACCTCGGTGTTCCCCTTGAGTGAGTCTGGTTTGTCGCGGAACTTTTGGGGTCGCATCAAGGGTGCCAAGTACCGTTTCGCACTTCAGGATGGAACGTGGGACTTCTCTTGAGATGCTGTAGCGGACAAAGGGCCTCATCTTGCGATGACGAGGGAAGCACGTGGTTTTTCTCGAGTTGCGGTGGGATTCTCGAGTTACGACGGGGAATTCAGGCTTCCTCTTATGTTGGCCCAGGAAGTCTAATCTTCCATTCGAGTTGCCAGGGAGAGCTGGGGATTGGGCTCCATTCACTGAAGGGCAAACTAGACCTCATCTAGGCTTGCATCCAGGACTTAATGTTCCTCTCCATAGGCGACAGGGATTTGGGGTTGCATTCCATACTCACCCGGGGAGTCAGGCCTCATCTCGAGGGGAAGCAAAGGACTCCACTCTCTTCTCGAGTCGCGACAGGTATCTCTTGGAGCCCACTGAGTGGTCTTTGCTCTGTAGGAGAGCTCTAGTGTTCATAAGCCTGTACGTAAGTGAACACAGACATTCTGTGTGCATGTTGCTGCATACCCAAAATAGGGCCACAAGGAGCCTCATGCTCTCCATGCGGCACGGAAGCTGTGCAGCCACGCAGCAGCTGAAGAATCCAACCAATTGCTCTTTTCTTACCTCTGACAGAGCTCGCATTGCTGTAGCCCTTGGCAGTTTGAAAACACTGGACCCTAACCCCTCTCAAAGTAGGCCTGGGTTCTAGTTCGAATAGAAAGTCAATAGCGGAGCTGAGGACAGGAACGCGGCAGTCATTTATCACACGCTCCTGCAGCCTGCTACTACAGGGACACTAACGCTAGAAGCTAGGAATGTCTTTGCAAGGTGCGCAAAGGACAAGGGAGAACCTCGACCCTGACTCTAGTATTTCAGTCCCCTGAGTAGATCTGAGGTTCTCCCGCTGTAGAAGCTAACCCATTCCTTTCAAATACAGGCTTCCTAACACAGGGCCAGTTGGCTGCTTCCTCTTCCACGAAGCAGGCTTCCTTAACTTGCAAACTGCGAATTCCGCTTAACAGCCTGGAGGAAAATCGCTTCTTGGAAGATTTTTTTCAGAGGCTGTATCCCCGGAGCTGGGGCCAAGCTAGGGGACCCATACTGGCAAGGGAAGGCAAAACCACATCCAATGTCTTTGCTCTGGAGGACAGCTTTGGTGAGCCTAAGTCTTTCAGGAATATTTCTGGCTCCAACAGAGTCAAATTCTGTGTGTGAAGCTGCACAGCCAAAATAGGGGAACAGAGAGCCTGATTCTCTCTGTGTAGCTTTGAAGCTGTCTTTCAAACAACAGCTTGAGAATCCAAACAATGCTCTCCCTTACTGCTAAGAGAATTCTCATTGCTGTCGTCCTTGACAGTTTGTAGAAATCCGCACCCTAACCCTTCTCCAAGTAGGCCTGGGTCCTAGCTCGGAACAACAGGCAACGGCGGAGCTGAGGCCAGTAAGGCACAAGTGAGGTCTCACACACTCTTGCAGCCTGATCGTCCAGGAGCAGTAAGGCCTCTTTTTCCCTGCAGGAGGCTCGCTTGCCTTGCCTCCTGTGAACTGCATTTCCCAGCCTGGGCGCAAAGCTGTTCCTGGAGATTTTTTCTCAGGGGCTGTTTCCCTGGACCTGGGTCGGACCTCGGGGGCCCAACTCACAGGGGAAGACAAAACCACATGGACAGGTCTATGCTCTGTAGGAGAGCTCTAGTGAACCTCATCTCTCAGGAACATTCTTGGCTTCTACAGAGACACCTCTGTGCATGAAGCTACACACCCAACATAGTGGCAAAGTGAGTCTGATTCTCTCCGTGGGTGCTGATGCTTTGTGGCAAAGCACCTGCTAAGAATCCATCCGCATAGGCTTCCCTCACCTTGACAGAGGTCTCATTGCTGTAGTCCTTGGCAGTTTGGAAAGAAGCAGACCCTTACCCTTCACCAAGTAGGCCCTTGTCCTTGTTTGAATGGAAAGGCAGTAGCTGAGCTGAGGCCAGTAAGGCGCCAGTCAAGTCTGACATATTCCCGATGCCTGCTCCTTCATGGAAAATAACGTTAGAATCTGGGAATGTCTTTGCAAGGCTGGCAAAGGGCAGTCAGGAACCTCGACCCTGCCTCTGGAATTTCTATCTTCTCAGCACATCTGGCGGTCTCGGTCAGGAGAAACTAACCCATTCCTTGCAAATATAGGCTTCCAAACACAGGCCGGTTGGCTGTCTCTTCTTGCCGAAGGAAGCTTGCTTATCCCACCTCCTGTGAACTCCACTTCCCAGCCTGGGTGAAAAGAGGTTCTTGGAGATCTTTTCTCAGAGGCTGTTTCCAAGGAGCAGGGGCTGATCCCAGAGACCCACACGCACAGGGGAAGGGAAAACCGCATGGATAAGTCTTTGCTCTCTAGGAGTGCTCTAGTGAACCTCAGTCTATGGGGAATGTTCTTGGCTCCAACGGGGACATCTCTGTGTGGGAAGCTGCATTGCCAACATAGAGACACAGAGACCTGATTCTCTCTGTGCAGCTTTGATGCTGTCTTTCAAACAACAAATTGAGAATCCACACAATCCTCTCCCTTACCACTGAGAGACTTATCATTGCTGTAGCCCTTCGCAGTTTCTGGAAATCGGCACACAAACACTTCTCCAAGTAGGCCTGGGGTCAAGTTCAGATGAACATGCAACAGCGGAGCTGAGGCCAGTAAGGCACCAGTCAGGTGTCACACACTCTGGCAGCCTGCTCCTCCAGGGACAGTAAGGCCTCTATTTCCCTTCAGGAGGCTCGCTTGCCTTACTTCCTGTGAACAGCGTTTCCCAGCCTGGGCGGAAAGCAGTTCCTGGAGATCTTTTCTCAGGGGCTGTTTCCCCGGAGTTGGGGCGGACCTCGGGGACCCAACTCACAGGGGAAGGCAAAACCAAATGGACAGGTCTATGCTCTGTAGGAGATCTCTAGTGAACTGCCAGGGTCCAGCCCCAGCTGATCCAGGTTATTCGAAGCAGAGATGGCGTAGGCGAGGGTCAGGGAACAACTGCTTAATTAAACGTTAATTAAGGATATAAAGAGTAATAAAATGAGGATAGCTCAGTAGGAAAATTCAGTGGAGAAAAGAGGCTGAGTAGCTTGGTTTACGCGGGGGACCAATAAAACTTCAAGACAAGAAGCTTGCACCACTTACGTAGGCCGCAGGCGTCCTTCCGTTCTCCCGAAGGAGAGGAGACACTGAGGCCTCCCCGGTCGGATCTTAGAAGCCCAGGCAAAATTAGTAAGCTTGGTGGGTTCCGCGCTCCAGATGGAGACTCAACCAGAGTGAGAGAGAGAGAGAGAGACATGGGGAGACCAGTATTTCGAGAAACTGATCCCAATTCTTTATTTTCCATGGTCTACTTTTATACACTGAGATGTTATGCAAAAGTCACGTGGGGTCAGCAGTCCTGACTTTTATCAAAGTCAGGTGCTTCATACAAAAGTATACAGAGGTCTTAGGGGTGTTACATCATCTTCTGGCCGGGGGGCCTGCTGACAATTTACGACCCTCTCCTTGTGACAGCGGTCAGTCAACCAGGACACTTATTTCTCCAGGGGTGATTATTCTTAAAACAGACGCCACCCAAATAAAGTTACATTCCTATAGGGTGAGGGTGTAGTGGGTTTTAGTTAAGGAAAGAATTTACTTAGCCTAAGGTCTAACGTGATTTATATCAAAGGTTAATACTTATTTCTTCTATATATTCATTAATGTGTATAAGGGCAGGGGATGTGGAGACTTAGCAGTAAACATCAGCTCAACAAATGAAAAACCCTTCACCAATATGATTTCTAATCAGCCCATTATACTTATACTAATAATTTTCTAACTTTTCTAAGAAACCTGTTTTTAGAAGGTTTAAAGCATCTCGTGCCTCTCATGGTTGGGAGGCTGTGAGCAATCACATGTGGCCGGACAAGCCTGTCAGGCAGGCTAGAGAACCTTCAGAGGAGTTTGTAGGTTAAAACACTCTTGTCACACCCAGGGGTTTTTATCAACTGGAGCTCTAGGTTAACTCCTTCTCCGAAAGAGGTGGTGGGGGACAGCCCCCCGTAAAGTCAGAGGTGTAGGTGAGAGCACAAAGTAGTAAGGTAGCCAGGCTCTGGTTATGGGGGTAGATGCTCGAGGATTTCCAGGGGGACTCCTGAGGCTCGATCCCGCCTTTGCGTATGTCGAGCCTCCTTCCTCATGACCTTTGCCATGGGCGGAGTGCCTCACTCTGGCCCCCAACAGTGAACCTCCTCTCTCAGGAACATTCTTGGCTCCTATCGAGACACCTCTGTGCGTGTAGCTACACACGCAACGTAGGGGCAAAGGGAGCCAGATTCTTTCCGTGGGGTGCTGATGCTTTGTGGCAAAGCACCTGCTTGAGAATCCATCAGCTTACGCTTCCCTCGCCTTGACAGAGGTCTCATTGCTGTAGCCCTTGGCAGTTTGGAAAGAAGAGGACCCTTACCTTTCATAAAGTGGGCCCTTGTCCTAGTTTGAAAGGAAAGGCAAGAGCTGAGCTGAGGCCAATAAGGCGCCAGTCAAGTCTGACATATTCCCGAAGCCTGCTCCTTCATGGAAAATAACGCTGTAATCTAGGAATGTCTCTGCAAGGCTGGAAAAGGGCAGTCAGGAGCCTGCACCCTGCCTCTGGAATTACCGACTTCTGAACAGATCTGGAGGTCTCCTTTAGGGGAAGCTAACCCATTCTTTCAAATAGAGGCTTCAAAACGCAGGCCGCTTGGCTGCCTCTTGCTCTCTGAAGGAGGCCTGCTTTTCCCGCCTCCTATGAACCCCACATCCCAGCCTCTGGGAAAAGCGGATCTTGAAGATCTTTTCTCAGGGGTTGTTTCCACGGAGCTGGGGCCGAGCCTGGAGCCCCAAACGCACAGGGGAAGAAAAACCACATGGACAAGTCTTTGCTCTCTAGGAGAGCTCTAGTGAACTTCACTCTGTCAGGAACGTTCTTGTTTCCTATGCAGACACCCCTGTCTGTGAAGCTGTGTACCGAACATGGAGACACAGAGTCTGATTCTCTCTGTGCAGCTTTGAAGCTGTCGTTCAAACAACAGCTTGAAAATCCATACAATGCTCTTCCTTACCCGTGACACAGTTCTCATTGCTATACCCCTTGGCAGTATTTAGAAATCCATACCCAAACCCTTCTCCTAGTAGGCCTGGGTCCTAGTTCGGAGAAACATGCAATGGCGGAGCTGAGGCCAGTAAGGCACCAGTCAGGTCTCACACACTCTGGCAGCCTGATCGTCCAGGGAGACTAAGGCCTGTTGTGCCTTGCAGGAGGCTCGCTTGTGTTACCTCCTGTGAACTGCGTTTGCCAGCCTGGGGGAATAGCGGTCCCTGGAGATCTTTTCTCAGGGGCTCCTTCCCCTGAGCTGGGGCAGACCTCAGGGACCCAACTCAAAGGGCAAGGCAAAACCATATGGACAGGTCTATGCTCTGTAGCAGACTTCTAGTGAACCTCATCTCTCAGGAACATTCTTGGCTCCTATAGAGACACTTCTGTGTGTGAAGCTGCGTACCTAACATAGGGGCACAGAGAGCCTGATTCTCTCAGTTCATTTTGACGCAGTCGTTCAGAAAACAGCTTGAGAATCCATAAAATGCTCTCCCTTACCGCTGAGAGAATTCTCACTGCTGTAGCCCTTGGCACTTTGTAGAAATCCGCAGCCAAACGCTTCTCCAAATAGGCCTGGGTCCTAGTTCGGAGGAACAGGCAATGGTGGAACTGAGGCCAGTAAGGCAACAGTCAGTTTTCACACACTCTGGCAGCCTGCTCCTCCAGGGACTGTAAGGCCTCTTTTTCTCTGCAGGAGATTCGCTTGCCTTACTTCCTGTGAACAGCGTTTCCCAGCCTCAGCGAAGCCGTTCCTGGAGATCTTTTCTCAGGGACAGTTTCCCCGGAGGTGTGGCGGACCTCGGGGACCCAACTCACAGGGGAAGGAAAAACCACATGGACAGGTCTATGCTCTGTAGGAGAGGTTTAGTGAACCTAATCTCTCAGGAACATTCTTGGCTCCTATAGAGACAACTCTGTGTCTGAAGCTACACCCCAACATTGGGGAACAGGGATCTTGGTTCTCTCCGTGGGGTGCTGATGCTTTGTAGTAAAGCACCTGCTTGAGAATCCATCCTCTTAGGCTTCCCTCGACTTGACAGAGGTCTCATTGCTGTAGCCCTTGGCAGTTTCAAAGAAGAAGACCCTTACCCTTCATAAAGTAGGCCCTTGTCCTAGTTTGAATGGAAAGGCAATAGCTGAGCTGAGGCCAATAAGGAGCCAGTCCCCTCTGACACATTCCCGAAGCCTGCCCTTTCATGGAATATAGCTCTAGAATGTTGGAATGTCTGTGCAAGGCTGGCAAAGGGCAGTCAGGAACCAGCACCCTGCCTCTGGAATTACCGACTTCTGAGCAGATCTGGAGGTCCCCTTTAGGAGAAGCTAACCCATTCCTTCCAAATAGAGGCTTCAAAACACAGGGAGGTTGGCTGCCTTTCGTGCCCGAAGGAGGCTTGCTTTTCTCTCCTCCTATGAACCCCTGTTCCCAGCCTCTGGGAAAACCGTATCTTGAAGATATTTTCTCAGGGGTTCTTTCCACGGAGCTGGGGCCGAGCCCGGGGCCCAAAGGCACAGGGGAAGGCAAGACCACATGGACAGGTCTATGCTCTGTAGCAGACCTCTAGTGAACCTCATCTCTCAGGAGCATTCTTGGCTCCTACAGAGACACCTCTGTGTGTGAAGCTGCATACCTAACATAGGGGCAGAGAGAGCCTGATTCTCTCTGTTCATTTTGACGCTGTCATTCAGAAAACAGCTTGAGAATCCATAAAATTCTCTCCCTTACCACCGAGAGAATTCTCACTGCTGTAGCCCTTGGCACTTTGTAGAAATCTGCACCCAAACGCTTTTCCAAGTAGGCCTGGGTGCTAGCTCGGATGAACAGGCAATGGTAGAGCTGAGGCCAGTAAGGCACCAGTCAGGTCTCACACACTCTGGCAGCCTGATCGTCCAGGGAGACTAAGGCCTGTTGTGCCTTGCAGGAGGCTCGCTTGTGTTACCTCCTGTGAACTGCGTTTGCCAGCCTGGGGGAATAGCGGTCCCTGGAGATCTTTTCTCAGGGGCTCCTTCCCCTGAGCTGGGGCAGACCTCAGGGACCCAACTCAAAGGGCAAGGCAAAACCATATGGACAGGTCTATGCTCTGTAGCAGACTTCTAGTGAACCTCATCTCTCAGGAACATTCTTGGCTCCTATAGAGACACTTCTGTGTGTGAAGCTGCGTACCTAACATAGGGGCACAGAGAGCCTGATTCTCTCAGTTCATTTTGACGCAGTCGTTCAGAAAACAGCTTGAGAATCCATAAAATGCTCTCCCTTACCGCTGAGAGAATTCTCACTGCTGTAGCCCTTGGCACTTTGTAGAAATCCGCAGCCAAACGCTTCTCCAAATAGGCCTGGGTCCTAGTTCGGAGGAACAGGCAATGGTGGAACTGAGGCCAGTAAGGCAACAGTCAGTTTTCACACACTCTGGCAGCCTGCTCCTCCAGGGACTGTAAGGCCTCTTTTTCTCTGCAGGAGATTCGCTTGCCTTACTTCCTGTGAACAGCGTTTCCCAGCCTCAGCGAAGCCGTTCCTGGAGATCTTTTCTCAGGGACAGTTTCCCCGGAGGTGTGGCGGACCTCGGGGACCCAACTCACAGGGGAAGGAAAAACCACATGGACAGGTCTATGCTCTGTAGGAGAGGTTTAGTGAACCTAATCTCTCAGGAACATTCTTGGCTCCTATAGAGACAACTCTGTGTCTGAAGCTACACCCCAACATTGGGGAACAGGGATCTTGGTTCTCTCCGTGGGGTGCTGATGCTTTGTAGTAAAGCACCTGCTTGAGAATCCATCCTCTTAGGCTTCCCTCGACTTGACAGAGGTCTCATTGCTGTAGCCCTTGGCAGTTTCAAAGAAGAAGACCCTTACCCTTCATAAAGTAGGCCCTTGTCCTAGTTTGAATGGAAAGGCAATAGCTGAGCTGAGGCCAATAAGGAGCCAGTCCCCTCTGACACATTCCCGAAGCCTGCCCTTTCATGGAATATAGCTCTAGAATGTTGGAATGTCTGTGCAAGGCTGGCAAAGGGCAGTCAGGAACCAGCACCCTGCCTCTGGAATTACCGACTTCTGAGCAGATCTGGAGGTCCCCTTTAGGAGAAGCTAACCCATTCCTTCCAAATAGAGGCTTCAAAACACAGGGAGGTTGGCTGCCTTTCGTGCCCGAAGGAGGCTTGCTTTTCTCTCCTCCTATGAACCCCTGTTCCCAGCCTCTGGGAAAACCGTATCTTGAAGATATTTTCTCAGGGGTTCTTTCCACGGAGCTGGGGCCGAGCCCGGGGCCCAAAGGCACAGGGGAAGGCAAGACCACATGGACAGGTCTATGCTCTGTAGCAGACCTCTAGTGAACCTCATCTCTCAGGAGCATTCTTGGCTCCTACAGAGACACCTCTGTGTGTGAAGCTGCATACCTAACATAGGGGCAGAGAGAGCCTGATTCTCTCTGTTCATTTTGACGCTGTCATTCAGAAAACAGCTTGAGAATCCATAAAATTCTCTCCCTTACCACCGAGAGAATTCTCACTGCTGTAGCCCTTGGCACTTTGTAGAAATCTGCACCCAAACGCTTTTCCAAGTAGGCCTGGGTGCTAGCTCGGATGAACAGGCAATGGTAGAGCTGAGGCCAGTAAGGCAACAGTCAGGTTTCACACATTCTGGCAGCCTGCCCCTCCAGGGACCTTAAGGCCTCTTTTACTCTCCAGGAGATTCGCTTGCCTTACTTCATGTGAACAGCATTTCCCAGCCTCGGCGAAGCGGTTCCTGGAGATCTTTTCTCAGGGACAGTTTCCCCGGAGGTGTGGTGGACCTCGAGGACCCAACTCACAGGGGAAGGCAAAACCACATGGAGAGGTCTATGCTCTGTAGGAGAGGTTTAGTGAACCTAATCTCTCAGGAACATTCTTGGCTCCTATAGAGACAACTCTGTGTGTGAAGCTACACTCCCAACATTGGTGCACAGGGAGCTTGATTCTCTCCGTGGGGTGCTGATGCTTTGTGGCAAAGCACCTGCTTGAGAATCCATCCTCTTAGGCTTCCCTCACCTTGACAGAGGTCTCATTGCTGTAGCCCTTGGCAGTTTGCAAAGAAGAAGACCCTTACCCTTCATAAACTAGGGCCTTGTCCTAGTTTGAATGGAAAGGCAATAGCTGAGCTGAGGTCAATAAGGACCCAGTCCCGTCTGACACATTCCCAAAGCCTGCTCCTTCATGGAAAATAACTCTAGAATCTAGGAATATCTTTGCAAGGCTAGCAAAGGGCAGTCAGGAACCAGTACCCTGCCTCTGGAATTACCGACTTCTGAGCAGATCTGGAGGTCTCTTTAGGAGAAGCTAACCCATTCCTTCCAAATAGAGGCTTCAAAACACAGGCAGGTGGGCTGCCTTTTCGTTCCCTATGGAGGCGTGCTTTTCTCTCCTCCTACGAACCCCGGTTCCCAGACACTGGGAAAAGTGGATCTTGAAGATATTTTCTCAGGGGTTGTTTCCACGGAGCTGGGGCCGAGCCTGGAGACCCAAAGGCACAGGGGAAGGCAAGAGCACATGGACAAGCCTTTGCTCTTTAGTATAGCTCTAATGAACCTCACTCTGTCAGGATCTTTCTTGATTCCTACGGAGACACACCTGTGTGTGAAGCTGCGGGCACAGAGAGCCTGATTACCCCTGTGCAGCGCTGAGTCTGGGCGGCTAAACAACAGCTTGGGAATGCAGCCTGGGGCGCTTCCCTTCCCTCGGACAGAGCTCTCCTTGCGGTAGGCCTTGGTAGTTTGCATACAATGGGGCCCTAAGCCCTCTGCAAGTTGGCCTGGCTCCTAGGTCCAAAGGGCAGGCCAGAGCGGAGCTGAGGCTGTCAGGCTCCAGACACATCTCCCATACTCCTACATCCTGCTCCTACCCGGGCGTGAACGCTAGAAGCTGGGAAGGTACCTGGACCGTGCAGGGGCGGGGCGAACGCGGGCGGCGTGGGGCGGGGGTCGGCTTCTGGCGGGGGTGGGGGCGGGCTTCCCAGTTGTGCTCTCGGTGGTGGCCACTGAGGCTGGAAATGCGCTGGGAGCGCACCCGGCGCGGGGTAAACCTGGGCTGCGCGGGTCGAGATTTAGATGGCTGTGGGTGGGGGTTCGGTCTCAGTTGTGCTCTCGGGGGTCGCCACTGCGGCTAGGAACGCCCATTTCCTACGCTCCTGTGTCCCCAAGGATCCACATCTAGTGGGTGCAGCGGAGGGCTGCGGGCCACAGGTCAGGGAACTGGGACTGCTTGGAGCAGGGAACCAAGTATTCCGCCCTCTGTTGGCACATTCTCGGAGCTCCCCAACCTGGCGGTTGCAGAAAGGCCTCGCCCTTGGTGTCAAGGCCTTTACCGCTCCACCCCTTTGCTGAAAAATCTCAGTCTGCACGGTTTTCCCAAGCATCCTAGTGTCCCCTGGAAGTCCAAGGGACAGAACACTGAACTCTGGCCGGCTGGCCCAGCCCTGCTTCTGGCACTTTGTAAGCCAGCGGGCCCTTGAGCACCTGCTGGGATGGGAAAGGGAAGGGTCCACGGATTGCACCCTAGAAACTTACTAGGGTGCATGGATTTCAAACCCTGGTGGCCGCCCAGGCAGCAAAGAAGTGGGGAGGGCACCTTGCTGCCCTTTCATGGCAGAATCTGTGGCTGTCCTGATGCGTGGGCCTTTTCATGGGGACCTTGTGCAATAAAAGTTTGGTGTTTTGGTACTGAATAATTAGAAATTGTAAAAAATTTAAATTATGTGGTGGTGTAATTAAAAAACAAAACAAAACAAAACCAAGCCCCAAGTGTTTGGCACAGGGAGGTTTAAGTATTGAAGGCCTGTTTTCCTTGCACTGTGGCATTCTATCAAGAAGTGTGCAGGATTTTTTTTTTTTTTTTAAGAAAAGTGTTCGAAGTGAGGGAAACAGGAAACCCAGAGGTGCCCCTGTAGTTTGGGGAAGGCCTTAGGAGGTCACTTGGAAATGCTGCTGGCTGTGGGGGAGGGGGGCAGATGGGCTGTGCAGGCTTGTCCTTTGCATTCATGTTCTTGTGTGTAGAAACCCAGCTCGGAGCCATCTCCTGATGTGTAAGAATTTCGCAGACAAACCTTGAGCTAAGCAATGCATTTGTTCCTGAGGAAATGTTTGTCTTAAGCGATGTAAATATCCTATGTATATCCGCTGGACTCTGGCTTCAGGTCGGTTCCCCCAATAGGCTCAGAAGCGACTTGAACAAAACAGTATGTTTTCCTCGTACCTTGTTCTCCTAATCTATGTTAAGGAAATGATATATTTGCCTGGAATACTGCCTTTCTTCAAGATTCATGTCAATCAGTTTTTGGCCCAGGATGACTCACCTGCTGCCAATGTGACCTCAAGGCATGTCGTTGGGGAGGGGCCTGGTGCCATTCCCTGAGACAGTGCCTTTATTTCCTTAGCTGACTGCTAGTGCCTGTAGAATATCTGGTTAGAGACCAGCAGGGCGCACACCCCGCCTCAAGTCTAAGTCAGCAGCTTTCTCTATCTCATTTATACTTTAATAACAATTGATGACACAAAAGCTCTGAGCGATCAAATCATATCAAATCTTCATTTCAGATTGAAGATGCATTCCATGGTATTGCCATCTTAAGTCTTTCCATTGTTATGGAATACCTGTCCATGTATTCAGGATAGTTTTCAGCCAGGGTGTATAAGTTCCAGTGTGCCAGTCTTGTTATCCTCGTTACATCCATGGCAAAGTGTTGTATTAATGTTGACATTATTGAAAGGGAATTTTTTTTAATTCCTTTTCAGATTATTATCTGGTAATATATACAGAAAAAACTGTGTAATCTTTCGTTTTTATCAGGTTGGACAGCTTGATAGTTGTCTTTAATTTCTTTCCTTTCTCATACTTTAAGATTTTCCGGGCACCGTACATGTACTGCCTCACCCCTAATCTCAGTCATGTGTTCAAAGAACTTCTGTCCTTTATTTGTTTACTTATTTTTTGCAACATTGAATTCGTTTTGACTATGCTGGGTCTCTGCTGCAAGATGGAAGTTGCTAGGACCTCTGGACTGCAGTCTTCCATCTCTTACTGACCTCTTGTTGACCTCTGCAGAATCCTGGTTGGCGGGAGCTTTTTAGTTCCTCGTTCCTTACCAGGACCTCCTGTGGTAAGTGTTTTTCTCTTCTCTGTTGCCTTGTAAGGGTGGATGGTCATTGGCATCCCAAAGCTAGCTAGAAGTCAATTATTTAGGCAGGCTTGTGCATAGATATGGGAGAAGGCAATGGCACCCCACTCCAGTACTCTTGCGTGGAAAATCCCATGGATGGAGGAGCCTGGTAGGCTGCAGTCCATGGGGTCGCTAAGACTCGGACACCACTGAGCGACTTCACGTTCACTTTTCACTTTCATGCATGGGAGGAGGAAATGGCAACCCACTCCAGTGTTCTTGCCTAGAGAACCCCAGGGACTGCGGGGCCTGGTGGGCTGCCGTCTATGGGGTCGCACAGAGTCGGACACGACTGAAACGACTTAACAGCAGCAGCGGCGGCAGCAGCAGCAGAAGCAGTGCATCGATATCAAAAGGGCTGCAAACAGTCAGGAAGGATCACATATGTCACCGTGAAACACTACTTCTCCACTTAGCCAAAGCTAACCAAAGATTTCTGTTCTAGGTCAACCTAGAAGAGATCACTTAAGAGGTAAAGAAACTTAAACTCCATTAGCAAAGGCAGTTCGACATCTCAAGAAAACTTGTTCTAGGCACAGAACTTTTTCTGGGGGTCCACTTTCCCTACAACCTCCTTATCCCATTCTGTACCCATTCCTTTGCTTCTCCCATCCTGAAACGGCCACCTGTAAGACAGAACTACTTTGTTTTCCTTCCTCAAGTGCCATTGCATTCCACATACTTTCTTGTAATAACAAGTCATACATTTCCCTTCAGCAACCAAGAACTGACTTTTATATTGGCATTCGTTATAGCCCGCCCCCCTCCCCCCACACCCAAGAACAGAACAGAACAAAACAAAACAATTGCTTTCTTACATTTAACATGTCAGGATGGTGCCAGACACTATTCATGGAGAGTCAAAAATCTCTTTTGTTTCTGTGTAAAAGGGAGGTCCTTTCAAGTCCTGAATGTTTCAGAACTTTCATTTATTTGGAAATGACCTAGCTATTCAATACACTGTCGTCACAAGGGTAGAAACGCGGGTAACCAAAACACCTGGAGAAACGTTTGTTAGTTCAGTTCAGTTCAGTTGCTCAGTCGTGTCTGACTCTTTGGGACCCCGTGGCCTGAAGGACTCCAGGCTTCCGTGTCCGTCACCAGCTCCAGGGGCTTGCTCAAACTCATGTCCATCGAGTCAGTGATGCCATCCAACCATCTTATCCTCTGTCATCCCCTTCTCCTCTGCCTTCAATCAAGACTATGAGAGGCAGATATTTTAGAGTATAATTATTGTAAAGAGTTTGTCTAAAAGCTCATATCACATTTACATTTTTTACTTTTGTTGTTGTCGTTTCCAGGTAGTTTCTTGCTGACAAGCTTGTGACAGATATAACAATAGAGCAATTTTTACCTCAGAAGAAACCTAGGCACTATGAACATGTTGTGCTTAATGTTGTTGACTCTTAGACATGTCTATAATGGAGGAGCAAAACCAAAAATACTAGATATTTAATATTGACTAGTTCCCAGTTCACGGGACTCTGACATTCATTTAGGTCAATGTTTTCTTGTATTTCCAGCAGTTTGATTTGGAAGGGCAGCCTTGTCTTGAGACCATTGAAATCAGAACACAGAACTTGAGCAATATTATCAAAAAACACAGGGCTCACACTGACACATACCTTAATCCAAACAGACAGACAAGACATCTTCCAGGTTTCCGCCTGAGATTTAAAATATTTCTTTGAGCCAGTCTTCTGGGGAGTGGGGGGGTGGGGGTGGCAGTAAGGCAGGCTTGGGTAACAAGCTAATTGTTGGTCATTGCATATGCAAAGAACCAGCTTTCCGGGTTCCAAGGAAAAAAGTTTCCTTGGTAACCAACTTTGTCTGGTTCTATAGAATATCATGGCCCTCCTAGGTCAGGTCATCTTGCCTTTCTGTAGTCCTCGTTTTATCCCTAAATCATAGACAGCTTGGATTGTCTCTGTGGGGTGTATGTATTGTCCTCATGTTTGACCTGGCGGCAGCAGCGAGGTCCGAGAGCCTCTCCTGGAACCGGGCGTGGGGACGGGGCTCAGCGTGAGCCACTGGTGAAGGTGGGCAGCGCCCCTGGAGCGCGGCAGGGGCGGGGCGAACCCGGGCGGCGCAGGGCGGGTGTCGGCTCCTGGTGGGGGTAGGGGAGGGCTTCCCAGTTGTGCTCTCGGAGATGGCCACTGCAGCTGGAAACGCGCTGGGAGTGCAGCCAGGGTGGGGTAAACCTGGGCTGCACAGGTCGAGATTCCGCTCGCTGTGGGTGGGGGGCCGGTCCCTGTTGTGCTCCCGGGGGTCGCCAATATGGCTGGGATCCCGCCGGGAGCCCGGCAGGGCCGGGGCAAAACCTGGCGGCGTGGGGCGGGGTGGGTTTCCGTTCGCAGTGGGGGTCGGCTCCTGGCGGGGGTGGGGCAGGGCTTTCCAGATGTGCTGTTGGGGGTCGCCATTGCGGCTGGGAATGCCCATTTCGTGAACTCCTGGATCCCCAAGGATCGGCATCCATTGGCCCCAGCGGAGGGGTGCGGAACACAGGTAAGGGAAAGGGGACTGCGTGGAGCAGGGAACCATGTATTCCGCCCTGTGTTGGCACAGTCTCAGAGCTCCCCAACCTGGCGGTCGCAGAAAGGCCTCGTCTTTGGGGTCAAGGCCTTTACCGCTCCACCCCTCTGCTGAAAAACCTCAGAGTCTGCGCGGTTTTCCCAAGCAGCCTAGTGTCCGCTGGAAGTCCAAGGGACAGAACCCTGAATTCTGGCCGGCTGGCCCAGCCCTGCTTCTGGCACTTTGTAGGCCAGCGGGCCCTGGAGCACCTGCTAGGATGGGAAAGGGAAGGGTACGCGAATTGCACCCTGGTGGCCGCCGAGGCAGCAAAGAAGGGGGGAGGGCACCTTACTGCCCTTTAATGGCAGACAGAATCTGTGGCTGTCCTGCTGCGTTGGCCTTTTCATGGGGACCTTGTGCAATAAAAGTTTACCGGTGAACTTAGGGAACTTCCCAGTGTGCTTCTGACAGATGAGGGATGCTGTGGAGTTGGCGGGGCCTCTCAGGACTCTGCTGGGTTTGGCGCAATGGAAGAGGGCCTCATCTCCAGGGAAGGCAGGAACCTCAGGCTTCCTCTCCGTTTCGGACTCCGACCGCAGGGTCCCTGCAGAGTTGGGACAGGAGAGTCAGGAATCGTCTTGTCTGAGGAAGGGAACTCCGCTTGCCTCTCGAGGTGCTCAGGGGGGCTCAGGCCCCTTGTTGAGCTGTGTGTGGAACCTGCGGGTGTTTCCGGAAATGCACGACGGTGACAGTGCCCCTTCGTGTTGTGTCTTCACCCACTGGGTTGCCTTCGAAGAGGTGTCCGGGCCTCGGGTTCTTTTCAAGAGCGGACAGGGAAATCGGGGTCTTTCGGCATGTGGGACCACCCACGGGGCTAGTCTCAAATTTCCTAGTGAGGCCGGCTTCATCCTGAGGTGTGCTGGGAAGGCCGGGGACCCTTCCAGACAACGCAGGGGGATCGACTCTCCTGTCGCCATCAGGAGGGGAGAAGGGGCTCAGATGAAGTGGGGACGGAACCCTCGGTGTTACCCTCGAGGGAAACCGGCGTGTGGGGGACTTTTGGGGGTTGCATGAAAGGAGTCAGGTACCGTTTCGCACTTCAGGACAGAACCTGGGACTTCCCTTGAGACGCCGTAGCGGGCAAGGGCCTCATCTTGCGAAGACGTTGGGACCATGTGGATTTTCTCGAGTTGCGGCGGGATTCTAGAGTTACGACGGGGATTTCAGGCTTCCTCTTGTGTTGGCCCCGGGAAGCCTAATCTTCCATTCGAGTTGCGAGGGAAAGCTGAGGGTTGCACTCGAGTCACTGAAGGGCCAAAGAGACCTCATCTAGGCCTGTGTCCGGGACTTAACGTTCCTCTCAAGGGAAGACAGGGATCTCAGGGTGGCGTTCCAGACTCCCCCGGGGAGTCAGGCCTCGCCTCGAGGGCAAGCCAAGGATGCCGCTCTCCTCTCAAGTCGCGACGCAGATCTCTTGGAGCCCACTGAGTGGCCTCAAGGGAGTTAGGCCTTCTCTTCAGTTTGGAGAGAGGACTCGGGATTGTGCTCTGGGTCAGGCAGGAAAAGAAGGCCCTCACCTCGCGAGGATGGGGGCTTCTCAGGGGTCTCCTCGAGCTGCGGCGCCCGTGGGGGTTTTCTCACGAGGCAAGACGAGGATCTCAGGGAGCCTCTCGTGCGGTGCCAGGGAAGTCAGGTCTCTGTGCAAGTGGTGAGGCAGAGCGCGTCATGGCTCTCCAGTCATGGGAGAGGACTAGGGCCTCCAGACGCGTTGAAGAAGGACACTCGAGGTCTTTCTGGGGTTGCGGCGAAAAAGTCTCGTTTCCCTCGACTTCTGCCGGGTACCTGAGGGAACTTCCCATGGTGCCTCTGATAGGTGAGGGATGCTGTGGAGTTGGCGGGGCCTCTCGGGACTCCGCTGGGCTTGGCGCAATGGAAGAGGGCCTCATCTCGAGGGGAGACAGGAAACTTAGGCTTCCTCTCCTTTTCGGACTCCAACCACAGGGTCCCTGCAGAGTTGGGACAGGAGAGTCAGGCCTCGTCTTGTCTGAGGAAGGGAACTCCGCTTGCCTCTCGAATTGCTCAGGGTGTCTCACGCACCTCGTCGAGCTGTGTGTGGAAACCGCGGGTTTTTCCGGACGACGCACGGGGGTGTCAGTGCCCCTTCGAATGGAAACTTCACCTACAGGGTTGCCTTTGAAGAGGTGTCCGGGCATCGGGTTCTTATCCAGAGTGGACTGGGAAATCGGGGTCGTTCGGCATGTGGGACAACCCACGGGGCTCGTCTCGAATTTCCTCGGGAGGCCGGCCTCATCCTGAGGTGTGCCGGGAAAGCCGGGAACCCCTTCCAGAATACGCAGGGGAATCGACTCTCCTTTCGTGATGAGGAGGGGAGAAGGGGTCAGATGAAGGGGTGCCAGGACCCTCGGTGTTCCCCTCGAGGGAACCTGGCGTGTCTGGGAAATTTTGGAGGTCGCATGAAGGGTGTCAGGTACTGTTTCGCAACTCAGGACGGAACGTGAGACTTCCCTTGAGACGCCGTAGCGGGCAAGGGCCCCATCTTGCGAAGACGTTTGGACCACGTGGTTTTTCTCGAGTTGCAGCGGGATTCTCGAGTTACGACGGGGATTTCAGGCTTCCTCTTGGGTTGGCCCTGGGAAGCCCCATCTTCCATTCGAGTTGCGAGGGAAAGCTGGGGGTTGCGCTCGAGTCACTGCAGAGCCCAAGAGACCTCATCTAGGCGTGTGTCCAGGACCTAGTGGTACTCTCAAGGGAAGACAGGGATCCCGGGGTTGCACTCCAGAGTCCCCCGTGGAGTCAGGCCTCGCCTCGAGGGGAAGCAAAGGACTCCGCTCTTCTCTTGAGCCACGACGCGGATCTCTTGGAGCCCTCTGAGTGGCCTCAAGGGAGTCAGTCCTAATCTTCAGTTTGGAGAGAGGACTCGGGATTGCTCTCCAGGAAAGGCAAGAAAAGAAGGCCCTCACCTCGCGAGGACGGGGGCTTCTCAGGGGTTTCCTTGAGCTGCGGCGTCCGTGGGGCTTTTCTCACGAGGCACGACGAGGTTCTCAGGGAGCCTCTCGTGTGGCGCCAGGGAAGTCAGGTCTCCATGAGCGATGCGAGGGGGAGCGCGTCATTGTTCTCGAGTCCTGGGAGGGGACTAGGGCATCAAGGCGTGTAGAAGAAGGACTCTCGAGGTCTTTCTCGGCTTGCGGCGGGAAACCCTCGTTTCCCTCGACTTCTCCCGGTGACCTGAGGGAACTTCCCAGGGTTCCTCTTAGAGGTGAGGGATGCTGTGGAGTTGGTGGGTCATCTCGGGACTCCTCTGGGTTTGGCGCAATCGAAGAGGGCCTCATCTCGAGGGGAGACAGGACCTCAGGCTTCCTCTCCGTTTCGTACTCCGACAGCAGTGTCCCTGCAGCGTTGGGGCAGGAGAGTCAGGCCTCGTCTTGTCTGAGGAAGGGAACTCCGCTTGCCTCTCGAGTAGCTCAGGGAGTCTCAGTCCCCTCGTGGAGCTGTGTGTGGAAACCGCGGGTGTTTCCGGACGATGCACGGGAGTGTCAGTGCCCCTTCGTGTTGTTCCTTCACTCACAGGGTGGCCTTCGAAGAGGTGTCCGGGCATCGGGTTCTCCTCAACTGCGGACCGGGAAATCAGGGTCGTTCAACATGGGGCACCAGCCACGGGGCTTGTCTCGAATTTCCTCGCGAGGCCGGCCTCATCCTGAGGGGCGCCGTGCAGACCGGGAACCCATTCCAGACCACGCAGGGGAATCAACTCTCCTGTCGCGACCAGGAGAGGAGTAGGGGCTCAGGGGAAGTGGTGCCGGGACTCTCGGTGTTCCCCTCAAGGGAACCTGGCATGACGAGGAACTTTTGGATGTCGCATGAAGGGTGTCAGGTACCGTGTCTCACTTCACGACGGAACATGGGACTTCCCTTGAGACGCCGTACCGGGCAAGGGCCTCATCTTGCGAAGACGTTGAAACCACGTGGTTTTTCTCGAGTTGCGGCAGGATACTCGAGTTTCGACGAGGATATCAGGCTTCCTCTTGGGTTGGCCTTGGGAAGCCCCATCTCCCATTTTAGTAGCGAGGAAAATCTGGGGGTAGCGCTCGAGTCACTACAGGGCCAAAGAGACCTCATCAAGGCGTGTGTCCGGGAACTAATATTCCTCTCCAGGGAAGGCAGGGATCTCGGGGTTGCATTTCAGGCTCCCTCGGGGAGCCAGGCCTCGTCTCGAGGGGAAGCCAAGGACTCCGCTCTCCTCTCGAGTGGCGACGCGGATCTCTTGGAGCCCAATGAGTGGCCTCAAGGGAGTCCAGCCTCCTCTTCAGTTTGCAGAGAGGACCCGGGATTGCTCTCCAGGCCATGCAGGAATAAAAGGCCCTCAGCTCGCGAGGACGGAGGCGTCTCAGGGGTTTCCTCGAGCTGCGGCGCCCGTGGGGGTTTTCTCCCGAGGCACGACGAGGATCTCAGGGAGCCTCTCGTGCGGCGCCAGGGAAGTCAGGTCTCCATGCGCGTGGCGAGGGGGAGCGCGTCCTGGCTCTCCAGTCACGGGAGGGGACTAGGGCCTAAAGACGCGTTGAAGAAGGACTCTCGAGGTCTTTCTCGGGTGGCGGCGGGAAACCCTCGTTTCCCTCGCCTTCTGCCGGGGATCTTAGCGAACTTCCCAGGGTGCCTCTGAGAGGCGAGGGATCCTGTGGAGTTGGCGGGGCCCCTCGGGACTCCGCTGGGTCTGATGCAACGGAACAGGGCCTCACCTCGAGGGGAGGCAGGAACCTCAGGCTTCCTCTCCGTTTCGGCTCCAATCACAGGGTCCCTGCAGAGTTGGGACAGGAGAGTCATGCCTCGTCTTGTCTGAGGAAGGGAACCCCGCTTGCCTCTTGAGTTGTCAGGGGTTTTCAGGCCCCTGGTCGAGCTGTGTGTGGAACCCGCGGGTCTTTCCGGATGATGCACGGGGGTGTCAGTGCCCCTTCGTGTTGTGCCTTCACCCACAGGGTTGCCTTCGAAGAGGGGTCCGGGCCTCGGGTCCTTCTCAAAAGCGGACCGGGGAATCGGGGCATTTGGCATGTGGCACCACCCACGTGGCTCGTCTCGAATTTCCCTGTGAGACCGGCCTCATCCTGAGGTGCACCGGGAAGGCCGGGAACCCCTTCTGAACCACGCAGGGGAATCGACTCTCCTGTCGTGATCAGGAGGGGAGAAAGGGCTCAGATGAAGCTGTGCCGGGACTCTCGGTGTTCCCTCGAGGGTACCCGGCGTGTCGGGGGCTTTTGGGGGTCGCATGTAGGGTGTCAAGTACTGTTTCGCACTTCAGGGAGGAACATGGGACTTCCCCTGAGACGCTGTAGTGGGCAAGGGCCTCATCTTGCGAAGACGTTGGAACCACGTGTTTTTTCTCGAGTTGCGGCGGGATTCTCGAGTGACGATGGGGATTACAGGCTTCCCTCTCTGTTGGCCCTGGGAAGCCCAGTCTTCCATTCGATTGGCGAGGGAAAGCTGGGGGTTGCCCTCGAGTCACTGCAGGGCCAAAGAGACCTCATCTAGGCTTGTGTCCAGGACCTAATGTTCCTCTCCAGGGAAGGCAGGGATCTCGGGGTTGCATTCCAGGATCCCCCTGGGTGTCAGGCCTCGTCTCGAGGGGAAGCAAAGGACTCCGCTGTCCTCCCGAGTTGCGACGCGGATATCTTGGAGCCCCCTAGTGGCGTCAATGGAGTCAAGCCTCCTCTTCATTTTGGAGAGAGGGCTCGGGATTGTTCTCCAGGCCATGCAGGAAAAGAAGGCCCTTCACCTCGCGAGGATGGGGGCGTCTCAGGGGTTTCCTCGAGCTGCGGCGCCCGTGGGGGTTTTCTCGCGAGGCACGGCGAGGATCTCAGGGAGCCTCTCGTGCAGCGCCAGGGAAGTCAGGTCTCCCTGCGCGTAGCGAGGAGGAGCGCGTTGTGGCTCTCGAGTAATGGGAGGGGACTAGGGCCTCAAGACGCGTTGAAGAGCGACTCTCGAGGTCTTTCTCAGGTTGTGGCGGGAAAAAGTCATTTCCCTCGCCTTCTGCCGGGAACCTTAGGGAACTTCCCAGGGTGTCTCTGAGAGTTGAGGGATACTGTGGAGTTGGCGGTGCCTCTCGGGACTCCGCTGGGTTTGTCGCAATGGAAGAGGGGCTCATCTCGAGGGGAGGCAGGAACCTCAGACTTCCTCTCTGTTTCGGACTCCGACATCAGGGTCCCTGCAGAGTTGGGACAGGAGAGTCAGGCTACGTCTTTTCTGAGGAATGGAACTCCGCTTGCCTCTCGAGTTGTTCATGGGGTTTCAGACCCCTTGTCAAACTGTGTGTGGAATCTGCAGGTTTTTCCAGACGATGCACGGGGGAGTCAGTGACCCTTCGTTTTTTGTCTTCATCCACAGGGTTGCCTTCGAAGAGGTGTCCGGGCATCGGGTTCTTATGAAGAGCGGACCGGGATATCGGGGTCGTTCAGCATTTGGCACCACCCACGTGGATTGTCTCGAATTTCCTCATGAAACCGGCCTCATCCTGAAGTGTGCCGCGAAGGTCATGAAACTCTTCCAGACAAAGCAGAGGAATCGACTCTCCTGTGGCGATCAGGAGGGGAGAAGTGGCTCAGATGAAGTGCTGCTGGGAACCTCGGTGTTTCCCTCAAGTGAGACAGGTATGTCGGGTAACTTTTGGGGTCGCATAAATCGTTCCAAGTACCGTTTCGCTCTTCAAAATGGAACGTTGGACTTCTCTTGGGGTGCTCCAGCGGGCAAGGGCCTCATCTTGGAATGACTGCGGAACCACTTGGTTTTTCTCGAGTTGCGGTGGGATATTTGAGTCACCACAGGGAATTCATGCTTCCTCTTGTGTTGGCCCACAAAAGTCTTATCTTCCATTCGAGATTCGAGGAAGAGCTGGAGGTGCGCTCTAGTCACTGAAGGCAAAAGAGACCCCACCAAGGCTTGTGTGCAGGACCTAATGTTCATGTCAAGGCTCGACAGAAATCTCGGGGTTGCATTCCAGACTCACCTTGGAGTCAGGCCTCGTCTCGAGGGGAAGCAAAGGACTCTGCTCTCCTCTCGAGTCGGACGGGTATGTCTTGGAGCCCACTGAGTGGCTTAAAGGGAGTCAAACCTCCTCTGGTGTTTGGAGGGAGGACACGGGATTGCTCTCCAGGCAATGCATGAAATGAAGGCCCTCATCTCCCAATGACTGGGGTGTCTCGTAGGTTTTCTCGAACTGTGGCGCTAGTGTGGGGTTTCTCACGAAGTAAGACTGGGAGCTCAGTGAGCCTCTCACGTGGTGCCAGGGCAGTCAGGTCTCTATGCACTTGGTGAGAGGGAGCCTGTCATTGTTCTCGAGTCATGGTAGGGGAATTGGGCCTGAAGACGTGTTAAAGAAGGACTCTCGAGGTCTTTCCTGGGTTGCAGCAGGAAACCCTGGGTTCCATCGACTTGTGCCAGTGACCTCAGGAAGCTTCTCAGCGTGCCTCTGAGAAGTCAGGGACACTGTGGAGTTGGGAGGGGCCTCTCGGAACTCCACTGGGTTTGGTGCAATGGAAGAGGGCCTCATGACAAGTTGAGGCAGGAACCTCAGGGTTCCTCTCCTGGCTTCGAATGCGCCGGATCTGACTCGGATCGCAGAGTCCCTGCAGAGTTGGGACAGGAGAGTCAGGCCTCGTCTTGTGTGGAGAAATGGAACTCTGCTTGACTCTCGCGTTGTTCATGGGGTGACAGGCCACTTGTCGATTTGTATGTGGAACTTGCGGGTTTTTCTGGACGATGCACCGGGGTGTCACTGCCCCTTCGTGTTGTGCCTTGATCCACAGGATTGCCTTCGAGTTGGGTTCTGCCGTCGTGTTCTTATCAAGAGCGGACCAGGGAATTGGGGTCTTAGGCATGCCGCACCACCCACGAGGCTATGTCTCAAATTTCCTCGTGAGACTGGCCTCATCTTGATGTGCGCCAGGAAGGTCGGGAATGCCTTCCAGACAAAGCAGGGGAATCGAACCTCCTGTCGCGATCAAGAGGGGAGAAGAGTCTCAGATGAAGTGGTGCCGGGAACCTCGGTGTTCCCCTCAAGTGAGACTGGTATGTCGGGGAACTTTTGGGGTCGCATCAAGGGTTCCAAGTAACTTTTCGCTCTTCAATACGGAACGTGGGACTTCTCTTGAGACGCTGTAGCGGGCAAGGGCCTCATCTTTCGATGACGGGGGAACCACGTGGTTTTTCTTGAGTTGCGGCGGGATTCTCGAGTTACGACGGGGAATTCAGGCTTCCTGTTCAACTGGCCCAGGGAAGTCCAGTTTTCATTCGAATTGCGAGTTAGAACTGGGGATTGCTCTCGAGACACTGCAGGGCCAAATAGACCTCATCTAGGCTTGTGTCCAGGACCTAATGTTCCTCTGCTGGGGCGACAGCGATCTCGGCATTGCATTCTCGACTCACACGGGGAGTCAGCCCTCGTCTCGAGGGGAAGCCAAGGACACCGCTCTCCTGTCAAGTCGCGACGGGTATATCTTGGAGCTCACTGTGTGGCCTAAAATGAGTCAAGCCTCCTGTGGAGTTTGTAGAGAGGACTCAGGATTGCTCTCCAGGCCATACAGCAAAAGAAGGCCCTCATCTCGTGAGGACTGGGGCGTCTCGTGGGTATTCTCGAGCTGCGGCTCCAGTGTGGTGTTGCTCACGAGGTATAATGGGTAGCTCAGGGAGCCTCTCCTGTGGCGCCAGGGAAGTCAGGTTTCTATGCGCGTGGCTAGGGGGAGCGCGTCATTGCTCTCGAGTCATGGTAGGGGAATCGCACCTCAAGACGCGTTGAAGAAGGACTCTCGAGGTCTTTTACGGGTTGGGGCAGGAAACCCTTGGTTCCCTCGACTTGTGCCGGTGATCTCAGGAAGGTCTAAGGGTGCCTCTGAGAAGTCAGGGATACTGTGCAGTTGGGAGGGGCCTCTCGGGACTCCACTGGGTTCGGTGCAATGGAAGAGGGCCTCATCTCGAGTGGAGGCAGGAAACTCATGTTTCCTCTCCTGACTTCCCCTGGGTCAGATCTGACTCAGATCGCAGTTTCGCTGCAGAGTTCGAACAGGAGAGTCAGGCCTCGTCTTGTGTGGAGGAATGGAACTCTGCTTGCCTCTCCAGTTGTTCACGGGGTGACAGGTCACTTCTCGAGCTGTGTGTGGTACCTGCGGGTTTCTCCGGACGATACCCGGGGGTGTCAGTGCCCCTTCGTGTTGTGCCTTCATCAAAAGGGTTATCTTCAAAGAGGTGTCCGGGCATTGGGATCTTATCAAGAGCGAACCGGGAAATCGGGGTCTTTCGGCATGTGTCACCATCCACGAGGCTATGTCTCGAATATCCTCGTGAGACCGGCCTCATCCTGAGATGCACCGGGAAAGGCGGGAACCCCTTCAAGACAAAACAGGGGAATCGACCCTCCTGGCGCGATCAGGAGGGGAGAAGGGGCCCAGATGTAGTGGTGCCGGGAACCTCGGTGTTCTCCTCGAGTCAGACCAGTGTGTCGAGGAACTTTTGAGGTCGCATCAAGGGTGCCAATACCGTTTCGCACTTCAAGACGGAACGTGGGACTTCTCTTGAGATGCTGTAGGGGGCAAGGGCCTCATCTTGCGATGACGGGGGAACCACGTGGCGTTTCTCGAGCTGTGGCGGGATTCTCGAGTTTCGACGGGGAATACAGTCTTCCTCATGTGTTGGCCCAGGGAAGTCCTATCTTCCATTCGAGTTTCAAGGGAGAGCTGGGGATTGCCCCCGAGTCACTGCAGGGCAAAATAGACCTCATCTAGGCTTGTGTCCAGGACTTAATGTTCATCCCTAGGGGCAACAGGGATCTCGGGCTTGCATACCAGACTCACCCGGGGAATCAGGCCTCGTGTCGAGGGGAAGCAAAGAACTCCACTGTCCTTTTGAGTCGCGATGGGTATCTCTTGGAGCCCACTGTGTGCCCTAAAGGGAGTCAAGCCTCCTGTGGTGTTTGGATAGAGGACTCGGGATTCCTCTCCAGGCCATGCAGGAAAAGAAGGCCCTCGTCTCGCGATGACGGCGGCGTCTTGTGGGTTTTCTAGACTGCCGCGCTAGTGCCGGGTTTCTGACGAGGTACGAGAAGGAGCTCAGGGAGCCTCTCGTGTGGCGCCAGGGAAGTCAGGTCCCCATGAGATGGCTAGGGGGAGTTCGTCATTGCTCTCGAGTCATGGTAGGGTAATCGGGCCTCAAGACGGGTTGAAGAAGGACTCTCGAGGTCTTTGTCGGGTGGCGGCGGGAAACCCTCGTTTCCCTCGACTTCTGCAGGGGACTATAGGGAACTTCCCAGGGTGCCTCTGAGAGGTGAGGGATGCTGTGGAGTTGGCAGGGCCTCTCGGGACTCTGCTGGGTTCAGCGCAATGGAAGAGGGCCTCATCTCGAGGGGAGGCAGGAACCTCAGGCTTCCTCTCCGATTCTGACTCCGACTGCACGGTCCGTGCAGTGTTTGGACAGGAGAGTCATGCCACGTCTTGTCTGAGGAATGGAATTCTGGTTGCCTCTCGAGTTGTTCCGGGAGTCTCAGTCCCCTTGTCGAGCTGTGTGTAGACCCTGCGGGTTTTTCCGGATGATGCACGGGGGTGTCAGTGCCCCTTCGTGTTGTGCCTTCACTCACAGGGTTGCCTTTGAAGAGGTGTCCGGGCATCGGGTTCTTATCAAGAGCGGACCGGAAAATCAGGGTCATTCGGCACGTGGCACCTCACACGTGGCTAGTCAAGAATTTCCTCCTGAGACCGGCCTCATCCTGAGGTGCACCAGGAAGGCCGGGAACCCCTTCCATAGAAAGCAGGGGAATCGACTCTGCTGTCACGATCAGGAGGGGAGAAGGGGCTCAGATGAAGTGGTGCCTGGACCCTCGGTGTTCCCCTCGAGGGAACCCAGCGTGTCGCGGAACTTTTGCGGTCGCATCAAGGGTGTCAAGTACCGTTTCGCACTTAAGGACGGAACATGGGACTTCCCTGGAGACGCCCGGAACTTTGGTGTTCCCCTGGAGTGAGACCGGTATGTTGGGGAACTTTGGGGTCGCATCAAGGGTGCCAAGTAGCATTTCGAACTTTAAGATGGAACGTGGGACTTCTGTTGAGACTCTAGCTGGCAAGGGCCTCATATTGCGATGAAGGGGGAACCACATGGTGTTTAAGACTTGAGGCTGAATTCTCGAATTACGATGGGAAATTCAGACTTCCTCTTGCGTTGACCGTGGGAAGACCAATCTTCCATTCAAATTGTGAGGGAGAGATGGAGGTTGCTCTCGAGTCACTGTAGGGCAAAATAGACCTCATCTAGGCTTGTGTCTAGGACATAATGTTCCACTCCAGGGGCGACAGGGATCTCGGGGTTGCATTCCAAACTCACCAGGGGAGTCAGGCCTCGTCTCCAGGGAAGCAAAGGACTCCGCTCTCCTCTCGAGTCGCACCGGGTATTTCTTGGACCCAATTGAGTGGCCTAAAGGGAGTCAATCCTCCTGTGAAGTTTGGAGAGAGGACCAGGGATTGCTCTCCAGGTCAGGCAGGAAAAGAAGGCCCCCATCTCTCCTTGACGGGGGCATCTTGTGGTTTTTCTCGGACTGCGGCGCCACTGTGGGTTTTCTCACGAGGTACGATGGGGTACTCAGGGAGCCTCTTGTGTGGTACTAGGGAAGTCAGTTTTCCTGCTTGTGGCGAGGGGAGCGTGTCCTTGCTCTGGAGTCATGGTAGGGGAATCGGGCATCAAGAGACGTTGAAAAAGGACTCTCCAAGTCTTTCTCGGGTTACTTCAGGAAACTCTGGGTTCCCTCGACTTGTGCCAGTGACCTCAGGTAGCTTCTCAGGGAGCCTCTGAGAATTCAGGGATACTGTGGTGTTGGGAGGGGCCTCTCGGGACACCACTGAGTTTGGTTCAATGGAAGAGGGCCTCTTCTCTAGTTGAGGCAGGAACCTCAGGGTTCCTCTCCATTTCTGACTCCGATCGCAGGGTCCCTGAAGAGTTGGGACAGGAGAGTAAGGCCTCGTCTTGTGTGAAGGAATGCAACTTCACTTGCCTCTCGAGTTGTTCACGGGGTGACAGTCCACATTTGGAACTGTGAGTGGAATCGGCGGGTTTTTCCAGACGATGCATGTGGATGTCAGTGTCCCTTCGTGTTGTGCCTTCATCCAAAGGGTTGCCTTCGAAGAGATGTCCGGGCGTCAGGTTCTTATCTAGAGTGGACCGGGAATTCGGGATCTTTCAGCATGTGGCACCAACCATGAGGCTACTTTTCGAATTTCCTCATGAGACCGGCCTCATCCGGAGGTTCACGGGGAACGTCGGGAACCCTTGCAGAAAAAGCATGGGAATCGACCCTCCTGTCGCGATCAGGAGGGGTGAAGGGGCTCACAGGAAGTGGTGCCGTGAACTTTGGTGTTTCCCTCGAGTGAGACCGGTATGTCAGGGAACTTTGGGGGTCGCATCAAGGGTGCCAAGTACCGTTTTGTACTTCAGGATGGAACGTGGGACTTCTCTTGATACGCTGTAGCGGCCAAGGGGCTCATCTTGCGATGACGGGGGAGCCACGTGGTTTTTCTCGAGCTGCGGCGGGATTCTCGAGTTACGATGGGGAATTCAGGCTTCCTCTTCTGTTGGCCCAGGGAAGTCCAATCTTCCATTCGATTTGCGAGGGAGAGCTGGCGATTGCTCTCTAGTAACTGCAGTGCAAAATAGACCTCATCTAGGCTTCCGTCCAGGACCGAGTTTTCCTCTCCAGGTGCCACAGGAACTCGGGGTTGCATTCCAGACTCACACGGGGAGTCAGGCCTCGTCTCGAGGGGAAGCAAAGGACTCCGCTCTCCCTTCAAGTCCTGACAGGTATCTCTTGGAGCCAACTGAGAGGCCTAAAGAGAGTCAAGCCTCCTGTGCAGTCTGGAGAGAGGACTCGGTTTTGCTCTCCATGCCAGGCAGGAAAGAAATCCCTCATCTCGTGATGACGGGGGCGTATCGTGGGTTTTCTCGAGCTGCGGTGCCTGAATGGGGTTTCCAAAGACATACGACGGGGAGCTCAGGGAGACTCTCTTAAGGCGTCAGGGAAGTCAGGTCTCCATGCGCATGGCGATGGGGAGCGGGTCTTTGCTCTCGAGTCATGGTAGGGGAATCGGGCCTCAAGACGCGCCGAAGGACTCTCAAGGTCTTTCTCGGGTCGCAGCAGGAAACCCTGGGTTCCCTCGACTCGTGCCGGTGACCTCAGGTAGATTCTCAAGGTGCCTCTGAGAATTCAGTGATACTGTGGAGTTGGGAGGGGCCTCTCGCGACTCATCTGGGTTTGGTGCAATGGAAGAGGGCCTCATCTCGAGTTGAGGCAGGAACCTCAGGTTTCCTCTCCATTTCTGACTCGGATGGCAGGGTCCCTGAAGAGTTGGGACAGGAGAGTCAGGCCTCGTCTTGTGTGGAGGAAACGAACTCTGCTTGCCTATCGAGTTGTTCACGGGGTGACATTCCACTTGTCGAGCTGTGTGTAGAAACTGCGGGTTTTTCTGGACGATGCACAGGAGTTTTAGTAACCCTTCTGTTGTGCCTTCATCCACAGGGTTGCCTTCGAAGTGGTGTCCGGGCATCGGGTTCTTATATAGAGCGGACCACACAATCGGGGTCTTTCGGCATGTGGCACCACCCACGAGGCTACGTCTCGAATTTCCTCCTGAGAAAGCCCTCATCCTTAGGTGTGCCGGGATGGGCGGGAACTCCTTCCAGACAAAGCAGGGGAATTTACCCTCCTGTCGTGATCAGGAGGGGAGAAAGTGATCAGATGAAGTGGTGCCGGGAACTTCGGTGTTCCCCTCGGTGAGAACGGTGTGTCGGGGAACTTTTGGGGTTACATCAAGGGTGAAAAGTAGCATTTCGCACTTCAAGACAGAACGTGGGACTTCACTTGAGACGCTGTAGCGGGCCAGGGCCTCATCTTGGGATGACAAGTGAACCACGTGGTTTTTCTCGCATTGCGGCGGGAGTCTCGAGTTTCGACGGGGAATTCAGATTTCCTCCTGTGTTGGCCCATGGAAGTCCAATCTTTCATTCGAGTTGCGAGGGTGAGCTGGGATCCCACTCGAGTCACTGCAGGGCAAAATAGACCATATCTAGGCTTGTGTCCAGGACCGAATATTCCTCTCCAGGGGTGACAGGGATCTCGGGGTGGCATTCCAGACTCACCCGGGAAGTCCGGCCTTGTTTCTAGGGGAAGCAAAGTACTCCGCTTTCCTCTCGAGTCGCGACGGGTACCTATTGAGCGCACTGAGTAGCCTTAGTGAGTCAAGCCTCCCGTGGAGTTTGGAGAGACGACTCCAGGCCATGCAGTTAATGATGGCCCTCATCTCACGATAACGGGGGCGTCTCGTGGGTTTTCTCGAGCTGCGGCGCCAGTGTGGGGTTTCTCACGAGGTACGACGGGGACCTCAGGGAGCCTCTCGTGAGGTGCCAGGGAAGTTAAGTCTCCATGCGCATGGGTACTGGGAGTGCTTCATTGCTCTTGAGACATGGTAGGGGAATCGGGCCTCAAGACGCATCAAAGAAGGACTGTCCAATCTTTCTCGGGTTGCGGCAGGAAACCCTGGGTTCCATCGACTTGTGCCGGAGATCTCAGGGAGCTTGTCAGGGTGCCTCTGAGAAGTCAGGGACACTGTGGGTTGGAGGGACCTCTCGGGACTCCAGTGGTTTTGGTGCTATGGAAGAGGGCCTCATCTTGAGTTGAGGCAGGAACCTCAGGGTTCCTCTCCATTTCTGATTCGGATTGAAGGGTCCCAGCAGATTTGGGACAGGAGAGTCAGGCCTCGTCCTGTGTGGAGAATGGAACTCAGCTTGCCTCTCGAGTTGTGCACGGGGTGACAGACCACGTGTCGAGCTGTGTGTGGAACCTGTAGGTTTTTCCAGACGATGCACGGGTGTGTCTGTGCCCCTTCGTGTTGTGCCTTCATCCACAGGGTTGCCTTCTAAGGGGTGTCCAGGCATCAGGTTCTTATCAAGAGCGGACCGGGCAATCGGAGTCTTTCGGCATGTGGCACCACCCACGAGGCTACGTCTCGAACTTCCTCGTGAGACCGGCATCATCCTGAGGTGCGCCGTTAAGGTCGGGAAACCCTTGCAGACAAAGCAGGGGAATCGACCCTCCTGTCGTGATCAGGAGGGGAGAAGGCGCTCAAAAGAAATGGTGCCGGGAACTTCGGTGTTCCCCTCAAGTGAGACCGGTATGTTGGGGAACTTTTGGGGTCGCATCAAGGGTGCCAAGTACTGTTTCGCACTTCAAGATGGAAGGTGGGACTACTCTTGAGACGCTGTAGCGGGAAAGTGCCTCATATTGCGATGATGGGGCAACCACTTGGTTTTTCTCGAGTTACGGCGGGATTCTCGAGTTACGACGGGGATTTCAGGCTTCCTCTTGTGTTGGCCCAGGGAAGTCCAATCTTCAATTCGAGTTGCGAGGGAGAGCTGGGGATTGCGCACAAGTCACTGTAGGGAAAAAGAGACCTCATCTTGGCTTGTGTCCAGGATCTAATGTTCCTCTCCAGGGGCGACAGGGATCTCGGGGTTGCATTCCAGACTCACCCGGGGAGTCAGGCCTCGTCTCGAGGGGAAGCAAATGACTCCACTCTCCTCTCGAGTCGCGACGGATATCTCTTGGAGCCCACTGAGTGGCCTACAGGGAGCCAAGCTTCCTGTGGATTTTGGAGAGAGGACTCGGTATTGCTCTCCAGGCCATGCAGAAAAAGAAGGCCCTCATCTCGCGATGACAGGGGCATCTCGTGGGTTTTCTCGAGCTCAGGCACAAGTGTGGTGTTTCCCTCGTGGTAAGGCTGGGAGCTCAGGGAGCATCTTGTGAGGCGCCAGGGAAGTCAGGTCTCCATGCGCGTGGCGAGGGGGAGTGCGTCATTGCTCTCTTGTCATGATAGGGGATTTGGACCTCAAGACGCATTGAAGAAGGACTCTCAAGGTCTTTCTCAGGTTGTGGCAGGAAACCATGGGTTCCCTCGACTCATGCATGTTACGTCAGGGAGCTTCTCAGGTGCCTCTGTGAAATCAGGGATACTGTGGAGTTGGGAGTGACCTCTCGGAACTCCACTGGGTTTGGTGAAATGGAAAAAGGCATCATCTTTAGATAAAGCAGGAACATCAGGTTTCCTCTTCATTTCTGCCTCGGATCGCATGTTCCTGCAGAGTTGGGAGAGGAGAGTCAGGACTCATCTTGTGTGGAGGAATGGAAATCCGCTTGCATCTCGAGTTGTTCACGGGGTGACAGGCCTCTTGTAGAGCTGTATGTGGAACCTGCGGGTTTTTCTAGACGATGCACAGGGGTGTCAGTGCCCCTTTTGTTGTACCTTCATCCACAGGGTTGTCTTCAAAGAGGTGTCTGGTCATCGGGTTCTTCTCAAGAGTGTACTGGGAAATCGGGGTCTTTCGGCATGTGGCACCCCCCATGAGGCCACGTCTCGAAATTTCCCATGAGTCCGGCTTCATCCTGAGGTGCGCCGTGAATGTCGGGAACCCCTTTAAGTCAAAGCAGGGGAATCGACCCTCTTGTCGCTATCAGGAGGGGAGAAGGGGCTCAAAAGAAGTGGTGCCGGGAACCTCGGTGTTCCCCTCAAATGAAACCGGTGTGTCGGGGAACATTTGGGGTCGCATTAAGGGTGCCAAGTAACGTTTCGCACTTCAACACAGAACGTGGGACTTCTCTTGAGACGCTGTAGTGAGCACGGGCCCCATCTTGTGATGACGGGGGAACCACGTGGTTTTTCTCGAGTTGCGGCAGGGAATTCAGGCTTCCTCTTGTGTTGGCCCAGGGAAGTCCAAATTTCCATACGAGTTGAGAGCTAGAGCTGGGGGTTGGCTCGAGTTACTGCAGGGCAAAAGAGACCTCATCTAGGCTTGTGTCTAGGACCTAATGTTCCTTTCAAGGGGCAACAGGGATCTCGGAGTTGCATTCCAGATCCTCCCGAGGAGTCAGGCCTCTTCAAGAGGGTAATGAATGGACTCCCCTCTCCTCTTGAGTCGCGACGGGTATCTCTTAGAGCCCATTGTGTGGCCTAAAGGGAGTCAAGCCTCCTGTGGAGATTGGAGAGAGGACTCGGGATTGCTCTCCAGGCCATGCAGGAAAAGAAGGCCCTCATATCGTGATGACGGGGGCGTCTTGTGCATTTTCTCGAGGTGCGGTGCCAGGATGGGGTTTCTCACAAGATACGATGGGGAGCTCAGGGAGTCTCTCGTGTGGTGACAGGAAAGTCAGGTCTCCATGCACGTGTGGAGGGGGAGCGCGTCATTGCTCTCGAGTCATGGTAGGGGAATCGGGCCTCAAGAGGCGTTGAAGAACGACTCTCAAGGTCTTTCTCCGGTTGCGGCAGGAAACCCTGGTTTTTCTCGACTTGTGCTGGTGACCTCAGGGAGCTTAACATGGTGCCTCTGAGAAGTCAGGGATTCTGTGGAGTTGGGAGGGGCCTCTAGGGACTCCACTGGGTGTGGTATAATGCAAGAGGGCCTCATCTCGTGTTGAGGAAGGAACCTCAGGGTTCCTCTCCATTTCAGACTCCGATCTCAGGATTCCTGCAGAGTTGGGACAGGAGAGTCAGGCCTCGTATTCTGTGGAGAAATGAAACTTAGCTTGCCTCTCGAGTTGTTCACGAGGTAACAGGTCACTTGTCGAGCTGTATGTGGAACCTGCAGAATTTTCCAAAAGATGCACGGGTGTGCAGGGCCCCTCCTTGTTGTGCCTTCATCCAACAGGATGCATTCGAAGAAGTGTACGGGCATCGGGTTCTTATTAATAGTGGACCAGGAAATGGGGTCTTTCCGCATGTGGCACCACCCACGAGGCTACATCTCCAATTTCCTCGTGAGACCGGCCTCATCCTGAGGTGCGCTGGGAAGATCGGTAACGCCTTCCAGACAAAGCAGGAGAATCGACACTCCTGTTGCAATCAGGAGGGGAGAAGGGGCTCAAATGATGTGGTGTGGGGAACATGGGTGTTCCGCTCGAGTGAGGCATGTATGTTGGGGAACTTTGGGGGTGCCATCATGGGTGCCAAGTACTGTTTTGCACTTCAGTGGGAACGTGGACATCTTTTGAGACGCTGTGGAGGGCAAGGGGCTCATGCTGCGAAGACGATGGAACCACGTGGTTTTTCTCGAGTTGCGGCGGGATTCTCGAGTTATGATGGGGATTTCAGGCTTCCTCTTGTGTTGGCCCTGGGAAGCCCAAACTTCCCTTCGAGTTGTGAGCGAAAGCTGGGGGTTGTGCTCGAGTCACTGCAGGGCCAAAGAGACCTCATCTAGGCGTGTGTCCAGGACCTAATAGTCCTCTCATGGGAAGACAAGGATCTCGGGGTCGCACTCCAGACTCCCCCGGGGAGTCAGGCCTCGCCTCGAGGGGAAGCAAAGGACTGCGCTCTCCTCTCGAGCCACGACGCAGATCTCTTGGAGCCCACTGAGTGGCCTCAAGGGAGTCAAGCCTCCTCTTCAGTTTGGAGAGAGGACTCGGGATTGCTATCCAGGCCAGGCAGGAAAAGAAGGCCCACACCTCGAGAGGATGGGGGCGTCTCAGGGGTTTCCTCGAGCTGTGGCTCCCGTGGGGGTTTTCTCACAAGGCACGACGAGGATCTCAGGAGCCTCTCGTGCGGCGCTAGGGAAGCCAGGTCTCCATGGGGGAGGGGAGGGGGAGCGCGTCTTTGCTTTCTAGTCCAGGGAGGGGACTAGGGCCTCAAGACACGTTGAAGAAGGACTCTCGAGGTCTTTCTCGGGGGGCGGCGGGAAACCCTCGTTTCCCTCGACTTCTGCCGGAGACTTGAGGGAACTTCCCAGGGAGCCTCTGAGAGGTGAGGGATACTGTGGAGTTGCCGGGGCCTCTCGGGACTAAGCTGGGTTTAGCGCACTGGAAGAGGGCCTCATCTCGAGGGTAGGCAGGAACCTCAGGCTTCCTCTCCGTTTCGGACTCTGACCGCAGGGTCCCTGCAGAGTTGGGACAGGAGAGTCAGGCCTCGTCTTGTCTGAGGAAGGGAACCCCGCTTGCCTCTCGAGTTGCTCAGGGGGTCTCAGGCCGCTCGTCGAGCTGTGTGTGGAACCCGCGGGTGATTGCAGACGATGCACGGGGGTGGCAGTGCCCCTTCGTGTTGTGCCTTCACCCACAGGGTTGCCTTCGAAGAGGGGTCCGGGCCTCGGGTCCTTCTCACGGGCGGACCGGGGAATCGGGGGCATTCGGCATGTGGCACCACCCACGTGGCTCGTCTCGAATTTCCTCGTGAGACCGGCCTCATCCTGAGGTGCGCCGGGAAGGCCGGGAACCCCTTCCAGACCACGCAGGGGAATCGCCTCTCCTGTCGCGATCAGGAGGGGAGAAGGGGCTCAGAGGAAGCGGTGCCGGGACCCTCGGTGCTCCCCTCGGGGCACCCCGGCGTGTCGGGGGACTTTTGGGGGTCGCAGGAAGGCTGTCAGGGACCGTTTCGCCCTTCAGGGCGGAACAGGGGACTTCCCTTGAGACGCCGTCGCGGGCAAGGGCCTCATCTTGCCAAGAGGTGGGAACCACGTGGTTTTTCTCGAGTTGCGGCGGCATTCTCGAGTTACGACGGGGATCTCAGCCTTCCCCTTGGGTTGGCCCTGGGAAGCCCAATCTTCCCCTCGGGTGGCGGGGGAAAGATGGGGGTTGCGCTCGAGTCACTGCAGGGCCGAAGAGACCTCACCTAGGCGTGTGTCCGGGACCTAATTTTCCTCTCCAGGGAAGGCAGGGATTTCGGGGTTGCATTCCAGGCTCCCCCAGGGAGTCAGGCCTCGTCTCGAGGGGAAGCCAAGGACTCCGCTCTCCTCTCGAGTCGCGACGCGGGTCTCTTGGAGCCCCCTGAGCGGCCTCAAGGGAGTCCAGCCTCCTCTTCCGTTTGGAGAGAGGACCCGGGATTGCTCTCCAGGCCATGCAGGAAAAGAAGGCCCTCAGCTCGCGAGGACGGGGGCGTCTCAGGGGTTTCCTCGAGCTGCGGCACCCGTGGGGGTTTTCTCCCGATGCACGACGAGGATATCAGGGAGCCTCTCGTGCGGCGCCAGGGAAGTCAGGTCTCCATGCGCGTGGCGAGGGGGAGCGCGTCCTGGCTCTCGAGTCACGGGAGGGGACTAGGGCCTCGAGACGCGTTGAAGAAGGACTCTCGAGGTCTTTCTCGGGGGGCGGCGGGAAACCCTCGTTTCCCTCGCCTTCTGCCGGGGACCTTAGGGAACTTCCCAGGGTGCCTCTGAGAGGCGAGGGATCCTGTGGAGGTGGTGGGGCCCCTCGGGACTCCGCTAGGTCTGGCTCAAAGGAAGAGGGCCTCACCTCGAGGGGAGGCAGGAACCTCAGGCTTCCTCTCCGTTTCGGAATCCGACCGCAGGGTCCCTGCATAGTTGGGACAGGAGAGTCAGGCCTCGTCTTTTCTGAGGAAGGGAACCCCGCTGGCCTCTCGAGTTGCTCAGGGGGTCTCAGGCCCCTCGTCGAGCTGTGTGTGGAACCCGCGGGTCTTTGCGGACGATGCACGGGGGTGGCAGTGCCCCTTCGTGTTGTGCCTTCACCCACAGGGTTGCCTTCGAAGTGGGGTCCGGGCCTCGGGTCCTTCTCAAGAGCGGACCGGGGAATCGGGGGCGTTCGGCATGTGGCCCCACCCACGTGGCTCGTCTCGAATTTCCTCGTGAGACCGGCCTCATCCTGAGGTGCGCCGGGAAGGCCGGGAACCCCTTCCAGACCACACAGGGGAATCGCCTCTCCTGTCGCGATCAGGAGGGGAGAAGGGGCTCAGAGGAAGCGCTGCCGGGACCCTCGGTGTTCCCCTCGGGGGACCCCGGCGTGTCGGGGGACTTTTGGGGGTCGCAGGAAGGCTGTCAGGGACCGTTTCGCCCTTCAGGGCGGAACAGGGGACTTCCCTTGAGACGCCGTGGCGGGCAAGGGCTTCACCTTGCCAAGAGGTGGGAACCACGTGGTTTTTCTCGAGTTGCGGCGGGATTCACGAGTTACGACGGGGATCTCTGCCTTCCCCTTGGGTTGGCCCTGGGAAGCCCAATCTTCCCCTCGGGATGCGAGGGAAAGCTGGGGGTTGAGCTCGAGTCAGTGCAGGGCCGAAGAGACCTCACCTAGGCGTGTGTCCGGGACCTAATATTCCTCTCCAGGGAAGGCAGGGATCTCGGGGTTGCATTCCAGGCTCCCCCGGGGAGTCAGGCCTCGTCTCGAGGGAAAGCCAAGGACTCCACTCTCCTCTCGAGTCGTGACGCGGGTCTCTTGGAGCCCCCTGAGCGGTCTCAAGGGAGTCCAGCCTCCTCTTCCGTTTGGAGAGAGGACCCGGGATTGCTCTCCAGGCCATGCAGGAAAAGAAGGCCCTCAGCTCGCGAGGACGGGGGCGTCTCAGGGGTTTCCTCGAGCTGCGGCGCCCGTGGGTGTTTTCTCCCGAGGCACGACGAGGATCTCAGGGAGCCTCTCGTGCGGCGCCAGGGAAGTCAGGTCTCCATGCGCGTGGCGAGGGGGAGCGCGTCCTGGCTCTCGAGTCACGGGAGGGGACTAGGGCCTCGAGACGCGTTGAAGAAGGACTCTCGAGGTCTTTGTCGGGGGGCGGCGGGAAACCCTCGTTTCCCTCGCCTTCTGCCGGGGACCTTAGGGAACTTCCCAGGGTGCCTCTGAGAGGCGAGGTATCCTGTGGACGTGGCGGGGCCCCTCGGGACTCCGCTGGGTCTGGCTCAAAGGAAGAGGGCCTCACCTCGAGGGGAGGCAGGAACCTCAGGCTTCCTCTCCGTTTCGGACTCCGACCGCAGGGTCCCTGAAGAGTTGGGACAGGAGAGTCAGGCCTCGTCTTGTCTGAGGAAGGGAACCCCGCTGGCCTCTCGAGTCGCTCAGGGGGTCTCAGGCCCCTCGTCGAGCTGTGTGTGGAACCCGCGGGTCTTTGCGGACGATACACGGGGGTGGCAGTGCCCCTTCGTGTTGTGCCTTCACCCACAGCGTTGCCTTCGAAGAGGGGTCCGGGCCTCGGGTCCTTCTCAAGAGCCGACCGGGGAATCGGGGGCGTTCGGCATGTGGCCCCACCCACGTGGCTCGTCTCGAATTTCCTCGTGAGACCGGCCTCATCCTGAGGTGCGCCGGGAAGGCCGGGAAGCCCTTCCAGACCACGCAGGGGAATCGCCTCTCCTGTCGCGATCAGGAGGGGAGAAGGGGCTCAGAGGAAGTGGTTCAGGGACCCTCGGTGTTCCCCTCGGGGGACCCCGGCGTGTCGGGTGACATTTGGTGGTCGCAGGAAGGTTGTCAGGGACCGTTTCGCCCTTCAGGGCGGAACAGGGGACTTCCCTTGAGACGCCGTGGCGGGCAAGGGCCTCATCTTGCCAAGAGGTGGGAACCACGTGGTTTTTCTCGAGTTGCGGCGGCATTCTCGAGTTACGACGGGGATCTCAGCCTTCCCCTTGAGTTGGCCCTGGGAAGCCCAATCTTCCCCTCGGGTTGCGAGGGACAGTTGGGGGTTGCGCTCGAGTCACTGCAGGGCCGAAGAGACCTCACCTAGGCGTGTGTCCGGGACCTAATATTCCTCTCCAGGGAAGGCAGGGATCTCGGGGTTGCATTCCAGGCTCCCCCAGGGAGTCAGGCCTCGTGTCGAGGGGAAGCCAAGGACTCCGCTCTCCTCTCGAGTCGCGACGCGGGTCTCTTTGAGCCCCCTGAGCGGCCTCAAGGGAGTCCAGCCTCCTATTCCGTTTGGAGAGAGGACCCGGGATTGCTCTCCAGGCCATGCAGGAAAGGAAAGCCCTCAGCTCGCGAGGACGGGGGCGTCTCAGGGGTTTCCTCGAGCTGCGGCGCCAGTGAGGGTTTTCTCCCGAGGCACGACGAGGATCTCAGGGAGCCTCACGTGCGGCGCCAGGGAAGTCAGGTCTCCATGCGCGTGGCGAGGGGGAGCGCGTCTTGGCTCTCGAGTCGCGGGAGGGGACTAGGGCCTCGAGACGCGTTGAAGAAGGACTCTCGAGGTCTTTCTCGGGGTGCGGCGGGAAACCCTCGTTTCCCTCGCCTTCGGCCGGGGACCTTAGGGAAGTTCCCAGGGTGACTCTGAGATTCGAGGGATCCTGTGGAGGTGGCGGGGCCCCTCGGGACTCCGCTGGGTCTGGCGCAACGGAAGAGGGCCTCACCTCGAGGGGAGGCAGGAACCTCAGGCTTCCTCTCCGTTTCGGACTCCGACCGCAGGGTCCCTGCAGAGTTGGGACAGGAGAGTCAGGCCTCGTCTTGTCTGAGGAAGGGAACCCCGCTGGCCTCTCGAGTTGCTCAGGGGGTCTCAGGCCCCTCGTCGAGCTGTGTGTGGCACCCGCGGGTCTTTGCGGACGATGCACGGGGGTGGCAGTGCCCCTTCGTGTTGTGCCTTCACCCACAGGGTTGCCTTCGAAGAGGGGTCCGGGCCTCGGGTCCTTCTCAAGTGCGGACCGGGGAATCGGGAGCATTCGGCATGTGGCCCCACCCACGTGGCTCGTCTCGAATTTCCTCGTGAGACCAGCCTCATCCTGAGGTGCGCCGGGAAGGCCGGGAACCCCTTCCAGACCACGCAGGGGAATCGCCTCTCCTGTCGCGATCAGGAGGGGAGAAGGGGCTCAGAGGAAGCGATGCCGGGACCCTCGGTGTTCCCCTCGGGGGACCCCGGCATGTCGGGGGAATTTTGGGGGTCGCAGGAAGGCTGTCAGGGACCGTTTCGCCCTTCAGGGCGGAACAGGGGACTTCCCTTGAGATGCCGTCGCGGGCAAGGGCCTCATCTTGCCAAGAGGTGGGAACCACGTGGTTTTTCTCGAGTTGCGGCGGCATTCTCGAGTTACGACGGGGATCTCAGCCTTCCCCTCGGGTTGGCCCTGGGAAGCCCAATCTTCCCCTCGGGTTGCGAGGGAAAGCTGGGGGTTGCGCTCGAGTCACTGCAGGGCCGAAGAGACCTCACCTAGGCGTGTGTCCGGGACCTAATATTCCTCTCCAGGGAAGGCAGGGATCTCGGGGTTGCATTCCAGGCTCCCCCGGGGAGTCAGGCCTCGTCTCGAGGGGAAGCCAAGGACTCCGCTCTCCTCTCGAGTCGCGACGCGGGTCTCTTGGAGCCCCCTGAGCGGCCTCAAGGGAGTCCAGCCTCCTCTTCCGTTTGCAGAGAGGACCCGGGATTGCTCTCCAGGCCATGCAGGAAAAGAAGGCCCTCAGCTCGCGAGGACGGGGGCGTCTCAGGGGTTTCCTCGAGCTGCGGCGCCCGTGGGGGTTTTCTCCCGAGGCACGACGAGGATCTCAGGGAGCCTCTCGTGCGGCGCCAGGGAAGTCAGGTCTACATGCGCGTGGCGAGGGGGAGCGCGTCCTGGCTCTCGAGTCACGGGAGGGGACTAGGGCCTCGAGACTTGATGAAGAAGGACTCTCGAGGTCTTTCTCGGGGGGCGGCGGGGAACCCTCGTTTCCCTCGCCTTCTGCCAGGGACCTTAGGGAACTTCCCATGGTGCCTCTGAGAGGCGAGGCATCCTGTGGAGGTGGCGGGGCCCCTCGGGACTCCGCTGGGTCTGGCGCAACGGAAGAGGGCCTCACCTCGAGGGGAGGCAGGAACCTCAGGCTTCCTCACCGTTTCGGACTCCAACCGCAGGGTCCCTGCAGAGTTGGGACAGGAGAGTCAGGCCTCGTCTTGTCTGAGGAAGGGAACTTCGCTGGCCTCTTGAGTTGCTCAGGGGGTCTCAGGCCCCTCGTCGAGCTGTGTGTAGAACCCGCGGGTCTTTGCGGACGATGCACGGGGGTGGCAGTGCCCCTTCGTGTTGTGCCTTCACCCACACGGTTGCCTTCTAAGAGGGGTCCGGGCCTCGGGTCCTTCTCAAAGGCGGACAGGGGAACCGGGGGCGTTCGGCATGTGGCCCCACCCACGTGGCTCGTCTCGAATTGCCTCGTGAGACCGGCCTCATCCTGAGGTGCGCCGGGAAGGCCGGGAACCCCTTCCAGACCACGCAGGGGAATCGCCTCTCCTGTCGCGATCAGGAGGGGAGAAGGGGCTCAGAGGAAGCGGTGCCGGGACCCTCGGTGTTCCCCTCGAGGGAACCCGGCGTGTCGGGGAACTTTTGAGGGTCGCAGGAAGGCTGTCAGGGACCGTTGCGCACTTCAGGGCGTAACAGGGGACTTCCCTTGAGACGCCGTCGCGGGCAAGGGCCTCATCTTGCCAAGAGGTGGGAACCACGTGGTTTTTCTCGAGTTGCGGCGGCATTCTCGAGTTACGACGGGGATATCAGGCTTCCCCTTGGGTTGGCCCTGGGAAGCCCAATCTTCCTCTCGGGTTGCGAGGGAAAGCTGGGGGTTGCGCTCGGGTCACTGCAGGGCCAAAGAGACCTGACCTAGGCGTGTGTCCGGGACCTAATATTCCTCTCCAGGGAAGGCAGGGATCTCGGGGTTGCATTCCAGGTTCCCCTGGGGAGTCAGGCCTCGTCTCGAGGGGAAGCCAAGGACTCCGCTCTCCTCTCGAGTCGCGACGCGGATCTCTTGGAACCCCCTGATCGGCTTCAAGGGAGTCCAGCCTCCTCTTCAGTTTGGAGAGAGGACTCGTGATTGGTCTCCAGGCCATGCAGGAAAATAAGGCCCTCATGTCGCGATGACCGGGGTGTCTCATGTGTTTCCTCGAGCTGCCGCGCCAGTGTGGGTTTCCTCACGAGGTACGATGAGGAACTCATGGAGCCTCTCGTGCATTGCCAGGTTAGTCAAGTCTCCATGCACGTGGCGAGGGGGAGCGTGTCATGGCTCTCGAGTCATGGTAGGGGAATCGCGACTCAACACATTTTGAAGCACTCTCGAGGTCTTTCTCGAGTCACGGCAGAAAACCCAGGGTTACCTCGACTTGTGCCTGTTACCTCAGGGAGCTTCTCATTGTGCCTCTGAGAACTCAGGGATACTGTGGAGTTGGTAGGGGCCTCTCGGGACTCCACTGGTTGTGGTGCAATGGAAGAGGGCTTCATCTCGAGTGGACGCAGGAACCTCAGGCTTCCTCTCCGTTTCTGACTCGGATCCCATGGTCTCTGCAGAGTAGGGACAAGAGAGTCACACCTAGTCTTCTGTTGAGGAATGGACCTTCGTTTGCCTTTCGAGTTGTTTACAGGGTGACAGGCCACTTGTCGAAATGTCTGTGGGACCTGCGGGTTTTTCTGGACGATGCACGCGGGTGTCAGTGCCCGTTCGTGTTGTGCCTTCATCCACAGGTTTTCCTTCAAAGAGGTGTGATGGCATCGGGTTCTTTTCAAGAGTGGACCATGAAATTGGGGTCTTTCGACATGTGGCACCACCCACGAGGCTACGTCTCGAACTTCCTCATGAGACCGGCCTCATCCTGAGGTGCGCCCGGAAGGTCGGGAACCCCTTGCAGACAGAGAAGGGGAGTCGACCCTCCTGTCGCAATCAGGAGAGGAGAAGGGGCTCAGATGAAGTGGTGCCGGGAACCTCAGTGATCCCCTTGAGTGAGTCTGGTATGTCGCGGAACTTTTGGGGTCGTATCAAGGGTTCCAAGTACCGTTTCGCATTTCAGGATGGAACGTAGGACTTCTCTTGAGATGCTGTAGCGGACAAAGGGCCTCATCTTGCGATGACGAGGGAAGCACGTGGTTTTTCTCGAGTTGCGGTGGGATTCTCGAGGTACGAAGGGGAATTCAGGCTTCCTCTTGTGTTGGCCCAGGAAGTCTAATCTTCCATTCGAGTTGCCAGGGAGAGCTGGGGATTGGGCTCCATTCACTGAAGGGCAAACTAGACCTCATCTAGGCTTGTATCCAGGACTTAATGTTCCTCTCCATAGGCGACAGGGATTTGGGGTTGCATTCCATACTCACCCGGGGAGTCAGGCCTCATCTCGAGGGGAAGCAAAGGACTCCACTCTCTTCTCGAGCCGCGACAGGTATCTCTTGGAGCCCACTGAGTGGTCTTTGCTCTGTAGGAGAGCTCTAGTGTTCATAAGCCTGTACATAAGTGAACACAGACATTCTGTGTGCATGTTGCTGCATACCCAAAATAGGGCCACAAGGAGCCTCATGCTCTCCATGCGGCGCGGAAGCTGTGCAGCCACGCAGCAGCTTAAGAATCCAACCAATTGTTCTTTTCTTACCTCTGACAGAGCTCGCATTGCCGTAGCCCTTGGCAGTTTGGAAACACTGGACCCTAACCCCTCTCAAAGTAGGCCTGGGTTCTAGTTCGAATAGAAAGTCAATAGCGGAGCTGAGGACAGGAATGCGGCAGTCATTTATCACACGCTCCTGCATCCTGCTACTACAGGGACACTAACGCTAGAAGCTAGGAATGTCTTTGCAAGGTGCGCAAAGGACAAGGGAGAACCTCGACCCTGACTCTAGTATTTCAGTCCCCTGAGCAGATCTGAGGTTCTCCCGCTGTAGAAGCTCACCCATTACTTTCAAATACAGGCTTCCTAACACAGGGCCAGTTGGCTGCTTGCTCTTCCACGAAGCAGGCTTCCTTAACTTGCAAACTGCGAATTCCGCTTAACAGCCTGGAGGAAAATCGCTTCTTGGAAGATTTTTTTCAGTGGCTGTATCCCCGGAGCTGGGGCCAAGCTAGGGGACCCATACTGACAAGGGAAGGCAAAACCACATCCAATGTCTTTGCTCTGGAGGACAGCTTTGGTGAGCCTAAGTCTTTCAGGAATATTTCTGGCTCCAACAGAGTCAAATTCTGTGTGTGAAGCTGCACAGCCAAAATAGGGGAACAGAGAGCCTGATTCTCTCTGTGTAGCTTTGAAGCTGTCATTCAAACAACAGCTTGAGAATCCATACAATGCTCTCCCTTACTGCTAAGAGAATTCTCATTGCTGTCGTCCTTGACGGTTTGTAGAAATCCGCACCCTAACCCTTCTCCAAGTAGGCCTGGGTCCTAGCTCGGAATAACAGGCAACGGCGGAGCTGAGGCCAGTAAGGCACAAGTGAGGTCTCACACACTCTTGCAGCCTGATCGTCCAGGAGCAGTAAGGCCTCTTTTTCCCTGTAGGAGGCTCGCTTGCCTTGCCTCCTGTGAACTGCATTTCCCAGCCTGGGCGCAAAGCTGTTCCTGGAGATTTTTTCTCAGGGGCTGTTTCCCTGGACCTGGGTCGGACCTCGGGGGCCCAACTCACAGAGGAAGGCAAAACCACATGGACAGGTCTATGCTCTGTAGGAGAGCTCTAGTGAACCTCATCTCTCAGGAACATTCTTGGCTTCTATAGAGACACCTCTGTGCATGAAGCTACACACCCAACATAGTGGCAAAGGGAGTCTGATTCTCTCCGTGGGTGCTGATGCTTTGTGGCAAAGCACCTGCTAAGAATCCATCCGCATAGGCTTCCCTCTCCTTGACAGAGGTCTCATTGCTGTAGTCCTTGGCAGTTTGGAAAGAAGCAGACCCTTACCCTTCACCAAGTAGGCCCTTGTCCTTGTTTGAATGGAAAGGCAGTAGCTGAGCTGAGGCCAGTAAGGCGCCAGTCAAGTCTGACATATTCCCGATGCCTGCTCCTTCATGGAAAATAACGTTAGAATCTGGGAATGTCTTTGCAAGGCTGGCAAAGGGCAGTCAGGAACCTCGACCCTGCCTCTGGAATTTCTATCTTCTCAGCACATCTGGCGGTCTCGGTCAGGAGAAACTAACCCATTCCTTGCAAATATAGGCTTCCAAACACAGGCCGGTTGGCTGTCTCTTCTTGCCGAAGGAAGCTTGCTTATCCCACCTCCTGTGAACTCCACTTCCCAGCCTGGGTGAAAAGAGGTTCTTGGAGATCTTTTCTCAGAGGCTGTTTCCAAGGAGCAGGGGCTGATCCCAGAGACCCACACGCACAGGGGAAGGGAAAACCGCATGGATAAGTCTTTGCTCTCTAGGAGTGCTCTAGTGAACCTCAGTCTATGGGGAATGTTCTTGGCTCCAACGGGGACATCTCTGTGTGGGAAGCTGCATTGCCAACATAGAGACACAGAGACCTGATTCTCTCTGTGCAGCTTTGACGCTGTCGTTCAAACAACAAATTGAGAATCCACACAATGCTCTCCCTTACCACTGAGAGACTTATCATTGCTGTAGCCCTTCGCAGTTTCTGGAAATCGGCACATAAACACTTCTCCAAGTAGGCCTGGGTTCAAGTTCAGATGAACATGCAATAGCGGAGCTGAGGCCAGTAAGGCACCAGTCAGGTGTCACACACTCTGGCAGCCTGCTCCTCCAGGGACAGTAAGGCCTCTATTTCCCTTCAGGAGGCTCGCTTGCCTTACTTCCTGTGAACAGCGTTTCCCAGCCTGGGCGGAAAGCAGTTCCTGGAGATCTTTTCTCAGGGGCTGTTTCCCCGGAGTTGGGGCGGACCTCGGGGACCCAACTCACAGGGGAAGGCAAAACCAAATGGACAGGTCTATGCTCTGTAGGAGATCTCTATTGAACTGCCGGGGTCCAGCCCCAGCTGATCCAGGGTATTCGAAGCAGAGATGGCGTAGGCGAGGGTCAGGGAACAACTGCTTAATTAAACGATAATTAAGGATATAAAGAGTAATAAAATGAGGATAGCTTAGTAGGAAAATTCAGTGGAGAAAAGAGGCTGAGTAGCTTGGTTTACGCGGGGGACCAATAAAACTTCAAGACAAGAAGCTTGCACCACTTACGTAGACCGCAGGCATCCTTCCGTTCTCCCGAAGGAGAGGAGACACTGAGGCCTCCCCGGTCGGATCTCAGAAGCCCAGGCAAAATTAGTAAGCTTGGTGGGTTCCGCGCTCCAGATGGAGACTCAACCAGAGTGAGAGAGAGAGAGAGAGACATGGGGAGACCAGTATTTCGAGAAACTGATCCCAATTCTTTATTTTCCATGGTCTACTTTTATACACTGAGATGTTATGCAAAAGTCACGTGGGGTCAGCAGTCCTGACTTTTATCAAAGTCAGGTGCTTCATACAAAAGTATACAGAGGTCTTAGGGGTGTTACATCATCTTCTGGCCGGGGGGCCTGCTGACAATTTACGACCCTCTCCTTGTGACAGCGGTCAGTCAACCAGGACACTTATTTCTCCAGGGGTGATTATTCTTAAAACAGACGCCACCCAAATAAAGTTACATTCCTATAGGGTGAGGGTGTAGTGGGTTTTAGTTAAGGAAAGAATTTACTTAGCCTAAGGTCTAACGTGATTTATATCAAAGGTTAATACTTATTTCTTCTATATATTCATTAATGTGTATAAGGGCAGGGGATGTGGAGACTTAGCAGTAAACATCAGCTCAACAAATGAAAAACCCTTCACCAATATGATTTCTAATCAGCCCATTATACTTATACTAATAATTTTCTAACTTTTCTAAGGAACCTGTTTTTAGAAGGTTTAAAGCATCTCGTGCCTCTCATGGTTGGGAGGCTGTGAGCAATCACATGTGGCCGGACAAGCCTGTCAGGCAGGCTAGAGAACCTTCAGAGGAGTTTGTAGGTTAAAACACTCTTGTCACACCCAGGGGTTTTTATCAACTGGAGCTCTAGGTTAACTCCTTCTCCGAAAGAGGTGGTGGGGGACAGCCCCCCGTAAAGTCAGAGGTGTAGGTGAGAGCACAAAGTAGTAAGGTAGGCAGGCTCTGGTGATGGGGGTAGATGCTCGAGGATTTCCAGGGGGACTCCTGAGGCTCGATCCCACCTTTGCGTATGTCGAGCCTCCTTCCTCATGACCTTTGCCATGGGCGGAGTGCCTCACTCTGGCCCCCAACAGTGAACCTCCTCTCTCAGGAACATTCTTGGCTCCTATCGAGACACCTCTGTGCGTGTAGCTACACACGCAACGTAGGGGCAAAGGGAGCCAGATTCTTTCCGTGGGGTGCTGATGCTTTGTGGCAAAGCACCTGCTTGAGAATCCATCAGCTTACGCTTCCCTCGCCTTGACAGAGGTCTCATTGCTGTAGCCCTTGGCAGTTTGGAAAGAAGAGGACCCTTACCTTTCATAAAGTGGGCCCTTGTCCTAGTTTGAAAGGAAAGGCAAGAGCTGAGCTGAGGCCAATAAGGCGCCAGTCAAGTCTGACATATTCCCGAAGCCTGCTCCTTCATGGAAAATAAAGCTGTAATCTAGGAATGTCTCTGCAAGGCTGGCAAAGGGCAGTCAGGAGCCTGCACCCTGCCTCTGGAATTACCGACTTCTGAACAGATCTGGAGGTCTCCCTTAGGGGAAGCTAACCCATTCTTCCAAATAGAGGCTTCCAAACGCAGGCCGCTTGGCTGCCTCTTTCTCTCTGAAGGAGGCCTGCTTTTCCCGCCTCCTATGAACCCCACATCCCAGCCTCTGGGAAAAGCGGATCTTGAAGATCTTTTCTCAGGGGTTGTTTCCACGGAGCTGGGGCCGAGCCTGGAGCCCCAAACGCACAGGGGAAGAAAAACCACATGGACAAGTCTTTGCTCTCTAGGAGAGCTCTAGTGAACCTCACTCTGTCAGGAACGTTCTTGTTTCCTATGGAGACACCCCTGTCTGTGAAGCTGTGTACCGAACATGGAGACACAGAGTCTGATTCTCTCTGTGCAGCTTTGAAGCTGTCGTTCAAACAACAGCTTGAAAATCCATACAGTGCTCTTCCTTACCCGTGACAGAGTTCTCATTGCTATACCCCTTGGAAGTATTTAGAAATCCGCACCCAAACGCTTCTCCAAATAGGCCTGGGTCCTAGTTCGGAGGAACAGGCAATGGTGGAACTGAGGCCAGTAAGGCAACAGTCAGGTTTCACACACTCTGGCAGCCTGCTCCTCCAGGGACAGTAAGGCCTCTTTTTCTCTGCAGGAGATTCGCTTGCCTTACTTCCTGTGAACAGCGTTTCCCAGCCTCAGCGAAGCGGTTCTTGGAGATCTTTTCTCAAGGACAGTTTCCCCGGAGGTGTGGCGGACCTCGGGGACCCAACTCACAGGGGAAGGAAAAACCACATGGACAGGTCTATGCTCTGTAGGAGAGGTTTAGTGAACCTAATCTCTCAGGAACATTCTTGGCTCCTATACAGACAACTCTGTGTGTGAAGCTACACTCCCAACATTGGGGAACAGGGATCTTGGTTCTCTCCGTGGGGTGCTGATACTTTGTAGTAAAGCACCTGCTTGAGAATCCATCCTCTTAGGCTTCCCTCGCCTTGACAGAGGTCTCATTGCTGTAGCCCTTGGCAGTTTCAAAGAAGAAGACCCTTACCCTTCATAAAGTAGGCCCTTGTCCTAGTTTGAATGGAAAGGCAATAGCTGAGCTGAGGCCAATAAGGAGCCAGTCCCCTCTGACACATTCCCGAAGCCTGCTGCTTCATGGAATATAACTCTAGAATGTTGGAATGTCTTTGCAAGGCTGGCAAAGGGCAGTCAGGAACCAGCACCCTGCCTCTGGAATTACCGACTTCTGAGCAGATCTGGAGGTCTCCTTTAGGAGAAGCTAACCCATTCCTTCCAAATAGAGGCTTCAAAACACAGGCAGGTTGGCTGCCTTTCGTGCCCGAAGGAGGCTTGCTTTTCTCTCCTCCTATGAACCCCAGTTCCCAGTCTCTGGGAAAAGCGTATCTTAAAGATATTTTCTCAGGGGTTCTTTCCACGGAGCTGGGGCCGAGCCCGGGGCCCAAAGGCACAGGGGAAGGCAAGACCACATGGACAGGTCTATGCTCTGTAGCAGACCTCTAGTGAACCTCATCTCTCAGGAGCATTCTTGGCTCCTACAGAGACACCTCTGTGTGTGAAGCTGCGTACCTAACATAGGGGCAGAGAGAGCCTGATTCTCTCTGTTCATTTTGACGCTGTCATTCAGAAAACAGCTTGAGAATCCATAAAATGCTCTCCCTTACCACCGAGAGAATTCTCACTGCTGTAGCCCTTTGCACTTTGTAGAAATCTGCACCCAAACGCTTTTCCAAGTAGGCCTGGGTGCTAGCTCGGATGAACAGGCAATGGCGGAGCTGAGGCCAGTAAGGAAACAGTCAGGTTTCACACACTCTGGCAGCCTGCTCCTCCAGGGACTGTAAGGCCTCTTTTACTCTGCAGGAGATTCGCTTGCCTTACTTCCTGTGAACAGCATTTCCCAGCCTCGGCGAAGCGGTTCCTGGAGATCTTTTCTCAGGGACAGTTTCCCCGGAGGTGTGGCGGACCTCGAGGACCCAACTCACAGGGGAAGGCAAAACCACATGGACAGGTCTATGCTCTGTAGGAGAGGTTTAGTGAACCTAATCTCTCAGGAACATTCTTGGCTCCTATAGAGACAACTCTGTGTGTGAAGCTACACTCCCAACATTGGTGCACAGGGATCTTGGTTCTCTCCGTGGGGTGCTGATGCTTTGTGGCAAAGCAGCTGCTTGAGAATCCATCCTCTTAGGCTTCCCTCGCCTTGACAGAAGTCTCATTGCTGTAGCCCTTGGCAGTTTGCAAAGAAGAAGATCCTTACCCTTCATAAAGTAGGCCCTTGTCCTAGTTTGAATGGAAAGGCAATAGCTGAGCTGAGGTCAATAAGGAGCCAGTCCCGTCTGACACATTCCCGAAGCCTGCTCCTTCATGGAAAATAACTCTAGAATCTAGGAATATCTTTGCAAGGCTAGCAAAGGGCAGTCAGGAACCAGTACCCTGCCTCTGGAATTACCGACTTCTGAGCAGATCTGGAGGTCTCCTTTAGGAGAAGGTAACCCATTCCTTCCAAATAGAGGCTTCAAAACACAGGCAGGTGGGCTGCCTTTTCGTTCCCTATGGAGGCGTGCTTTTCTCTCCTCCTACGAACCCCGGTTCCCAGACCCTGGGAAAAGTGGATCTTGAAGATCTTTTCTCAGGGGTTGTTTCCACGGAGCTGGGGCCGAGCCTGGAGACCCAAAGGCACAGGGGAAGGCAAGACCACATGGACAAGCCTTTGCTCTTTAGTATAGCTCTAATGAACCTCACTCTGTCAGGATCTTTCTTGATTCCTACGGAGACACACCTGTGTGTGAAGCTGCCGGCACAGAGAGCCTGATTACCCCTGTGCAGCGCTGAGTCTGGGCGGCTAAACAACAGCTTGGGAATGCAGCCTGGGGTGCTTCCCTTCCCTCGGACAGAGCTCTCCTTGCGGTAGGCCTTGGTAGTTTGCATACAATGGGGCCCTAAGCCCTCTGCAAGTTGGCCTGGCTCCTAGGTCCAAAGGGCAGGCCAGAGCGGAGCTGAGGCTGTCAGGCTCCAGACACATCTCCCATACTCCTACATCCTGCTCCTACCCGGGCGTGAACGCTAGAAGCTGGGAAGGTACCTGGACCGTGCAGGGGCGGGGCGAACGCGGGCGGCGTGGGGCGGGGGTCGGCTTCTGACGGGGTTGGGGGCGGGCTTCCCAGTTGTGCTCTCGGAGGTGGACACTGAGGCTGAAAACGCGCCGGGAGCGCACCCGGGACTGGGTAAACCCGGGCTGCGCGGGTCGAGATTCCGATGGCTTTGGGTGGGGGTCGGTCCCAGTTGTGCTCCCGGGGGTCGCCACTGCGGCTGGGAACGCGCCGGGAGCGCGGCAGGGGCGGGGCTAAACCTGGGGGCGCGGGGCGGGGGTCGGCTCATGGGGGGGATGGGGAGGGGTTCCCAGTTGCGCTCTCGGGGGTTGCAACTGCGGCTGGGAACGCCCATTTCGTCCGCTCCTATGTCCCCAAGGATCGCCATCCCGTGGGTGCAGTGGAGGGCTGCGGACCTCAGGTAAGGGCACTGGGACTGCGTGGAGCAGGGAACCAAGTATTCCGCCCTCTGTTGGCACATTCTCGGAGCTCCCCAACCTGGCGGTCGCAGAAAGGCCTTGCCTTTGGGGTCAAGGCCTTTACCGCTCCACCCCTCTGCTGAAAAATCTCAGAGTCTGCGCGGTTCTTCCAAGCAGCCTAGTGTCCGCTGGAAGTCCAAGGGACAGAACACTGAACTCTGGCCGGCTGGCCCAGCCCTGCTTCTGGCACTTTGTAAGCCAGCGGGCCCTTGAGCACCTGCTGGGATGGGAAAGGGAAGGGTCCACGGATTGCACCCTAGAAACTTAGTAGGGTGCATGGATTTCAAACCCTGGTGGCCGCCCAGGCAGCAAAGAAGGGGGGAGGGCACCTTGCTGCCCTTTCATGGCAGAATCTGTGGTTGTCCAGCTGCATGGGCCTTTTCATGAGGACCCTGTGCAATAAAAGTTTGGTGTTTTGGAACTGAATAATTAGAACGTGTAAAAGCTTTTAATTATGTGGTGGTGTAATTAAAAAAGAAAACAAAACAAAACCAAGCTCCAAGTGTTTTGCAAATGGAGGTTTAAATATTGAAGGACTGTATTCCTTGCACTGTGGCATTCTATCAAGAAGTGTGCAGGATTTTTTTTTTTTTTTAAGAAAAGTGTTCGAAGTGAGGGAAACAGGAAACCCAGAGGTGCCCCTGTATTTTGGGGAAGGCCTTAGGAGGTCACTTGGAAATGCTGCTGGCTGTGGGGGAGGGGGGCAGATGGGCTGTGCAGGCTTGTCCTTTGCATGGATGTTCTTGTGTGTGGAAACCCAGCTCGGAGCCATCTCCTGATGTGTAAGAATTTCGCAGACAAACCTTGAGCTAAGCAATGCATTTTTTCCTAAGAAAATGTTTGTCTTAAGCGATGTAAATATCCTATGTATTTCCGCTAGACTCTGGCTTCAGGTCGGTTCCCCCAAAAGGCTCAGAAGCGATTTGAACAAAACAGCATGTTTTCCTTCTAGCTTGTTCTCCTTATCTATGTTAAGGAAATGATATATTTGCCTGCAATACTGCCTTTCTTCAAGATTCATGTCAATCAAGTTTTGGCCCGGGATGACTCACCTGCTGCCAATATTATCTCAATGCATGTCGTGGGGGAGGGGCCTGGTGCCATTCCCTGAAACAGTTCCTTTCTTTCCTTAGCTGACTGCTAGTGCCTGTAGAATATCTGGCTAAAGACCAGCAGGGGGTACTCTTACTACCCCCCCCACCCCACCTCAAGTCTAAGTCAGCAGCTTTCTCTATCTCTTTAATACTTTAATAACACTTGATGACACAAAAGCTCTGAGCGATCAAATCATATCAAATCTTCATTTCAGATTGAAGATGCATTCCATGGTATTGCCATCTTAAGTCTTTCCATCGTTATGGAATATCTGTCCATGTATTCAGGATAGTTTTCAGCCAGGGTGTATAATTTCCAGTGTGCCAGTCTTGTCATCCTCGTTACATCCATGGCAAAGTGTTTTATTCATGTTGATATTATTGAAAGAGAACTTTTTAAAATTCCTTTTCAGATTATTATCTGCTAATGTATACAGATAAAACTGTGTAATCATTCATTTTTATCAGTTTGGACAGCTTGATAGTTGTCTTTAATTTCTTTACTTTCTGACACTTTAAGATTATCCTGGGACACATATGTAATGCCTCACCCCTAAATTCAGACATGTGTTCAAAGAACTTCTGTCCTTTTATTTCTTTATTTATTTATTCTTTAACATTGAAATCGTTTTGACTCTGCTGGGTGTTTGTTGCTAGATGGAAGTAGCTAGGACCTCTGGACTGCAGTCTCTCATCTCTTGCTGACCTCTTGTTGACCTCTGCAGATTCCTGGTAGGTGGGAGCTTGTTAGTTCCTTGTTCCTTATCAGAACCTCCTGTGGTAAGTGTTTTTCTCTTCTCTGTTGCCTGGTAAGGGTGGGTGGTCATGGGCATCCAAAGTTAGCTAGAAGTCAATTATTTAGGCAGGCTTGTGCATAGATATGGGAGAAGGCAATGGCACCCCACTCCTGGAAAATCCCAAGGACGGAGGAGCCTGGTAGGCTGCAGTCCATGGGGTGGCTAAGAGTCGGACACCACTGAGAGACTTCATTTTCACTTTTCACTTTCATGCATAGGAGGAGGAAATGGCAACCCACTCCAGTGTTCTTGCCTAGAGAACCCCAGGGACTGCGGGGCCTGGTGGGCTGCCATCTATGGCGTGGCACAGGGTCAGCCTCAACTGAACCACTTAGCAGCTGCAGCAGCAGCAGCAGCAGTGCATAGATATCAAAGGGGATGAGAACAGTCAGGTAGGATCACATATGTGACAGTGAAACAATACTTCTCCTCTTAGCCAAAGCTAACAAAAGATTTCTGTTCTAGGTCAACCTAGAAGAGATCACTTAAGAGGTAAAGAAACTGAAACTCCATTAGCAAAGGCATTTCAACATCTGAAGAAAACTTGTGCTAGGCACAAAACTCTTTTCTGGGGGCCTACTTTCCCTACAACCTCCTTATCCCATTCTGTACCCATTCCTTTCCTTCTCCCGTCCTGAAAACGCCACCTCTAAGACAGAACTACTTCGTTTTCCTTCTTAAAGTGTGATTGCATTCCATACATTCTTGTAATAACAAGTCATACATTTCCCTTCAGCAACCAAGAACTGACTCTTATATTGGCATTTGATAGATTGGTGGCATACCTATCAGTGATAATAGCGCCCACCCCGCTTCCTGCAAGAACAGAACAAAACAAAACAAAACAAAAAAATTGCTTTCTTACATTTAATATGTTCGGATGGTGCCAGTCACTATTCATGCAGAGTCAAAAATCTCTTTTGTTTCTGTGTAAAAGGGAGGTCCTTTCAAGTCGTGAATGTTTAAGAAGTTTCATTTATTTGGAAGTGACCTAGCTATTCAATACACTGTCGTCACTTAGTTTAGCACCAGGATAGAAACTCAGGTAACCAAAACACCTGGAGGAATGATTGTAAGTTCAGTTCAGTTCAGTTCAGTTGCTCAGTCGAGTCTGACTCTTTGTGACCCCGTGGCCTGCAGAACGCCAGGCTTCCATGTCCATCACCAACTCCAGGGGCTTGCTCAAACTCATGTCCATCGAGTCAGTGATGCCATCCAACCATCTTATCCTCTGTCATCCCATTCTCCTCTGCCTTCAATCAAGACTATGAGAGGCAGATATTTTAGAGTATAATTATTGTTAAGAGTTTATCTAAAAGCTCATATCACATTTACATTTTTTACATTGGTTGTTGCTATTTCCAGGTACTTTCTTGCTGACAAGCTTGTGACACATATAAAAATAGAGCAATTTTTACCTCAAAAGAAACCTAGGCACTATGAACATGTTGTGCTTAATGTTGTTGACTCTTAGACATGTCTATAGTGGAGGAGCAAAACCAAAAATACTAGATATTTAATATTGACTAGTTCCCAGTTCACAGGACTCTGACATTCATTTAGGTCAATGTTTTCTTGTATTTTCAGCAGTTCGATTTGGAAGGGCTGCCTTGTCTTGAGACCATTGAAATCAGAACTCAGAACTTGAGCAATATTATCAAAAAACACAAGGCTCACACTGACACATACCTTAATCCAGACAGACAGACAAGACATCTTCCAGTTTTCCGCCTGAGATTTAAAATATTTCTTTGAGCCGTTTTCCTGGGGAGTGGGGGGGGGGAGTGGGGGTGGCAGCGAGGCAGGCTTGGGTAACAAGCTAATTGTTGGTCATTGCATATGCAAAGAACCAGCTTTCCGGGTTCCAAGGAAAAAAGTTTCCTTGGTACCCAATTTTGTTTGGATCTATAGACTCTCATGGCCCTCCTAGGTCAGGACATCTTTCCTTTCTGTAGTCCTCGTTTTATCCCTAAATCATAGACAGCTTGGATTGTCTCTGTGGGGTGGATGTATTGTCCTCGTGTTTGACCTGGCGGCAGTAGCGAGGTCCGAGAGCGTCTCCTGGAACCGGGCGTGGGGACGGGGCTCACCAGGAGCCCCTGGTGGAAGTGGGCAACTCCCTGGGAGCGCGGCAGTGGCGGGGCGATTCCGGGCGGCGCGGGTCGGGGTTCTGGTCGGGAGGGGGTGGGGGGCGGTAACAGTTGTGCTCTCGGGGGTCCCCACTGCAGCTGGAAACGCGCTGGGAGTGCGGCAGGGGCGGGGTGAACCCGGGTGGCGCGGGGCGGGGTTCGGCTCCTGGCGGGGGTGGGGGAGGGCTTCCCAGTTGTGCTTTCGGTGGTGGCCACTGAGGCTGGAAACGCGCTGGGAGCGCACCCGGGGCGGGGTAAACCTGGGCTGCGCGGGTCGAGATTTGGATGGCTGTGGGTGGGGGTTCGGTCCCAGTTGTGCTCTCGGGGGTCACCACTGCGGCTAGGAACGCCCATTTCCTACGCTCCTGTGTCCCCAAGGATCCACATCTAGTGGGTGCAGCGGAGGGCTGCGGGCCACAGGTCAGGGAACTGGGACTGCTTGGAGCAGGGAACCAAGTATTCCGCCCTCTGTTGGCACATTCTCGGAGCTCCCCAACCTGGCGGTTGCAGAAAGGCCTCGCCCTTGGTGTCAAGGCCTTTACCACTCCAACCCTTTGCTGAAAAATCTCAGTCTGCACGGTTTTCCCAAGCAGCCTAGTGTCCCCTGGAAGTCCAAGGGACAGAACACTGAACTCTGGCCAGCTGGCCCAGCCCTGCGTCTGGCACTTTGTAAGCCAGCGGGCCCTTGAGCACCTGCTGGGATGGGAAAGGGAAGGGTCCACGGATTGCACCCTAGAAACTTAGTAGGGTGCATGGATTTCAAACCCTGGTGGCCGCCCAGGCAGCAAAGAAGGGGGGAGGGCACCTTGCTGCCCTTTCATGTCAGAATCTGTGGCTGTCCTGATGCGTGGGCCTTTTCATGGGGACCTTGTGCAATAAAAGTTTGGTGTTTTGGTACTGAATAATTAGAAATTGTAAAAAGTTTAAATTATGTGGTGGTGTAATTAAAAAACAAAACAAAACAAAACCAAGCCCCAAGTGTTTGGCACAGGGAGGTTTAAGTATTGAAGGCCTGTTTTCCTTGCACTGTGGCATTCTATCAAGAAGTGTGCAGGATTTTTTTTTTTTTAAGAAAAGTGTTCGAAGTGAGGGAAACAGGAAACCCAGAGGTGCCCCTGTAGTTTGGGGAAGGCCTTAGGAGGTCACTTGGAAATGCTGCTGGCTGTGGGGGAGGGGGGCAGATGGGCTGTGCAGGCTTGTCCTTTGCATTCATGTTCTTGTGTGTAGAAACCCAGCTCGGAGCCATCTCCTGATGTGTAAGAATTTCGCAGACAAACCTTGAGCTAAGCAATGCATTTGTTCCTGAGGAAATGTTTGTCTTAAGCGATGTAAATATCCTATGTATATCCGCTGGACTCTGGCTTCAGGTCGGTTCCCCCAATAGGCTCAGAAGCGACTTGAACAAAACAGTATGTTTTCCTCGTTCCTTGTTCTCCTAATCTATGTTAAGGAAATGATATATTTGCCTGGAATACTGCCTTTCTTCAAGATTCATGTCAATCAGTTTTTGGCCCAGGATGACTCACCTGCTGCCAATGTGACCTCAAGGCATGTCGTGGGGGAGGGGCCTGGTGCCATTCCCTGAGACAGTGCCTTTCTTTCCTTAGCTGACTGCTAGTGCCTGTAGAATATCTGGCTAGAGACCAGCAGGGCGTACACCCCGCCTCAAGTCTAAGTCAGCAGCTTTCTCTATCTCATTTATACTTTAATAACAATTGATGACACAAAAGCTCTGAGCGATCAAATCATATCAAATCTTCATTTCAGATTGAAGATGCATTCCATGGTATTGCCATCTTAAGTCTTTCCATTGTTACAGAATACCTGTCCATGTATTCAGGATAGTTTTCAGCCAGGGTGTATAAGTTCCAGTGTGCCAGTCTTGTCATCCTCGTTACATCCATGGCAAAGTGTTGTATTCATGTTGACATTATTGAAAGGGAATTTTTTTAAATTCCTTTTCAGATTATTATCTGGTAATATATACAGAAAAAACTGTGTAATCTTTCGTTTTTATCAGTTTGGACAGCTTGATAGTTGTCTTTAATTTCTTTCCTTTCTCATACTTTAAGATTTTCCGGGCACTGTACATGTACTGCCTCACCCCTAATCTCAGTCATGTGTTCGAAGAACTTCTGTCCTTTATTTGTTTACTTATTTTTTGCAACATTGAATTCGTTTTGACTATGCTGGGTCTCTGCTGCAAGATGGAAGTTGCTAGGACCTCTGGACTGCAGTCTTCCATCTCTTACTGACCTCTTGTTGACCTCTGCAGAATCCTGGTTGGCGGGAGCTTGTTAGTTCCTTGTTCCTTACCAGGACCTCCTGTGGTAAGTGTTTTTCTCTTCTCTGTTGCCTTGTAAGGGTGGATGGTCATTGGCATCCCAAAGCTAGCTAGAAGTCAATTATTTAGGCAGGCTTGTGCATAGATATGGGAGAAGGCAATGGCACCCCACTCCAGTACTCTTGCGTGGAAAATCCCATGGATGGAAGAGCCTGGTAGGCTGCAGTCCATGGGGTCGCTAAGAGTCGGACACCACTGAGCGACTTCACGTTCACTTTTCACTTTCATGCATGGGAGGAGGAAATGGCAACCCACTCCAGTGTTCTTGCCTAGAGAACCCCAGGGACTGCGGGGCCTCGTGGGCTGCCGTCTATGGGGTCGCACAGAGTCGGACACGACTGAAACGACTTAGCAGCAGCAGCGGCGGCAGCAGCAGCAGAAGCAGTGCATCGATATCAAAAGGGCTGCAAACAGTCAGGAAGGATCACATATGTCACCGTGAAACACTACTTCTCCACTTAACCAAAGCTAACCAAAGATTTCTGTTCTAGGTCAACCTAGAAGAGATCACTTAAGAGGTAAAGAAACTTAAACTCCATTAGCAAAGGCAGTTCGACATCTCAAGAAAACTTGTTCTAGGCACAGAACTTTTTCTGGGGGTCCACTTTCCCTACAACCTCCTTATCCCCTTCTGTACCCATTCCTTTGCTTCTCCCATCCTGAAACTGCCACCTGTAAGACAGAACTACTTTGTTTTCCTTCCTCAAGTGCCATTGCATTCCACATACTTTCTTGTAATAACAAGTCATACATTTCCCTTCAGCAACCAAGAACTGACTTTTATATTGGCATTCGCTATAGCCCACCCCCCTCCCCCCACCCGCAAGAACAGAACAAAACAAAACAAAACAATTGCTTTCTTACATTTAACATGTCAGGATGGTGCCAGACACTATTCATGGAGAGTCAAAAATCTCTTTTGTTTCTGTGTAAAAGGGAGGTCCTTTCAAGTCGTGAATGTTTCAGAACTTTCATTTATTTGGAAATGACCTAGCTATTCAATACACTGTCGTCACAAGGATAGAAACTCGGGTAACCAAAACACCTGGAGAAACGTTTGTTAGTTCAGTTCAGTTCAGTTGCTCAGTCGTGTCTGACTCTTTGGGACCCCGTGGCCTGAAGGACGCCAGGCTTCCGTGTCCGTCACCAGCTCCAGGGGCTTGCTCAAACTCATGTCCATCGAGTCAGTGATGCCATCCAACCATCTTATCCTCTGTCATCCCCTTCTCCTCTGCCTTCAATCAAGACTATGAGAGGCAGATATTTTAGAGTATAATTATTGTAAAGAGTTTGTCTAAAAGCTCATATCACATTTACATTTTTTACTTTTGTTGTTGTCGTTTCCAGGTAGTTTCTTGCTGACAAGCTTGTGACAGATATAACAATAGAGCAATTTTTACCTCAAAAGAAACCTAGGCACTATGAACATGTTGTGCTTAATGTTGTTGACTCTTAGACATGTCTATAATGGAGGAGCAAAACCAAAAATACTAGATATTTAATATTGACTAGTTCCCAGTTCACGGGACTCTGACATTCATTTAGGTCAATGTTTTCTTGTATTTCCAGCAGTTTGATTTGGAAGGGCTGCCTTGTCTTGAGACCATTGAAATCAGAACACAGAACTTGAGCAATATTATCAAAAAACACAGGGCTCACACTGACACATACCTTAATCCAAACAGACAGACAAGACATCTTCCAGGTTTCCGCCTGAGATTTAAAATATTTCTTTGAGCCAGTCTTCTGGGGAGTGGGGGGATGGGGATGGCAGTAAGGCAGGCTTGGGTAACAAGCTAATTGTTGGTCATTGCATATGCAAAGAACCAGCTTTCCGGGTTCCAAGGAAAAAAGTTTCCTTGGTAACCAACTTTGTCTGGTTCTATAGAATATCATGGCCCTCCTAGGTCAGGTCATCTTGCCTTTCTGTAGTCCTCGTTTTATCCCTAAATCATAGACAGCTTGGATTGTCTCTGTGGGGTGTATGTATTGTCCTCATGTTTGACCTGGCGGCAGCAGCGAGGTCCGAGAGCCTCTCCTGGAACCGGGCGTGGGGACGGGGCTCAGCGTGAGCCACTGGTGAAGGTGGGCAGCGCCCCTGGAGCGCGGCAGGGGCGGGGCGAACCCGGGCGGCGCAGGGCGGGTGTCGGCTCCTCGTGGGGGTGGGGGAGGGCTTCCCAGTTGTGCTCTCGGAGATGGCCACTGCAGCTGGAAACGCGCTGGGAGCGCAGCCAGGGTGGGGTAAACCTGGGCTGCACAGGTCGAGATTCCGCTCACTGTGGGTGGGGGGTCGGTCCCTGTTGTGCTCCCGGGGGTCGCCAATATGGCTGGGAACCTGCTGGGAGCCCGGCAGGGCCGGGGCGAAACCTGGCGGCGCCGGGCGGGGTGGGGTTCCGTTCGCAGTGGGGGTCGGCTCCTGGCGGGGGTGGGGGAGGGCTTTCCAGATGTGCTGTTGGGGGTCGCCATTGCGGCTGGGAATGCCCATTTCGTGAACTCCTGGATCACCAAGGATCGGCATCCACTGGCCACAGCGGAGGGGTGAGGAACACAGGTAAGGGAACGGGGACTGCGTGGAGCAGGGAACCATGTATTCCGCCCTGTGTTGGCACAGTCTCAGAGCTCCCCAACCTGGCGGTCGCAGAAAGGCCTCGTCTTTGGGGTCAAGGCCTTTACCGCTCCACCCCTCTGCTGAAAAACCTCAGAGTCTGCGCGGTTTTCCCAAGCAGCCTAGTGTCCGCTGGAAGTCCAAGGGACAGAACCCTGAATTCTGGCCGGCTGGCCCAGCCCTGCTTCTGGCACTTTGTAGGCCAGCGGGCCCTGGAGCACCTGCTAGGATGGGAAAGGGAAGGGAACGCGAATTGCACCCTGGTGGCCGCCGAGGCAGCAAAGATGGGGGGAGGGCACCTTACTGCCCTTTAATGGCAGACAGAATCTGTGGCTGTCCTGCTGCGTGGGCCTTTTCATGGGGACCTTGTGCAATAAAAGTTTACCGGTGACCTTAGGGAACTTCCCAGTGTGCTTCTGACAGATGAGGGATGCTGTGGAGTTGGCGGGGCCTCTCAGGACTCCGCTGGGTTTGGCGCAATGGAAGAGGGCCTCATCTCCAGGGAAGGCAGGAACCTCAGGCTTCCTCTCCGTTTTGGACTCCGACCGCAGGGTCCCTGCAGAGTTGGGACAGGAGAGTCAGGAATCGTCTTGTCTGAGGAAGGGAACTCCGCTTGCCTCTCGAGGTGCTCAGGGGGTATCAGGCCCCTTGTTGAGCTGTGTGTGGAACCTGCGGGTGTTTCCGGAAATGCACGACGGTGACAGTGCCCCTTCGTGTTGTACCTTCACGTACTGGGTTGCCTTCGAAGAGGTGTCCGGGCCTCGGGTTCTTTTCAAGAGCGGACAGGGATATCGGGGTCTTTCGGCATGTGGGACCACCCACGGGGCTAGTCTCAAATTTCCTAGTGAGGCCGGCTTCATCCTGAGGTGTGCTGGGAAGGCCGGGGACCCTTCCAGACAACGCAGGGGGATCGACTCTCCTGTCGCCATCAGGAGGGGAGAAGGGGCTCAGATGAAGTGGGGAGGGAACCCTCGGTGTTACCCTTGAGGGAAACCGGCGTGTGGGGGACTTTTGGGGGTTGCATGAAAGGAGTCAGGTACCATTTCGCACTTCAGGACAGAACCTGGGACTTCCCTTGAGACGCCGTAGCGGGCAAGGGCCTCATCTTGCGAAGACGTTGGGACCATGTGGATTTTCTCGAGTTGCGGCGGGATTCTAGAGTTACGACGGGTATTTCAGGCTTCCTCTTGTGTTGGCCCCGGGAAGCCTAATCTTCCATTCGAGTTGCGAGGGAAAGCTGAGGGTTGCACTCGAGTCACTGCAGGGCCAAAGAGACCTCATCTAGGCCTGTCTCCGGGACTTAACGTTCCTCTCAAGGGAAGACAGGAAACTCAGGGTGGCGTTCCAGACTCCCCCGGGGAGTCAGGCCTCGCCTCGAGGGCAAGCCAAGGATGCTGCTCTCCTCTCAAGTCGCGACGCAGATCTCTTGGAGCCCACTGAGTGGCCTCAAGGGAGTCAGGCCTTCTCTTCAGTTTGGAGAGAGGACTCGGGATTGTGCTCTGGGTCAGGCAGGAAAAGAAGGCCCTCACCTCGCGAGGATGGGGGCTTCTCAGGGGTTTCCTCGAGCTGCGGCGCCCGTGGGGGTTTTCTCACGAGGCAAGACGAGGATCTCAGGGAGCCTCTCGTGCGGTGCCAGGGAAGTCAGGTCTCTGTGAGCGTGGTGAGGGGGAGCGCGTCATGGCTCTCCAGTCATGGGAGAGGACTAGGGCCTCCAGACGCGTTGAAGAAGGACACTCGAGGTCTTTCTGGGGTTGCGGCGGGAAAGCCTCGTTTCCCTCGACTTCTGCCGGGGACCTGAGGGAACTTCCCATGGTGCCTCTGATAGGTGAGGGATGCTGTGGAGTTGGCGTGGCCTCTCGGGACTCCGCTGGGCTTGGCGCAATGGAAGAGGGCCTCATCTCGAGGGGAGACAGGAAACTTAGGCTTCCTCTCCTTTTCGGACTCCAACCACAGGGTCCCTGCAGAGTTGGGACAGGAGAGTCAGGCCTCGTCTTGTCTGAAGAAGGGAACCCCGCTTGCCTCTCGAGTTGTTCATGGGGTTTCAGGCCCCTTGTCAAACTGTGTGTGGAATCTGCAAGTTTTTCCAGACGATGCACGGGGGTGTCAGTGACCATTCGTTTTTTGTCTTCATCCACAGGGTTGCCTTCGAAGAGGTTTCCGGGCATCGGGTTCTTATGAAGAGCGGACCAGAATATCGGGGTCGTTCAGCATTTGGCACCACCCACGTGGGTTGTCTCGAATTTCCTCATGAAACCGGCCTCATCCTGAAGTGTGCCGCGAAGGTCATGAAACTCTTCCAGACAAAGCAGAGGAATCGACCCTCCTGTGGCGATCAGGAGGGGAGAAGTGGCTCAGATGAAGTGTTGCTGGGAACCTCGGTGTTTCCCTCAAGTGAGACAGGTATGTCGGGTAACTTTTGGGGTCGCATAAAGCGTTCCAAGTACCGTTTCGCTCTTCAAAATGGAACGTTGGATTTCTCTTGGGGTGCTCCAGCGGGCATGGGCCTCATCTTGGAATGACTGCGGAACCACTTGGTTTTTCTCGAGTTGCGGTGGGATATTTGAGTTACCACAGGGAATTCATGCTTCCTCTTGTGTTGGCCCACAAAAGTCTTATCTTCCATTCGAGATTCGAGGAAGAGCTGGAGGTGCGCTCTAGTCACTGAAGGCAAAAGAGACCCCACCAAGGCTTGTGTGCAGGACCTAATGTTCATGTCAAGGCTCGACAGAAATCTCGGGGTTGCATTCCAGACTCACCTTGGAGTCAGGCCTCGTCTCGAGGGGAAGCAAAGGACTCTGCTCTCCTCTCGAGTCGGACGGGTATGTCTTGGAGCCCACTGAGTGGCTTAAAGGGAGTCAAACCTCCTCTGGTGTTTGGAGGGAGGACACGGGATTGCTCTCAAGGGAATGCATGAAATGAAGGCCCTCATCTCCCAATGACTGGGGCGTTTCGTAGGTTTTCTCGAGCTGTGGCGCTAGTGTGGGGTTTCTCACGAAGTAAGACTGGGAGCTCAGTGAGCCTCTCACGTGGTGCCAGGGCAGTCAGGTCTCTATGCACGTGGTGAGAGGGAGCCTGTCATTGTTCTCGAGTCATGGTAGGGGAATTGGGCCTGAAGACGTGTTAAGGAAGGACTCTTGAGGTCTTTCCTGGGTTGCAGCAGGAAACCCTGGGTTCCATCGACTTGTGCCAGTGACCTCAGGAAGCTTCTCAGCGTGCCTCTGAGAAGTCAGGGTCACTGTGGAGTTGGGAGGGGCCTCTCGGAACTCCACTGGGTTTGGTGCAATGGAAGAGGGCCTCATGACAAGTTGAGGCAGGAACCTCAGGGTTCCTCTCCTGGCTTCGAATGCGCCGGATCTGACTCGGATCGCAGAGTCCCTGCAGAGTTGGGACAGGAGAGTCAGGCCTCGTCTTGTGTGGAGGAATGGAACTCCGCTTGACTCTCGCGTTGTTCATGGGGTGACAGGCCACTTGTCGATTTGTATGTGGAACTTGCGGGTTTTTCTGGACGATGCACCGGGGTGTCACTGCCCCTTCGGGTTGTGCCTTGATCCACAGGATTGCCTTCGAGTTGGGTTCTGCCATCGGGTTCTTAGCAAGAGCGGACCAGGGAATTGGGGTCTTTTGGCATGCCGCACCACCCACGAGGCTATGTCTCGAATTTCCTCGTGAGACTGGCCTCATCTTGACGTGCGCCAGGAAGGTTGGGAATGCCTTCCAGACAAAGCAGGGGAATCGAACCTCCTGTCGCGATCAAGAGGGGACAAGAGTCTCAGATGAAGTGGTGCCGGGAACCTCGGTGTTCTCCTCAAGTGAGACTGGTATGTCGGGGAACTTTTGGGGTCGCATCAAGGGTTCCAAGTAACTTTTCGCTCTTCAATAAGGAACGTGGGACTTCTCTTGAGACGCTGTAGCGGGCAAGGGCCTCATCTTTCGATGACGGGGGAACCACGTGGTTTTTCTTGAGTTGCGGCGGGATTCTCGAGTTACGAAGGGGAATTCAGGCTTCCTGTTCAACTGGCCCAGGGAAGTCCAGTTTTCATTCGAATTGCGAGTTAGAACTGGGGATTGCTCTCGAGACACTGCAGGGCCAAATAGACCTCATCTAGGCTTGTGTCCAGGACCTAATGTTCCTCTGCTGGGGCGACAGCGATCTCGGCATTGCATTCTCGACTCACCCGGGGAATCAGGCCTCGTCTCGAGGGGAAGCCAAGGACACCACTCTCCTGTCAAGTCGCGACGGGTATATCTTGGAGCTCACTGTGTGGCCTAAAATGAGTCAAGCCTCCTGTGGAGTTTGGAGAGAGGACTCAGGATTGCTCTCCAGGCCATACAGCAAAAGAAGGCCCTCATCTCGTGAGGACTGGGGCGTCTCATGGGTATTCTTGAGTTGCGGCTCCAGTGTGGTGTTGCTCACGAGGTATAATGGGGAGCTCAGGGAGCCTCTCCTGTGGCGCCAGGGAAGTCAGGTTTCTATGCGCGTGGCTAGGGGGAGCGCGTCATTGCTCTCGAGTCATGGTAGGGGAATCGCACCTCAAGACGCGTTGAAGAAGGACTCTCGAGGTCTTTTACGGGTTGGGGCAGGAAACCCTTGGTTCCCTCGACTTGTGCCGGTGATCTCAGGAAGGTCTAAGGGTGCCTCTGAGAAGTCAGGGATACTGTGCAGTTGGGAGGGGCCTCTCGGGACTCCACTGGGTTCGGTGCAATGGAAGAGGGCCTCATCTCGAGTGGAGGCAGGAAACTCATGTTTCCTCTCCTCACTTCCCCTGGGCCAGATCTGACTCGGATCGCAGTTTCGCTGCAGAGTTCGAACAGGAGAGTCAGGCCTCGTCTTGTGTGGAGGAATGGAACTCTGCTTGCCTCTCCAGTTGTTCACGGAGTGACAGGCCACTTGTTGAGCTGTGTGTGGAACCTGCGGGTTTTTCCGGACGATGCACAGGGGTGTCAGTGCCCCTTCGTGTTGTGCCTTCATCCACAGGGTTGCCTTCAAAGAGGTGTCCGGGCATCGGGTTCTTTTCAAGAGCGTACCAGAAAATTGGGGTCTTTCAGCATGTGGTACCACCCACGAGGCTACGTCTCGAATTTCCTCGGGAGACCGGCCTCATCCTGAGGTTCGCCGGGAAGGTAGGGAACCCTTGCAGACAAAGGAGGGGAATCGACACACCGGTCGCGATCAGAAGGGGAGAAGGGGCTCAGATGAAGTGGTGCCGGGAACCTCGGTGGTCCCCTCGAGTGAGACCGGTATGTCACGGCACTTTTGAGGTCGCATCAAGGGTGCCAAGTACAGTTTCGCACTTCAAGACGGAACGTGGGAATTCTCTGGAGATGCTCTAGCGGGCAAGGGCCTCATATTGCGATGACGAGGGAAACACGTGGTTTTTCTCGAGTTGCGGTGGGATTCTCGAGTTACGACGGGGAATTCAGGCTTCCTCTTGTGTTGGCCCAGGAAGTCCAATCTTCCATTCAACTTGTCAGAGAGAGCTGTGGGTTGCTCTCGAGTCACTTCAGGGCAAAGAGTCCTCATCTAGGCTTGGGTCCAGGACGTAGTGTTCCTCTCCAGGGGCAACAGGGATATCGGGGTCGCATTCCAGTCTCACCCGGTGGGTCACGCCTCGTCTCGAGTGGAAGCAAAGGACTCCACTATCCTCTCGAGTCGCGACATGTAACTCTTGGAGCCCAATGAGTGGCCTAAAGGGAGTCAAGCGTCCTGTGTAGCTTGGACAGAAGGTTCACGCTTGATCTGCATGCCATGCAGTTAAAGATGGCCCTCCTCTCGTGATGACGGGAGCGTCTCATGGGTTTTCTCGAGCTGCGGCGCCAGGGTGGGGTTTCTCACGAGATATGATGGGGAGCTCAGGGAGCCTCTCGTGCGGCGCCAGAGAAGTCAGGCCTCCATGCGTGTGGCCAGGCAGATCGCGTCATTGCTCTGGAGTCATGGGAGGGACTAGGGCCTCAAGACGCATTTACGAAGGACTCTCGAGGTCTTTCTTGGGTTGGGGCGAGAAACACTCGTTTCCCTCGACCTCTACCGGGGACCTTAGGGAACTTCCCAGGTGCCTCTGAGAGGTGAGGGATACTTAGGAGTTAGAGGGGCCTCTCGGGACTCCACTAGGTTTGACGAAATGAAAGAGGGCCTCATCTCGATTGGAGGCAGGAACCTCAGGCTTCCTCTCCATTTCTGACTCCGACCACAGGGTCCCTGCAGGGTTGGGACAGGAGAGTCAGGCCTCGTCTTGTCTGAGTAATGGAACTCTGCTTGCCTCTCGAGTCGTTCAGTGGGTCTCAGGCCCCTTGTCGAGCTGTGTGTGGAACCTGCGGGTGTTTCCAGAAGATGCACGGGGGTGTCATTGCCCCTTCATTTGGTGCCTTCCCCCACAGGGTTGCTTCAAAGAGGTGTCCGGCATCAGGTTCATTTCAAGAGCGGACCGGGAAATCGGGGTCGTTCGGCATGTGGCAGCACCCACGTGGCTCATCTCGAATTTCCTCGTGAGACCAGCATCATCCTGAGGTGCGCCGGGAAGGCCGGGAACACCTTCCACACAAAGAAGGGGAATCGACACTCCTGTCGCGATCAGGAGGGGAGATGGGGCTCAGATGAAGTGGGGCCGGGACTCTAGGTGTTCCACTTGAGGGAACCCGGCGTTTCAGGGAACTTTAGGGGTCACATCAAGGGAGCCAAGTACCGTTTCCCACTTCAGGACGGAACATGGGACTTCCCTGGAGACGCTGTAGCGGGCAAGGGCCTCATCCTGTGAAGACGTTGGAACCACGTCGTTTTTCTCGAGTTGCGTCTGGATTCTCAAAAACGACGGGGATTTCAGGCTTCCTCTTGGGTTGGCCCTGGGAAGCCCAATCTTCCCCTGGAGTTGCGAGGGAAAGCTGGGGGTTCTGCTCGAGTCACTACAGGGCCAAAGAGACCTCATCGAGGCGTGTGTCCAGGACCTAATATTCCTCTCAAAGGAAGACAGAGATCTCGGGTTTCCATTCCAGACTCCCCCGGGGAGTCAGGCCTCGCCTCGAGGGGAAGCAGAGGACTCCACTTTCCTCTCAAGTCGCGACACGGATCTCTTGGAGCCCAATGAGTGGACTCAAGGGTGTCGAGCCTCCTCTTCAGTTTGGAGAGAGGACTCGGGATTGCTCTCCAGGTCAGGCAGGAAAAGAAGGCCCTCATCTCGCGATGACGGGGGCATCTCATGGGTTTCCTCAGGCTGCGGCGCCCTTGGGGGTTTTCTCACGAGGCACGACGAGGACCTCAGGGAGCCTCTCGTGCGGCGCCAGGGAACTCATGTCTCCATGCGCATGGCGAGGGGGAGCTGGTCATCACTCTCGAGTCATGGGAAGTGACTAGGGCCTCAAGACGCGTTGAAGAAGGATTCTCGAGGTCTTTCTCGGGTGGCGGCGGGAAACCCTCGTTTCCCTCGACTTCTGCAGGGGACTATAGGGAACTTACCAGGGTGCCTCTGAGAGTTGAGGAATGCTGTGGAATTGGCAGGGCCTCTTGGGACTCTGCTGGGTTCGGCGCAATGGTAGAGGGCCTCATCTCGAGGGGAGGCAGGAACCTCAGGCTTCCTCTCCGATTCTGACTCCGACTGCACGGTCCCTGCAGTGTTGGGACAGGAGAGTCATGCCTCGTCTTGTCTGAGGAATGGAATTCTGGTTGCCTCTCGAGTTGTTCCGGGAGTCTCAGGTCCCTTGTCGAGCTGTGTGTAGACCCTGCGGGTTTTTCCGGATGATGCACGGGGCTGTCAGTGCCCCTTCGTGTTGTGCCTTCACTCACAGGGTTGCCTTCGAAGAGGTGTCCGGGCATCGTGTTCTTATCAAGAGCAGACCGGAAAATCGGTGTCGTTCAGCACGTGGCACCTCACACATGGCTAGTCTCGAATTTCCTCCTGAGACCGGACTCATCCTGAGGTGCACCAGGAAGGCCGGGAACCCCTTCCAGACCACGCAGAGGAATCGCCTCTCCTGTCGCGATCAGGAGGGGAGAAGGGGCTCAGATGAAGTGGTGCCAGGACCCTTGGTGTTCCCCTCGAGGGAACCCAGCGTGTCGGGAACTTTTGCGGTCGCATCAAGGGTGTCAAGTACCGTTTCGCACTTAAGGACAGAACATGGGACTTCCCTGGAGACGCCCGGAATTTCGGTGTTCCCCTGGAGTGAGACCGGTATGTTGGGGAACTTTGGGGTCGCATCAAGGGTGCCAAGTAGCATTTCGAACTTTAAGATGGAACGTGGGAATTCTCTTGAGACTCTAGCTGTCAAGGGCCTCATATTGCGATGAAGGGGGAACCACATGGTTTTTAAGACTTGAGGCTGAATTCTCGAATTACGATGGGAAATTCAGACTTCCTCATGTGTTGACCATGGGAAGCCCAATCTTCCATTCAAATTGTGAGGGAGAGATGGAGGTTGCTCTCGATCACTGTAGGGCAAAATAGACCTCATCTAGGCTTGTGTCTAGGACATAATGTTCCACTCCAGGGGCGACAGGGATCTCGGGGTTGCATTCCAAACTCACCCGGGGAGTCAGGCCTCGTCTCAAGGGAAGCCAAGGACTCCGCTCTCCTCTCGAGTCGCACCGGGTATTTCTTGGACCCAACTGAGTGGCCTAAAGGGAGTCAATCCTCCTGTGAAGTTTGGAGAGAGGACCAGGGATTGCTCTCCAGGTCAGGCAGGAAAAGAAGGCCCCCATCTCTCCTTGACGGGGGCATCTTGTGGTTTTTCTCGAACTGCGGCGCCAGTGTGGGTTTTCTCAGGAGGTACGATGGGGTACTCAGGGAGCCTCTTGTGTGGTACTAGGGAAGTCAGTTTTCCTGCTTGTGGCGAGGGGAGCGCGTCCTTGTTCTGGAGTCATGGTAGGGGAATTGGACATCAAGAAGACGTTGAAAAAGGACTCTCCAAGTCTTTCTCGGGTTACTTCAGGAAACTCTGGGTTCCCTCGACTTGTGCCAGTGACCTCAGGTAGCTTCACAGGGAGCCTCTGAGAATTCAGGGATACTGTGGTGTTGGGAGGGGCCTCTCGGGACACCACTGAGTTTGGTTCAATGGAAGAGGGCCTCTTCTCTAGTTGAGGCAGGAAACTCAGGGTTCCTCTCCATTTCTGACTCCGATCGCAGGGTCCCTGGAGAGTTGGGCCAGGAGGGTAAGGCCTCGTCTTGTGTGAAGGAATGCAACTTCACTTGCCTCTCGAGTTGTTCACGGGGTGACAGTCCACATTTGGAGCTGTGAGTGGAATCTGCGGGTTTTTCCAGACGATGCATGGGGATGTCATTGTCCCTTCGTGTTGTGCCTTCATCCACAGGGTTGCCTTCGAAGAGATGTCCGGGCGTCAGGTTCTTATCTAGAGTGGACCGGGAATTCGGGATCTTTCAACATGTGGCACCAACCATTAGGCTACTTTTCGAATTTCCTCATGAGACCGGCCTCATCCGGAGGTTTGCGGGGAACGTCGGGAACCCCTTGCAGACAAAGCATGGGAGTCGACCCTCCTGTCGCAATCAGGAGGGGTGAAGGGGCTCACAGGAAGTGGTGCCATGAACTTTGGTGTTTCCCTCGAGTGAGACCGGTATGTCAGGGAACTTTGGGGGTCGCATCAAGGGTGCCAAGTACCGTTTTGTACTTCAGGATGGAACGTGGGACTTCTCTTGATACGCTGTAGCGGTCAAGGGCCTCATCTTGCGATGACGGGGGAGCCACGTGGTTTTTCTCGAGTTGCAGCGGGATTCTTGAGTTACGACGGGGATTTCAGGCTTCCTCTTGTGTTGGGCCAGGGAAGTCCAATCATCCATTCGAGTTGCGAGGGAGAGCTGGGGGTTGCGCTCGAGTCACTGCAGGGCAAAGGAGACCTCATCTAGGCTTGTGTCCAGGACCTAATGTTCCTCTCCAAGGGCCACAGGGATCTCAGGTTTGCATTCCAGACTCACCCAGGGAGTCAGGCCTCGTGTCGAAGGGAAGCAAAGGACTCTGCTCTCCTTTCGAGTTGCGACGGGCACCTCTTGGAGCCCACTTTGTGGCCTAAAGGGAGTCAAGCCTCCTGTGAAGTTTGGAGAGAGGACTTGGGACTGCTCTCCAGGCCATGCAGGAAAAGATGGCCCTCATCTCGCGAAGACGAAGGGGTCTTGTTGGTTTTCTCGAGCTGCGGCGCCAGTGTGGGGTTTCACACGAGGTACGACAGGGAGCTCAGGGAGCCTCTCATGTGGCGCCAGGGAAGTCAGGTCTCCATGTGCGTGGCGAGGGGGAGCGCGTTATTGCTCTCGAGCCATGGTAGGGGAATCTGACCTCAAGACGCGTTGAAGAAGGACTCTCGAGGTCTTTCTTCGGTTGTGGCAGGAAACCCTTATTTCCCTCGACGTTTGCCGGTGGCCTCAAGGAGCTTCTCAGAATGCCTATGAGAAGTCAGGGATACTGTGGAGATGGGAGTGGCCTCTCGGGACTCCACTGGGTTTGTTTTAATGGAAGAGGGCCTCATCTCGGGTTGAGGCAGGAACCTCAGGTTTCCTCTCCATTTCTGACTCAGATCGAAGCGTGCCTGTAGAGTTGGGATTGGATACTCAGGCCTCGTCTTGTCTGAGGAAGGGAACTCCGCTTGCCTCTCTCATTGTTTAAGGGGTGACAGGCCAGTTGTGGAGCTGTATGTGGATCCTGCGGGGTTTTCCGGACGATGAACAGGGTTGCCAGTGCCCCCTCGTGTAGTGCCTTCATCCACAGGGTTGCCTTAGAAGAGGTGTCCGGGCATCGGGTTCTTATCAAGAACAAGACCGAGAAATCGGGGTCTTTCGGCACGTGGCACCAACACGAGGCTACGTCTCGAATTTCTTCGTGAGACTGGCCTCATCCTGAGGTGCGCCATGAAGGTCGGGAACCCCTTCTAGACAAAGCAGGGGAATCGACCTTCCTGCCGTGATCAGGAGGGGAGAAGGGGCTCAAATGAAGTGGTGCCAGGAACTTCGGTGTTCCCTTGGAGTGAGACCGGTATATTGGGGAACTTTTGGGGTCGCATCAACGGTGCCAAGTAGCATTTCGAACTTTATGACGAAACATGGGACTTCTCTTGAGACTCTGTAGCGGGCAAAGGCCTCATATTGTGATGAATGGGGAACCACGTGGTTTTTAAGAGTTGCGGCGGGATTCTCGAGTTACAACGGGAAATTCAGACTTCCTCTTGTGTTGGCCCAGTGAAGACCAATCTTCCATTCAAATTGCGAGGGAGAGATGGGTGTTGCTCTCGAGTCACTGTAGGGCAAAATAGACCTCATCTAGGCTTTTGTCCAGGACATAATGTTCCTCTCCAGGGGCAACAGGGATCTCGGGGTTGCATTCCAGACTCACCCAAGGTAAGGCCTCATCTCGAGGGGAAACAAAGTACTCTGCTCTCCTCTCAAGTCGCGACAGGTATCTCTTGGAGCCCATTGAGTGGCCTAAAGGGAGTAAAGCCTCCTGTGAAGTTTGGAGAAAAGACCAGGGATTGCTCTCCAGGTCAGGCAGGAAAAGATGTCCCCAATCTCGCGATGACGGTGGCGTCTCGTGGGTTTTCCCGAGCTGTGGCGCCAGTGTGGGGTTTCTCACGAGGTATGACGGGGAGCTCAGGGAGCCTCTCATGTGGCGCCAGGGAAGTCAGGTGTCCATGCGCATGGCGAGGGGGAGCGTGTCATTGCTCTCGAGTCATGGTAGGGGAATCCGGCCTCAAGACGCGTTGAAGACGGACTCTTGAGGTCTTTCTCAGGTTGCGGCAGGATACCCTGTGTTCCCTCGACTTGTGCCGGTGACCTCAGGGAGTTGCTCAGGGTGCCTCTGAGAAGACACTGATACTGTGGTGTTGGGAGGGGCCTCTCGGGACTCCACTGCGTTTGGTGCAATGGAAGATTGCCGGGAGCCAGCGAGAGACATTCCACTCGTGACAAATGTCATGAGGAAAGAGTCTCGGCATACGCAAAGGCGGGATCGAGCCTCCGGGAGTTCCCCCGTATATTCTTCAGCATCTACCCCCAAAAACCAAAGTCTGCCTTCTTTATTGCTTTGTTCTCTCACCTCTGACATTACTGGGGATGTCCCCCACCACCATCTCACTCTCTCTGTCCAAGAGCTAACTTACAGCTCCAACTAATAATGTTCCTGGGCAATTAGTAGTGTTTAAATCCAAACCCCTCAGATGGTTTTCTAACTCGCCTGACAAGTTTACCCGGTCTCCTACAGCTATGCATACGATTGTGTACAGTCTCCCAGCCTCGAGACGCACGGGAAGTTTAAGATATTCAAATAGCTTAGAGCCCCTCAGAGAGTTAGAAACTGTCAGAATAAAATTAGTAAAAGATTTCATTGATGAACCAATGCTTTTTGCCAAGTTTCCACATCCCCTGAATTGTATCCTTGAATGTGTGTTAATTAATATAGTTGGTATGTAGAAAAAATAAGTAGTGGCCTTGATGTTGGTAACTTTAGACCCTTAAGGTAATAAATTATTTTCTTTGTTGTAAACCCATTACACATCCTCCCTATAGGAATGCAATTTTATCTTCGAAAGATGGCGCCAAACCTTAAACAATTACTCTTAGAGAAAATAACTCTTATGGTTGATAAGTCTTTGTCAAGAGTCATAAAATGTTAATAGGTCTTCTGGCCAGAAGATGATGTAAATCATCTAAACCATTTTTATACGATAAATCTGCAGAAAAGAAACCCTGGTTTTTGATAAGGATTAAAGACTGCTGACTTTGCATCCCCTATTATCCTCTATGTGTAACTTAGGGTATTAAAACCTGTGTTGAAAATAAAGCTACGGGCCTTGCTCACCAACGCTTGGTCTCCCCATGTCATTATTCCCCTCAATTTTCAGATGAGTGTCCATCTGGAGCGCGGATATCCTCTGCGACCATTTATTTGCCTGGGCTTCGAAGACCCACTCGATAAGGTGTCTAAGGTGGGGCACCTTCCTCTATTCTAGAGGGCACTTGCAGCCTCCGTGGTCAGAGCTAACCTGGTGTCACGGGTTATATTGATTTTCCGCGTAAACCAAGCTACTCAGCTGCTTTTCTCCACTGAATTTTCCTACTGAGCTATCCTCATTCTATTACTCTTTATATCTTTGATGAATAAATAAATATATAAATAGGTCGCCTACTCCATCTTCCCTTCGAATACCCTGGATCAGCTGGGGCTGGACCTCTGCAGGTGGCGCCCGAGACAGGCATTTCGAAGGTAAATCCCCAACCCCATTCCCCCAGTGTTCAGTTTTGGGGACAGATAGGATCCCACTTAGGGGGCTGCAGATCCCCCTGTAGAATAGACAGGGCGAGAGGAGTGGGAAGTGTTGAAGAGTTAGAGAGAAAAAACGGTTTCTAAAAAGGCTGACAAAAAAGGCCTAATCTTTAGATAGCTAAAAGCAAAATCTTTTACTATCCTTAAGTTTCTGACATGGGCAACACTGAATCAAATGAAAGACAGCTCTTTATAGGAGTAATTTTACAGTTATTAAGTAAAAGAAGAATCAAGGTTAAAAAATCTTCCATTCAATCATTTTTTACATTTGTACAAGACCACTGCCCTTGGTTTCTACAACAAGGCACTGTTAACCTAGATATCTTGAAAAAACTAGGAAAACAGCTAAGAGCTTATTGTGCTCAGCAAGGTTTGGAAAAAATCCCTACTTACACCTTTCCTCTGTGGAATATGACTAGAGATGTTTTAGATCCAGCTCATGAATTTGAAAAGGTACCTGTTAAAGAGGAAAGTAAAGTTGGAAAAGTACCTGTTAAACAAAAAAGCAAATCTGAAAAGGTACCTGTTATAAAGAAAAGTGAAAATGAAGAGGCTATACCTAGCTATTGACAGCTAAATGAATGGCTAGCCGCTATGACTGCCAATGAGCATGTAAAAGATAGGGATGAAAAGAAAGATCAGCTCTCCCCTCAATTTGAAAAAGGTTTAGAGGAAACAGCATTTCGATGCCATTCTGATGAGGATTTTTTTTTTTAAGCTAAAGATGCTCCTAAAAGTTTAAGAAAACATCCCTAATCAGACCATCCGCTCCTAGGAGGTTGAGGGAAACATCCCCGATCAGACAGTTCGTAAGATTTAGTTACCATACAGTTAAAGGATCTCCGGAACAGAAGAGGAAAACTTCGGGACGCTCCCATCCCCCTATGCCTCCTCCTCCATGTCGGGGTAAAGGGCCACCGCTAGGAGTTTCCCGGAGAAGGATTTTCTCTAGTCCCAAGGATGAACTTGATCCTCACCTTGAGGCTTCTTTTCTAGTCCCCTCTGCAGTTTAGCCAGGGTAAAGAGGTTACAAAATAAATAAAAATATTCTCTAAAATTAAAAAAAAAATTAAAAATGGATTTCTCTGCATCTAAGAATAGACAAATATTTATTGACTGTGGAATATGATTAGAAATGTCCTGGACCTCCGTCACGAGGCTGTTAAATAGACTATGGGGGAGGCTATAGAGGTGGATGGTGGTGAGTCTCCATTTACTGCACAGATCATATTTTCTGCCATTGAAAAAAAAAAAAAGGAGGGAGAAAGTGGTCTACCTCCCGAGGAAGGAGAGGGCTTACAGAACGCTGCAGCCGAGAGCCCTGGCGAGCTCCTTCCCCCTCTGCGCAAACCTTTAAAAAACTTATCCACCACTTTCTGATTTAAGGCGACTGCCACCGCCTTCGATTGTGCCTCCCAGGACCCAGGAGTTCCCCACTTTGCCCCCAAAGCCTCCCAAAGTGTTGCCTAAGACTGAGGAAGATAAAAAGTTTTTTAAACAAAGGAGCTTTTAGTACACAATATGCAGAGCGTGCTCCTTGGAGAAAACTCCCTCAGGGGGGTCTCACCCAGGCTAGGAGAAAAGCGAAAAGGCAAGGAGATTTAATAACAATATTAACCCCTGATGTGAAGCTTACTCCAATTCCAACCGGAGTGGCTGGCCCCCTATCTGAGGACATTGTAAGATTTGTCCTGGGGCGTAGCTTGCTTTCTTTAAAAAAAAAAATTAAATAAAAAAAAAAGAAAGAAAAGAAATTTCGCTGGTGCATGGTGTAGTAGATTCTGATGATATTGAGAAATTAAAGTCTTGATCTCACTGCCTATCAAAACTGTACAAATTAATAAAGGTCAAAGAGTAACACAGCTTTTACTTTTACCTTACTATCAGACAAGGAAAAACTTGACTTCTCAAGCTAAGAGCCACAAAACATTTGGATCTAGTGATCTAGCCTTTTGGGTGCAGGAAATTACAGTTCCAAGGCCTTTAAAAGATCTTTTAATTCAAGAGAATAAAACGCCAGGGCTATTAGACACAGGAACAGACGTCTCTTAACATTGCTGGGAAAGACTGGCCCAGCTCCTGGCCAACACATAATACTGAAAATGAGTTGGTGGGATTAGAGAAAGTGGTATGTGGGGTGGAGATGCTGTACAGGTGGTACATTTAACAATACTTTATATATTGTTATAAATACATAATATAAATGTATTTGCCTAATTACAGTTTGCCTAATTAGGTATGGGTATAAATAAAATATAATAAAGGTATACTTAATTCTATTTATAGATCTATACTTAATTAATTTGTATATAAATTAATATGTATACTATACACACAAACATATATATATACTGTATAATTAAATATATATGGCAGTAATATAATGTGTGTGTGGCTGATATTAATTGGTATGGATTGATGTGCTGTGATGATGTATGTTCTATATACTGTATAATTATAAATGTGTGACATGTATTATTACAGTATATTGGTTTGTGTTGGTTGGTATTAGCTGTGTATGTGTTGTATTGTTGTAATATATATTAATTAATATATTAATTATAAAGATTAATTCAAGTATATTGATTTATATATATTATATGTCAATAACTTTATACTTGTTGCCATATATAAATACATATATAAATGCATTTTGCATTTAGGTATATCTGTATATGTGTATACCAAAATGAGATAAGGAGGTTATACATTTATTACTTAAATTTATACAGAGACCTAAACTAAACATTAGACCTAAATTAACATATCCATAGGGAAACAGCTAGACAAATAGTGAAGTTATGTTCCAATTGTAATTAATCACTTAAACGTAAACACACAGGGGCAGACTACAATGATGAGACACTAGATGCCTGAATTACAGGCTACGACTCGGCCCCTGGTCAAGTAAAAAGGCCTCCTTACGGGAGAGTGAAAAAGGCCAGATGTGTTGCTAACTTGTGGGAGAGGGTATGCTTGTATATTTCTACAGAATGCAGATTCTCCGGTTTGGATCTCAGACAAATTCGTCATGTCACATTCCCCAAAGACCAGGTTCGCGGCGCGCGCACTCGCTCGCTCCCCCTCCCCCAGCCAGCTCTCGCCTCCGTGCCACCAGCAGCGCCTCGCACCCACCTCTCTGCACCCCGTGACCTAGAGCAAAGAAGTCTGTGCAGCGAGTGAGGGCCAGAGAGGAAAGCGCACCCGCGGAGTGCCGTCCAGACCAGCGTGGCCCCACCGGCGAGAGGGGACCGCCCTGAGCCCAAGCGGTGGCGGCTAGCCCTAAACCACGAACCCTGCCCCTCCGCCCACCATAGGCGCCTTGGCCCACAGCCTGCTGCTCGCGTTCTGCCTCCTGATGCTGGGGACACTGCTCCCCCGGGATGACGCCTACAGCTGCTCCCTGGTTCATCTTGTTTAAACCCTCAATATAATGTTTGCTCCTTTGTAATGCTACAACATCCACCTTATCTTATGATGTAACCACTTATTGAATTATGGTCTTGCTGTATTACAACAACTACAGGATTTAATGCAAACACGACGGTTTGTGGGCTTAATTATCTTGGGAACAGCAGCTTTGATAAGTGCAATCACTTCTGTTACTGTGGCAGCAATATCATTGACTCAACAAGTACATACTGCTCAATATGTTGATTCTATGTCCAAAAATGTTTCTTTAACATTGGCAACACAGGAAGCTATAGAGAGAAAATTAGAAATGAGGGTAGACGCCCTAGAGGAAGCAGTAATACATATTGGGACTGAATTGCAGGCTTTAAAGGTGAAAATGGCATTGTCTTGTCATGCTGACTATCGGTGGATATGTGGAACACCCCTGAAAGTAAATGAGACAGATTTTGAATGGGAAAAGATTAAAAACCATATTTCAGGTATCTGGAACAGCTCTGACATTGGTTGAGACGTAGGGAAACTTCACTATCAAATAGCAACCATGGAGCACTCCCGATTAGATTTTACTGCTGCTGGAACAGCAAATGATTTCTTCCATACTTTCCCTAACTACATCTCAGAAAAGAATATTCTGTCTAATGTCTTTAGCTATGCTGCAGTGGCTGCTTTAATTCTGCTTCTCATAATCATTCTTCCTTGTATTGTCAGGATTCTTCGGCAGAGTATTCAGAGGCTCGCGACTGAGCTACATCTGGCTGTTTTAAGAAATAAAAAACGGGGAGATGCCGGGAGCCGGCGAGAGACATTCCACTCGTGACAAAGGTCATGAGGAAGGAGGCTGGGCATACACAAAAGCGGGATCGAGCCTCGGGAGTCCTCCCGGATATTCTTGAGCATCTACCCCCCAAAACCAGAGTCTGCCTACTTTATTGCTTTGTGCTCTCACCTCTGACTTTACTGGGGTCTGTCCCCCACCACCATCTCACTCTCTCTGTCAAAGAGCTAACTTACAGCTCCAATTAATAAAGTTCCTGGGCAATTAGGAGTGTTTAAATCCAAACACGTCAGATGGCTCTCTAACTCGCCTGACAAGTTTACCCGGACTCCTACAGCAATGCATATAATTGTTTACAGTCTCCGAGCCTCGAGAGGCACGGGAAGCTTAAGATATTCAAATAGCTTAGAGCCTCTCAGAGAGTTAGAAACTGTCAGAATAAAACTAGTAAAAGATTTCATTGATGAACCAATGCTTGTTGCCAAGTTTCCACATCCCCTGAATTGTATCCTTGAATGTGTATTAATTAATATAGTTGGTATGTAGAAGAAATAAGTAGTGGCCTTGGTGTTACTAACTTTAGACCCTTAAGGTAATAAATTATTTCCTTTGTTGTAAGCCCATTACACATCTGCCCTATAGGAATGCAATTTTATCTTCGAAAGATGGGGCCAAACCTTAAAATAATTACTCTTAGAGAAAATAAGTCTTACGGTTGATAAGTCTTTGTCAAGAGTCATAAAATGTTAATAGGTCTTCTGGCTAGAAGATGATGTAAATCACCTAAACCATTTGTATACGATACATTTGCAGGACAGAAACTCTGGTTTTTGATAAGGATCAAAGGCTGCTGTCTTTGCATCCCCATTATCCTCTATGTGTAACTTAGGGTATAAAAACCCCTGTTGAAAATAAAGCTACGGGCCTTGATTGCCAACGCTTAGTCTCCTAATGTCATTCTTCCCCTCAATTTTCAGATGAGTGTCCATCTGGAGCGCGGATATCCTCTGCGACCATTTATTTGCCTGGGCTTCGAAGACCACTTGAGAAGGTGTCTAAGGTGGGGCACTTTTCGCTATTCGAGAGGGAGCCTGCGGCCTCCGTGGTCAGAGCTAACCTGGTGTCACGGGTTATACTGATTTTCCGCATAAACCAAGCTACTCAGCTTCTTTTCTCCACTAAATTTTCCTACTGAGCTATCCTCATTCTATTACTCTTTATATCTTCAATAGGTCGCCTACTCTGTCTCCCCTTCGAAAACCCTGGACCAGCCTAGGCTGGACCTTGTCAGAAGAGGGCCTCATCTCGATTTGAAGCAGGAACCTCAGGGTTGCTCTCCATTTCTGACTCTGAACACAGAGTCCCTACAGAGTTAGGACAGGAGAGTCAGGCCTCGTCTTGTGTGGAGGAATGGAACTCCGCTGGACTCTCGAGTTGTTCACCGGATAACAGGCCACTTGTCGAGCTGTGTGTGGAACCTGCGGTTTTATCCGGACGATGCATGGGGGTGTCAGTTCCCCTTTGTTTTTTGCCTTCATACACAGGGTTGCCTTCGAAGAGGTATCCAGCCTTCAGGTTCTTATCAAGAGCAGACCAGGAAATCAGTGTCTTTCGGCATGTGGCACCACCCACAAGCCTACGTCTCGAATTTCTTCTTGAGACGGACCTCAACCTGAGGTGCACCAGGAAGGTCGGTAACCCTTTCAGACAAAGCAAGTGAATCGACCCTCTTGTCCCGATCAGGAGGGGAGAAGGGGCTCAGATGAAGTGGTGCCGGGAACCTCGATGTTCCCCTCGAGTAAAACTGGGATGTCGGGGAACTTTTGGAGTCACATCAAAGGTGCTAAGTACCGTTTCAAACTTCAAGACGGAACGTGAGACTTCTCTTGAGACGCTGTAGCTGGCAAGGGCCTCATCTTGTGGTGACGGGTTAACCACGTCGTTTTTCTCGAGTTGTGGCGGGATTCTCGAGTTAGGTCAGGAAATTCAGGCTTCCTCTTGTGTTGGCCCAGGGAAGTCCAGTCTTCCATTCGAGTTGCGAGGGAGAGCTAGGGATTGCGCTTGAGTTACTGCAGGGCAAAAGAGACCTTATCTAGGCTTGTGTCCAGGACATAATGTTCATCTCCAGGGGGGACAGGGATCTCGGGGTTGCTTTCCTGATGCACCCGGGGAGTCAGTCCTTGTCTCGAGGGGAAGCGAAGGACTCCACTCTCCTCTCGAGTTGCGACGGGTATCTCTTGGAGCCCACTGAGTGGCCTAAAGGGAGTCAAGCCTCCTGTGGAGTTTGGAGAGAGGACTCGTGATTGCTCTCCAGGCCATGCAGGAAAAGAAGGCCATCATCTCGCGATGAAGGGGGCGTCTCGTGGGTTTTCTCGAGCTGCAGCGCCAGTGTGGGGTTTCTCATGAGGTACTACGGGGAGCTCAGGGAGCCTCTCATGTGGCGCTTGGGAAGTCAGGTCTCCATGCGCATTGCGAGGGGGAGTGCGTCATTGCTCTAGAGTCATGGAAGGTGTATCGGGCCTCAAGAACCGTTAAAGAAGGACTTTCAAGGTGTTTCTTGGGTCACGGCAGTAAACCCTGGGTTCCCTCGACTAGTGCCGGTGGCCTCAGGGAGCTTCTCAGTGTGCCTCTGAGAAGTCAAGGATACCCTGGAGTTGGGAGGGCCCTCTCGGGACTCCACTGGGTTTGGTGCAATAGAAGAGGGCCTCATCTCGAGTGGAGGCAGGAACCTCAGGGTTCGTCTCCATTTCTGACTCTGATCGCAGGGTCCCTGCAGAGTTGGGACAGGAGAGTCAGGCCTCGTCTTGTAAGGAGGAATGGAACTCCGCTTGCCTCTCGAGTTATTCACGGGGTGACAGGCAACTTGTCGAACTGTGTTTGGAATCTGCGGGTTTTTCCGGACGATGCACGAGGGTGTCAGTGCCCCTTCGTGTTGTGCCTTCTTCCACAGGGTTGCCTTTCAAGAGGTGTCCGGGCATCGGGTTCTTATCAAGAGCGGACCGGGGAATCGGGGTCTTTCAGCATGTGTTACCACCCATGAAGCTACGTCTCAAATATTCTCGTTAGACCGGCCTCATCCTGAGGTGCGCCGGGAAGGTTGGGAACCCTTTCTAGACAAAGCACGGGAGTCGACCCTCCAGTCGCAATCAGGAGGGGAGAAGTGGCTCAGATGAAGTCGTACCGGGAACCTCGGTGTTCCCCTCGAGAGAGACCAGGGTGTCGGGGAACTTTTGGAATCGCATCAAGGGTGCCAAGTTTTCACACTTGAAGTGTGAAAACACTTCAAGAAGAAACCTGGGACTTCTCTTTAGACGCTGTATTGGGCAAGGGCCTCATCTTGCGTTGACAGGGTAACCATGTGGTTTTTTCTCGAGTTTCGGCGGGATTCTCGAGTTACGATGGGGAATTCAGGCTTCCTCTTGTGTTGGCCCAGGGAAGTCCAATCTTCCATTGGAGTTGCGAGAGAGAGCTAGGGATTGCTCTCGAGTCACTTCAGGGCAAAAGAGACCTCATCTAAGCTTGTGTCCAGGACCTAATGTTCCTCTCCAGGGGCGACAGAGATCTCGGGGTTGCATTTTAGACGCACCCGAGGAGTCAGACCTCATCTCGAGAGGAAGGAAAGGACTCTGCTCTGCTCTCGAGTCCCGACGGGTATTTCTTGGAGACCACTGAGTGGCCTAAAGGAAGTCAAGCCTCCTGTGGATTTTTTTTTTAATTTTATTTTATTTTTAAACTTTACATAATTGTATTAGTTTTTCCAAATATCAAAATGAATCCGCCTCAGGTATACATGTGCTCCCCATCCTGAACCCTCCTCCCTCCTCCCCCCCATAGCATCCCTCTGGGTCGTCCCAGTGCACTAGCCCCAAGCATCCAGTGTCATGCATCAAACCTGGACTGGCAACTCTTTTCATACATGATATTTTACATGTTTCAATGCCATTCTCCCACATCTTCCCACCTTCTCCCTCTCCCACAGAGTCCATAAGACTCTTCTATACATCAGTGTCTCTTTTGCTGTCTCGTACTCAGGGTTATTGTTACCGTCTTTCAAAGTTCCATATATATGCGTTAGTATACTGTATTGGTGTTTTTCTTTCTGGCTTACTTCACTCTGTATAATAGGCTGCAGTTTCATCCACCTCATTAGAACTGATTCATTCTATTCTTTTTAATGGCGGAGTAATACTCCATTGTGTATATGTACCACAGCTTTCTTATCCATTCATCTGCTGATGGACATCTAGGTTGCTTCCATGTCCTGGCTATTAGAAACAGTGCTGCGATGAACATTGGGGTTCACGTGTCTCTTTCCCTTCTGGTTTCCTCAGTGTGTATGCCCAGCAGTGGGATTGCTGGATCAAAAGGCAGTTCTATTTCCAGTTGTTTAAGGAATCTCCACACTGTTCTCTATAGTGGCTGTACTAGTTTGCATTCCCACCAACAGTGTAAGAGGGTTCCCTTTTCTCCACACCCTCTCCAGCATTTATTATTTGTAGACTTTTGGATTGCAGCCATTCTGACTGGCGTGAAATGGTACCTCATAGTGGTTTTGATTTGCATTTCTATGATAATGAGTGATTTTGAGCATCTTTTCATGTGTTTGTTAGCCATCTGTATGTCTTCTTTGGAGAAATGTCTATTTAGTTCTTTGGCCCATTTTTTGATTGGGTCATCTATTTTTCTGGAGTTGAGCTGTAGGTGTTGCTTGTATATTTTTGAGATTAGTTGTTTGTCAGTTGCTTCATTTCCTATTATTTTCTCCCATTCCGAAGGCTGTCTTTTCACCTTGCTAATAGTTTGCTTTGATGTGCAGAAGCTTTTAAGGTTAATTCGGTCCCATTTGTTTATTTTTGTTTTTATTTCCAATATTCTGGGAGGTGGGTCATAGAGGATCCTGCTGTGATGTATTTCAGAGAGTGTTTTGCCTATGTTCTCCTCTAGGAGTTTTATAGTTTCTGGTCTTACGTTTAGATCTTGAATCCATTTTGAGTTTATTTTTGTGTATTGTGTTAGAAAGTGTTCTAGTTTCATTCTTTTACAAGTGGTTGACCAGATTTCCCAGCACCACTTGTTAAAGAGATTGTCTTTAATCCATTGTATATTTTTGCCTCCTTTGTCAAAGATAAGGTGTCCATATGTGTGTGGATTTATCTCTGGGCTTTCTATTTTGTTCCACTAATCTATATTTCTGTCTTTGTGCCAGTACCATACTGTCTTGATAATTGTGGCTTTGTAGCGGAGCCTGAAATCATGTAGGTTGATTCCTCCAGTTCCATTCTTCTTTCTCAAGATCGCTTTGGCTATTCGAGGTTTTTCGTATTTCCATACAAATTGTGAAATTATTTGTTCTAGCTCTGTGAAGAATACTGTTGGTAGCTTGATAGGGATTGCATTGAATCTATAAATTGCCTTGGGTAGTATACTCATTTTCACTATATTGATTCTTTCAATCCATGAACATGGCATATTTCTCCACCTATTAGTGTCCTCTTTGATTTCTTTCACCAGTGGTTTATAGTTTTCTATGTATAGGTCTTTAGTTTCTTTAGGTAGGTATATTCCTAAGTATTTTATTCTTTCCGTTGCAATGGTGAATGAAATTGTTTCCTTAATTTCTCTTTCTGTTTTCTCATTATTAGTGTATAGGAATTCAAGGGATTTCTGTGTGTTGATTTTATATCCTGCAACTTTACTATAGTCATTGACTAGTTCTAGTGATTTTCTGGTGGAGTCTTTAGGGTTTTCTATGTAGAGGATCATGTCATCTGCAAACAGTGAGAGTTTTACTTCTTCTTTTCCAATTTGGATTCCTTTTGTTTCTTTTTCTGCTCTGATTGCTGTGGCCAAAACTTCCAAAGCTATGTTGAATAGTAATGGTGAAAGTGGGCACCCTTGTCTAGTTCCTGACTTTAGAGGAAATGCTTCCAATTTTTCACCATTGAGGATAATGTTTGCTGTGGGTTTGTCATATATAGCTTTTATTATGTTGAGGTATGTTCCTTCTATTCCTGCTTTCTGGAGAGTTTTTATCATAAATGGATGTTGAATTTTGTCAAAGGCTTTCTCTGCATCTATTGAGAAAATCATATGGTTTTTATTTTTCAATTTGTTAAGGTGGTGTATTACATTGATTGATTTGCGGATATTGAAGAATCCTTGCATCCCTGGGATAAAGCCCACTTGGTCATGGTGTATGATCTTTTTAATGTGTTGTTGGATTCTGATTGCTAGAATTTTGTTAAGGATTTTTGCATCTATGTCATCAGTGATATTGGCCTGTAGTTTTCTTTTTTTGTGGGATCTTTGTCAGGTTTTGGTATTAGGCTGATGGTGGCCTCATAGAATGAGTTTGGAAGTTTACCTTCCTCTGCAATTTTCTGGAAGAGTTTGAGCAGGATAGGTGTTAGCTCTTCTCTAAATTTTTCGTAGAATTCAGCTGTGAAGCCGTCTGGACCTGGGCTTTTGTTGGCTGGAAGATTTTTGGTTACAGTTTCAATTTCCGTGCTTGTGATGGGTCTGTTAAGATTTTCTATTTCTTCCCTGGTCCAGTTTTGGAAAGTTGTACTTTTCTAAGAATTTGTCCATTTCTTCCACGTTGTCCATTTTATTGGCATATAATTGTTGATAGTAGTCTCTTATGATCCTTTGTATTTCTGTGTTTTCTGTTGTGATCTCTCCATTTTCATTTCTAATTTTATTGATTTGATTTTTCTCCCTTTGTTTCTTGATGAGTCTGGCTAATGGTTTGTCAATTTTATTTATCGTTTCAAAGAACCAGCTTTTGGTTTTGTTGATTTTTGCTATGGTCTCTTTTGTTTCTTTTGCATTTATTTCTGCTCTAATTTTTAAGATTTCTTTCCTTCTACTAACCCTGGGGTTCTTCATTTCTTCCTTTTCTAGTTGCTTTAGGTGTAGAGTTAGTTTATTTATTTGACTTTTTTCTTGTTTCTTGAGGTGTGCCTGTATTGCTATGAACTTTCCCCTTAGGACTGCTTTTACTGTGTCCCACAAGTTTTGGGTTGTTGTGTTTTCATTTTCATCCGTTTCTATGCAAATTTTGATTTCTTTTTTGATTTCTTCTGTGATTTGTTGGTTATTCAGCAGCGTGTTGTTCAGCCTCCATATGTTGGAATTTTTAATAGTTTTTCTCCTGTAATTGAGATCTAATCTTACTGCATTGTGGTCAGAAAAGATGCTTGGAATGATTTCTATTTTTTTGAATTTACCAATGCTAGCTTTATGGCCCAGGATGCGATCTATCCTGGAGAAGGTTCCATGTGCACTTTAGAAAAAGTTGAAATTCATTGTTTTGGGATGAAATGTCCTATAGATATCAATTAGGTCTAACTGGTCTATTGTATCATTTAAAGTTTGTGTTTCCTTGTTAAATTTCTGTTTAGTTGATCTATCCATAGGTGTGAGTGGGGTATTAAAATCTCCAACTATTATTGTGTTAGTGTTAATTTCTCCTTTCATACTTGTTAGCATTTGTCTTACATACTGTGGTGCTCCCACGTTGGGTGCATATATATTTATAATTGTTATATCTTCTTCTTGGATTGATCCTTTGATCATTATGTAGTGACCTTCTTTGTCTCTTTTCACAGCCTTTGTTTTAAAGTCTATTTTATCTGATATGAGTATCGCTACTCCTGCTTTCTTTTGGTCCCTATTTGCATGGAAAATCTTTTTCCAGCCCTTCACTTTCAGTCTGTATGTATCCCCTGTTTTGAGGTGGGTCTCTTGTAGACAACATATGTAGGGGTCTTGTTTTTGTATCCATTCAGCCAGTCTTTGTCTTTTGGTTGGAGCATTCAACCCATTTACGTTTAAGGTAATTACTGATAAGTATGATCCCATTGCCATTTACTTTATTGTTTGGGGTTCGAATTTATACACCGTTTTTGTGTTTCCTGTTTAGTATTTGTTGGAGAGCTGGTTTGGTGGTGCAGAATTCTCTCAGCTTTTGCTTGTCTGAAAAGCTTTTGATTTCTCATTCATACTTGAATGAGATCCTTGCTGGGTACAATAATCTGGGCTGTAGGTTATTTTCTTTCATCATTTTAAGTATGTCTTGCCATTCCCTCCTTGCTTGAAGAGTTTCTATTGAAAGATCAGCTGTTATCCTTATGGCAATTCCCTGGTGTGTTATTTGTTGTTTTTCCCTTGCTGCTTTTCATATTTGTTCTTTGTGTTTGATTTTTGTTAATGTGATTAATATGTGTCTTGGGGGGTTTCGCCTTGGCTTTATCCTGTGTGGGACTGTCTGGGTTTCTTGGACTTGAGTGAGTATTTCCTTCCCCATTTTAGGGAAGTTTTCAACTATTATCTCCTCAAGTATTTTCTCACGGTCTTTCTTTTTGTCTTCTTCTTCTGGGACCCCTATGATTCGAATGTTGTAGCGTTTAATATTGTCCTGGAGGTCTCTGAGATTGTGCTCATTTCTTTTAATTCGTTTTTCATTTATCCTCTCTGATTCATTTATTTCTACCATTCTATCTTCGAATTCACTAATCCTATCTTCTGCCTCTGTTATTCTACTATTTGTTGCCTCCAGAGTGTTTTTAATTTCATTTATTGCATTATTCATTATATATTGACTCTTTTTTTATTTCTTCTAGGTCCTTGTTAAACCTTTCTTGCATCTTCTCAATCCTTGTCTCCAGGCTATTTATCTGTGATTCCATTTTAATTTCAAGATTTTAGATCCATTTCACTATCCTTACTCGGAATTCTTTATCAGATAGATTCCCTATCTCTTCCTCTTTTGTTTGGTTTGGTGGGCATTTATCCTGTTCCTTTATCTGCTGGGTATTCCTCTGTCTCATCTTGTTTAAATTGCTGAGTTTGGGGTGTCCTTTCTGTATTCTGGCAGTTTGTGGAGTTCTTTACTGTGGCATTTCCTCGCTGTGTGTGGGTTTGTACAGGTGTCTTGTCAAGGTTTCCTGGTTAGGGAAGCTTGTGTCCATGTTCTGGTGGGTGGAGCTGTATTTCTTCTCTCTGGAGTGCAATGAAGTGTCCAGTAATGAGTTATGAGATGTCTGTGGTTTTGGGGTGACTTTGGGCAGCCTGTATCTTGAAGCTCAGGGCTGCGTTCCTTTGTTGCTGGAGAATTTGCTTGGTATGTCTTGCCCTGGAACTTGTTGGCCCTTGTGTGGTGCTTGATTTCAGTGTCGGTATGGAGGCATTTGATGAGCTCCTGTCAATTAATGTTCCTTGGAGTCAGGAGTTCCCTGGAGGCAGGGTTTGGACTTAAGCCTCCTGCTTCCAGTTATCTGTCTTACTTTTACAGTAGTTTCAAAACTTCTCCTTCTATACAGCACCATTGATAAAACATCTACGTTAAAGAAGAAAAGTTTCTCTACTGTGAGGGCCACTCAGAAAGGTTCACAGCGTTACATGGAGAAGAGAAGAGGGAGGAGGGAGTTAGAGGTGACCCAAATGAGATCAGGTGGAATCAATAGTGGAGAGAGTGGGCTGGCCAGTAGTCACTTCCTTATGTGCACTCCACAACTGGACCGCTCAGAGATGTTCACAGAGTTATACAGAGATGAGAAGAAGGAGGAAGGAGACAGAGGTGGCCAGAAGGATAAAAGGGGGGAATGAAAAGGAGGGAGACAGATCCAGCCAGTAATCAGTTCCCTAAGTGTTCTCCACCGTCTGGAATACACAGAAATTCACAGAGTTGGGTAGAGTAGAGAGGGGTTAGGGAGGAGACACAGGCGACCTGGTGGAGAAAAAGGAGAGTCCAAAGGGAGAGAGAGCAGTCAAGCCAGTAATCTCGCTCCCTAGTGAAAAATGGGTACTGAAGATTGGGTTCTTAAAGGTACAAAATTGGTAACAAATACATAAAAGCAAAAATTAAAAATCTAGAGTAGAGTTTGGAATTTCAAAAATACGATGTTAAAGAAAAGAAGAAGGAAAAGAAAGAGAGAAAAAAACGAACAAAGAAAAACAAACATGGTCGCAAAAATTATCAAGAAAATACAGGTACAAAATTGATATCAAATATCAAAAAGCATAAATTAAAAATCTAGAGTGCAGTTTGGAATTTCAAAAATACAATGTTAAAGAAAAGAAGAAAAAAAAAACCAAAACAAAAAAACAAGGTCAAAAAATTATATATATATATATATATATATATATATATATACATATATGAAGTTTGCTGAAGAAGAAAAAAATAGGGTCTTTTTTTTTGCAAAGTAATAGGTTATAAAAGTGAAAATTAAATGAACAATAGAGAACTTAAAATTAAAAAAAATTAAAAAAAAGTAAGAATGATCATAAAAATATATCTAGGACTTTCTCTGGTTTTGTTGTGAGTATCGTGGGTTCGGTTCATTTTTGGCTAGTTCCTTGGTCCGACTTATATTTCTCAAGATGTATAGGCGCCTTCCTATGTAGTCCTAGTAACCACAGGGTTTTAATCTATTGCCTGTAGCTTCCAAGGTGTTTCCCTCTGTTATAGCTTCTTTTGTTTGCTGGTCTCTTCAGTGTCTGGTTTACACCCTGACACAAAGGGGACGGTGGAGGACACTTTTTTTTTTTAGGCTCACTTGTTCAGTTGCGCTGTGGGGAGGGAGGGAGGGAGTGATGCTGCAAACAAATAACACTGGCGTGCGCTCGCAGTGCCTCAGCCACACTGGGTCTGCCCCCGCTCACGGCGCGTGTAGCCTCCCTGCCCACACTGCTCGGGCTCTAGGTTGTTCCACCGGGAACAATCCGAGGCTGGCCCTGGGCTGCATGCACCTCCCAGGTCCAAGCCGCTCAGGTTCAGGCACTCGGATAGTCCTCAGAGGCACAGACTCGGTTGGGCCTGCGTTTTGTGCTCTTCCCAGGTCCGAGCAGCTCAGGTGATGAGGTGTTTGGCGAGCGCCAATGTTGTGACTTATCGCCTCCCCGCCACTCGGTTATCTGGGTGTAAAACAGGCGCACCTTCTCAGGCAGATGTTGACCGTCCAGATCCCCAAGAAGTTTTAGTTAGCAAAGAAGCCTGCTTACAGTTTTATAGATAATGTCTCTCTGGGGCTGCGATTGCCCCCTTCCGGCTCTGGCTGCCTGTCACCGGAGGGGGAAGGTCTGCAGCCGGCTATCTCTGTTCAGTCCTTTGTTCCGTGCGCGGGCCTGGCGGTGTCTTAGGTTAGGGCTGGCTTTTTGCGTGGTAGATATCCCAGAGTCTGGTTTGCTAGCCCAAGTTATTTCGTTCAGATAGCGCTCAGGGTATTCAGGCCAGATTCTGACTCTAAGCGATGCAGCCCGCGCCGCGCCTCCCTGCCCAGCCCCTGCTTGCTAATGGTGTGAGCAGGCGTCTGCACTGCTTCGCGGCTGGGGGAGTTACCGTAGGGCTTGCAATCTGCGAGTTTTAATTGTTTATTTATTTTTATCCCCCTTATGTTGCCCTTTGTGCTTCCAAAGCTTGGCAAAGATTTGGCAGTGAAAAGCTTTCCTGATGTTTGGAAACTTTTCTCTTTTTAAGACTATCTTCCCGGGACGGAAATCCCTCCCTCCCTCTTTTGTCTCTTTTTTTGTCTTTTATACTTTTTCCTACCTACTTTCCAAGAGTTGGGTTCTTTTCTGGGTGCCTGATGTCCTCTGGTAGCATTCATAAGTTGTATTGTGGAATTTACTCAACGTTTAAATGCTCTTTTGATGAAATTGTTTGGGGGGGAAAGAGTTCTCCCCATCCTACTCCTCAGCAATCTTGGCTCCTCTCTTGTGGAGTTTGGAGAGAGCACGCGGGATTGCTCTCCAGGCGATGCAGGAAAAGAAGGCCCTCATCTCGCGATGTCGGGGGAGTCTCGTGGTTTTTCTGGAGCTGCGGTGCCAGTGTGGGGTTTCTCACAAGGTACGACCGGGAGCTCAGGGAGCCTCTCGTGTGGTGTCAGGGAAGTCAAGTCTCCATACGAGTGGCGAGGGGGCGCACGTCATTGCTCTCGAGTCATGGTAGTGGAATCAGGGCTCAACGCAATGAAAAAGGACGCTCGAGGTCTTTCTCGGGTTGCGGCAGGAAACCCTGGGTTCCCTCGACTTGTGCCTGTGACCTCAGGTAGCTTCTCAGGGTGCCTCTGAGAAGTCAGGGATACTATGGAGCTGGGAGAGGCCTCTCGGGACTCCACTGGGTTTGCTGCAATGGAAGAGGGCCTAATCTCGAGATCAGGAAGGAACCTCAGGGTTCCTCTCCATTTCTGACTCAGATTGCAGGGTCCCTGCAGAGTTGGGACAGGAGAGTCAGGCCTCATCTTGTGTGGAGGAATGGAACTCCGCTTGCCTGTCGAGTTGTTCAAGGAGTGACAGGCCACTTGTCGAGCTGTGTGTGGAACCTGCGGTTTTTTCCAGACAATGCACGGGGGTGTCAGTGCCCCTTTGTGATGTGCTTTCATCCACAGGGTTGCCTTCGAAGTGGTGTGCGGGCATCGGGTTCTTATCAAGAGCGGACCAGGAAATCGGGGTCTTTTGGAATGCGGCACCACACACGAGGCTACGTCTCGAATTTCCTCGTGAGACGGGCCTCATGCTGAGGTGCCCCTGGAAGGTCGGGAAAGCCTTCCAGACAAAGCAGGTTAATCGACCCTACTGTCGCGATCAGGAGGGGAGAAGGGGCTCAGATGAAGTGGTGCCGGGAACCTCGGTGTTCCCCTTGAGTGAGACCGGTATGTCAGGGAACTTTTGGGGTCTCACGAAGCTTGCCAAATACTGTTTCAAACTTCAAGATGAAACGTGGGACTTCTCTTGAGACGCTGTGACGGGCAAGGGCCTCATCTTGTGATGAAGGGGAAACCACGTGGTTTTTTTCGAGTTGCGATGGGATTGTTGACTTACGATGGGGAATTCAGGCTTCCTCTTGTGTTGGCCCAGGGAAGTCCATTCTTCCATTCGAGTTGCCAGGGAGAGCTGGGTGGGAATTGCTCTCGAGTCACGGCAGGTCAAAATAGACCTCATCTAGGCTTGTGTCCAGGACCTAATGTTCCTCTCCAGGGGCGATAGGGATCACGGGGACGCATTCCAGACTCACCCAGTGAGTCAGGCCTCGGCTCGAGGGGAAGCAAAGGATTCTGATATCCTCCTGGGTCGCGATAGGTATCTCTTGGAGCCCACTGAGTGGCCTCCAGGGAGTCAAGCCTCCTGTGGAGTTGGAGAGAGGACTCGGGATTGCTCTCCAGGCCATACAGGAAAGAAGGCCCTCAGCTCGCAATGACGGGGGCGTCTTGTGGGTTTTCTCGAGTTGGAGCGCAAGTATGAGTTTTCTCACGAGGTACGACGGGGAGCTCAGGGAGCCTCTCGTGTGGCGCCAGGAAAGTCAGGTGTCTATACGTGTGATGAGGAGGAGCCCATAAATGCTCTCGAGTCATGGTAGGGAAATCGGGACTCAAGACGCGTTGAAGAAGGAGTCTCGAGGTCTTTCTCAGGTTGCGGCAGGAAACCCTGGGTTCCCTCGACTTGTACCGGTGACCTCAGGGAGCTTCTCAGGGTGCCTCTGAGAAGTCAGGCATACTGTGGACTTGGGAGGCGTTCTCAGAACTCCACTGGGTTTGGTGCAATGGCAAAGTTTCTCATCTCGAGCTGAGGCAGGAACCTAAGGGTTCCTCTCCATTTAAAACTCCGACCACAGGGTCCCTGAAGAGTTGGGACAGGAGAGTCAGGCCTCGTCTTGTGTGGAGGAATGGAACTCCATTTGCCTCTCGAGTTGTTCACAGGATAACAGACCATTTGTCGAGCTGTGAGTGGAACCTTCGGTTTTTTCCGTAAGATGCATGAGGGGGTCAGTGCCCCTTCGTGTTGTGCCTTCATCCACAGGGTTGCCTTCAAAGAGGTGTCCGGACATCGGGTTCTTATCAATAGCAGAGCAGGGAATCGGGGTCTTTCAGAACGTGGCACCATCCATGAGGCTACGTCTCGAATTTCTTCGTTAGACTGGTGTCATCCTGAGGTGCGCCATGAAGATCGGGAACCCCTTCCAGACAAAGCAGGGGAATCGACCATCTTGTCGCGATCAGGAGGAGTGAAAGGGCTCAGTTGAAGTCGTGCCGGGAACCTCGGTGTTCCCCTCGAGTGGGACCGGTGTGTCGGGAAACTTTTGGGGTCACTTCAAGGGTGCCAAGTACCATTTTGCACTTCAATACGGACTTGGGGCTTCTCTTGACACGCTGTAGAGGGCAAGGGCCTCATCTTGGGATGACGGGGGAATCACGTGGTTTTTCTCAAGGTGCAGCAGGATTCTCGAGTTACGACGGGGAATTCAGGCTTCCTCTTGTGTTGGCCCAGGGAAGTCCAATCTTCCATTCGAGTTTCGAGGGAGAGCTGGGGTTTGCTCTTGAGTCACTGCAGGGCAAAAGAGACCTCATCTAGGCTTGTGTCCAGGACCTAATATTCCTCTCCAGGGCCGACAGCGATCTCGGGGTTGCATTCCAGACGCATCCTGGGAGTCAGAGCTCGACTCGAGGGGAAGCAAAGGACCCTGCTCTCCTCTTGAGTCGCCACAGGTGTCTCTTGGAGCCCACTGAGTGGCCTAAAGGGAGTCAAGCCCCCTGTGGAGTTTGGAGAGAGGACTCAGGATTGCTCTCCAGGCCATGCAGGAAAAGAAGACCCTCATCTCGCAATGACAGGGGCGTCTTGTTGGTTTTCTCGAGCTGCGGTGCCAGTGTGCGGTTTCTGACGAGGTGCGACGGGAAGCTCAGGGAGCCTTTTGTGTGGCACCAGGGAATTCAGGTCTCCATGCGCATGGCAAGGGGGAGCGCGTCATTGCTCTCGAGATATGATACGGGAATCGGGCCTCAAGACACGTTAAAGCAGGACTCTCAAGGTCTTTCTCGGGTTGCGGCAGGAAACCCTGGGTTCCGTCGACTTCTGCCGGTGACCTTAGGGAGCTTCTCAGGGTGCCTCTGAGAAGTCAGGCATACTGTGGATTTGGGACGGGCCTCTCGGGACTCCACTGGTTTTGTGGCAATGGAAAAGGGCCTCATCTTGAGTGGAGGCAGGAACCTCAGGCTTCCTCTCCATTTCTGACTCGGTGCGCAAGGTCCCTAGAGTTGTGACAGGAGAGTCAGGAATCGTCTTGTGTGGAGGAATGGAACTCCGCTTGCTTCTCGAGTTGTTCACGAGGTGACAGACCACTTGTGGAGCTGTGTGAGGAACCTGCGGGTTTTTCCGGAAGATGCACGGGGTGTCAGTGCCCCTACGTGTTGTGCCTTCATCCACAGGCTTGCCTTCGAAGAGGTGTCCAGGAGTCTGGTTTTGATCAAAAGTGGACCATGGAATCGGGGTCTTTCGGCATGTAGTATGGCCCTCGAGGCTACCTCTCGAATTTCCTCGTGAGACCGGCCTCATCCTGAGGTGTGCCGGGAAGGTCGGGAATCCCTTCGAGACAAAGCAATGGAATCGACCCTCCTATCGCGATCAGGAGAGGAGAAAGGCCTCAGATGAAGTGGTGCCAGAAACTTCAGTGTCCCCTCTAGTGAGATTGGTATATAGGGGAACTTTTGGGGTCGCATCAAGGGTGCCAAGTACTGTTTTGCACTACAAGACGGAATGTGAGACTTCTCTTGAGACGCTGTAGGGGGCAAGGGCCTCATCTTGCAATACGGGGAACCACGTGATTTTTCTCGAGTTGCGGCGGGTTTCTCAAATTACAACTGGAAATTCAGGCTTCCTCTTGTGTTGGCTCAGAAAGGCCAATCTTCCATTCGAGTTGCAAGGGAAAGCTAGGGGTTGTGCTTGAGTCACTGCAGGGCCAAAGAGACCTCATCTAGGCTTTTGTCCAGGACCTAAGGTTCCTCTCCAGGGGCGACAGGGATCCAGGGTTGCATTCCAGACTCACCCTCGTAGTCAGGCCTCATCTCGAGGGGAAGCAAAGGACACCGCTCTCCTCCTGAGTATCGACGGGTATCTCTTGGAGCCCACTGAGTGACCTAAAGGGAGTCAAGCCTCCTTTGGAGTTTGGAGAGAGGATTCGGGATTGCTCTTCAGGTCATGCAGGAAAGAAGGCCCTCATTTCACCATGACAGGGGCGTCTCGTGGGTTTTCTCGAGCTGCGGCGCCAGTGTGGGGTTTCTCACGAGGTACGATGGGGAGCTCAGGGAGCCTCTCATGTGGTGCCGGGGAAGTCAGATCTTCATGCGCGTGGCGAGGGGGAGCGCGTCATTTTTCTCCAGTCATGGTAGGGGAATCGGGCCTCAAGACGCGTGAAGAAGGACTCTCGAGGTTTTTCTCAGGTTACGGCAGGAAACCCTGGGTTCCGTCGACTTATGCCCGTGACCTCAGGGAGCTTTTCAGGGTGCCTCTGAGAAGTCAGGGATACTGTGCAGTTGGGAGGGGCCACTCCGAACTCCACTGGGTTTGGTGCAGTAGAAGAGGGCCTTATCTCGAGTTGAGGCAGGAACCTCATGGTTCCTCTCCATTTCTGAATCAGATCTCAGTGTCCATGCAGAGTTGGGACAGGAGAGTCAGGCCTCGTCTTGTGTGGAGGAATTTAACTCCTCTTGCCTCTCGAGTTGTTCACGGGGTGACAGGCCACTTGTCGATCTGTATGTGGAACTTGCGGGCTTTTCCAACGATGCAGGAGGGTGTCAGACCCCTTCGTTTTGTGCCTTCGTCCACAGGATTGCCTTCGAAGAGGTGTCCTAGCATTGGGTTCTTATCAAGAGCAGACAGGGAAATCAGGGTCTTTCGGCATGTGGCACCAACCACAAGGCTACGTCTCGAATTTCCTCGTGAGACCGGCCTCATCCTGAGGTGCGCCGGGAAGGTCCGGAACCCCTTCCAGACAAAGCAGGGTAATCGACCCTCCCGTCGCGATCAGAAGGGGATAAGGGGCTCAGAACAAGCGGTGCACCGAACCTTGGTGTTCCCCTCGAGTGAGACCAGGGTGTCGGGGAACTTTTGTGCTAACATAAAGGTTGCCAATTATCGTTTTAAACTTCAAGATGGAACGTAGGGCTTCTACTGAGACGCTGTAGCTGGCAAGGGCCTCATCTTGCGATGACGGGGGAACCACGTGGTTTTCCTCGAGTTGCAGCGGGATTTTCGAATTACGACGGGGAATTCAGGTTTCCTCTTGTGTTGTCCCAGGGAAGTCCATTCTTCCATTCAAGGTGCGAGGGAGAGCAGGAGATTGCTCTCGAGTCACTTCAGGGCAAATGAGACCTCATCTATGCTTGTGTCTAGGACCTAATATTCCTCTCCAGGGGCGACAGGGATCTCGGGGTTGCATTCCAGACTCACCTGAGGAGTCAGGCCTGGTATATAGGGGAAGCAAAGAATTCCGCTCTCCTCTCGAGTCCCAACGGGTATCTCTTGGAGCCCACAGAGTGGCCTAAAGGGAGTCAGGCTTCCTCTGGAGTTTGAAGAGAGGCCTCGAGATTGCTCTCCAGGCCATGCAGGAAAAGAAGGCCTTCATCTCGCGATGACGGAGGCGTCTCGTGGGTTTTCTGGAGCTGGGGAGCCAGTGTGGGATTTCTCACGAGGTATGACGGGGAACTCAGGGAGCCTCTCGTGTGGCGCCAGGGAAGTCAAGTCTCCATGCGAGTGGCGAGGGGGAATGCGTCATTGCTCTCGAGTCATGGTAGGGGAATCGGGATTCAAGATGCGTTGAAGGAGGATTTTCAAGGTCTTTCTCGGGTTGCGTCAGGAAACCCTGTGTTCCCTCGACTTGTGCCAGTGACCTCAGGGAGCTTCTAAGGGTGCCTCTGAGAAGTCGCGATACTGTGGATTTGGGAGGGGCCTCTCGGGCCTCCACTGTTTTTGGTGTAATGGAAGAGGGCCTCATCTCGAGTGGAGTCAGGAACCTCAGGGTTCCTCTCCATTTCGGACTCCGATCGCAGGGTCCCTTCAGAGTTGGGACCGGAGAGTCAGGCCTCGTCTTGAGTGGAGGAATGGAACTCTGCTTGCCTCTCGAGTTGTTCATGGGATGACAGGCCTCTTGTCGAGCTGTGTGTGGAACCTGCGGCTTTTACCGAATGATGCATGGGAGTGTCAGTGACCCTTCGTTTTGTGCCTTCGTCCACAGGGTTGCCTTCGAAGAGGTGTCCGGGCATCGGGTTCTTCTCAAGAGTGGGCCGGGAAATCGGGGTATTTCGGCATGTGACACCACCCACGACGCTATGTCTCGAATTTCCTCGTGAGACCGGCCTCATCCTGAGGTGTGCCGGGAATGTGGGGAACCCCTTCCAAACAAAGCAGGGGAATAGACCCTCCTGTCTCGAACAGGAGGGGAGAAGGTGCTCAGATGAAGTGGTGCGGGAACCTCGGTGTTCCTGTGGAGTGAGACCAGCGTGTCCGGGAACATTTGGTGTCGCATCAAGGGTGCAAAGTACCATTTCGCACTTCATGACGGAACGTGGTTCTTTTCTTGAGACGCCATAGCAGCAAGGGCCTCATCTTGGGATGACGTTGGAAACACGTGGTTTTTCTCGAGTTGCGGTGGGATTCTCGAGTTACGAAGGGGATTTCTGGCTTCCTCTTGTGTTGGCCCAGGGAAGCCCAATCTTCCATTCGAGTTGCGAGGGAGAGCTGGGGGTTGCGCTCGAGTCACTGCAGGGCAAAAGAAACCTCATCCAGGCTTGTGTCTAGGACCTAATGTTCCTCTCAAGGGATGACTGTGATCTTGGGGTTGCATTCTAGACTCACCCAGGAGTCAGGCGTCCTCTCGAGGGGAAACAAAGGACTTCTCTCTCTTCTCGAGTCGCGACGGGTATTTCTTGGAGCCCACTGAGTGGACTAAAGGGAGTCAAGCCTCCTCTGGAGTTTGGAGAGAGGACTCGGGATTGTACTCCAGGACATGCAGGAAAAGAAGGCCCTCATCTCACGATGACGGGGGGGGGGGTCTCAGTGGTTTTACCTAGCTGCAGCGCCTGTGTTGGTTTCTCAGGAGGTACGACGGGGAGCTCAGGGAGCCTCTTGTGTGGCGCCAGGGAAGTTAGGTCTCGATGCGTGTGGCGAGGGGGAGCGCGTCATTGCTCTCGAGTCATGGTAGGGGAATCAGGCCTCTAGACGCGTTGAAGGACTCTCAAGATCTCTCTCGGGTCTTGGCAAGAATACCTGGGTTCCCTCGACTTGTGCCGGTGACCTCAGGGAGATTCTCTGGGTGCCTCTGAGAAGTCAGGGATACTGTGGAGTTGGGAAAGACCTCTCGGGACTCCACTGGGTTTGGTGAAATGGAAGGGGGCCTCATCTCGAGGGGAGGCAGGAACCTCAGGGTTCCTCTCCATTTCTGATTCCGATCGCAGCCCCCTGCATAGTTGGGAGAGGTGAGTCAGGCCTTGTCTTGTGTGCAGGAATGGACCTCCGCTTGCCTCTCGAGTTGTTCACTGGGTGACAGGCACTTGTTGAGGTGTATGAGTAACCTGCGGTCTTTTCCGGACGATGCACGGGGGTGTCAGTGCCCCTTCGTGTTGTGCCTTCATCCACACTATCTTCGAATAGGTGTCTGGGCATCGCGTTCTTATCAAGAGCGGATCGGGAAATCGCGGTCTTCCGGCATGTGGCACCACCATCGAGGCTACGTCTCGAATTTCCTCGTGAGACAGCCTCATCTGAGGTGCGTGGAGAAGGTCGGGAACCCCTTGCAGACAAAGCAGAGGAATTGACCCTCCTTTCGCGATCAGGAGGGGAGAAGGGGCTCAGATGAAGTGGTGCCAGGAACCTCGGTGTTCCCCTCTAGTGCGACCCGTATGTCGGGGAACTTTTGGGGTAGCATTAAGGGTGCCAAATATCATTTCGCACTTGAAGACAGAAAGTGGGACTACTCTTGAGATGCTGGAGCGGGCATGGGCCTCATCTTGCAATGACGGGGGAACCACGTGGTTTTTCTCAAGTTGAGGCGGAATTCTCGAATTACTCCTGGGAATTCAGGCTTCCTCTTGTGTTGGCCCAGGGAGGTCCAATCTTCCATTCGGGTTGCGAGGGAAAGCTGGGGAGTGCTCTCGAGTTACTGCAGGGCAAAAGCGACCTCATCTAGCCTTGTGTTCAGGACCCAATGATCCTCTCCAAGGGCGACAGGGATCTCGGGTTTGCATTACAGACTCACCCGGGGAGTTAGGCCTCGTCTCGAGGGGAAGCAAAGGACTCGGCTATCCTCTCGAGTTGTGATGCGTATCTCTTGGAGCCCACTGAGTGGTCTAAAGGGAGTCAACTCTCCTCTTCAGTTTGGAGAGAGGACTCGTGATTGCTCTCCAGGCCATGCAGGAAAAGAAGGCCCACATCTCGAGATGACGGGGGCGTCTCGTGGGTTTTCTCGAGCTGGGGCGCCAGTGTGGGGTTTCTCACGAGGTACGACGGGGAGTTCAGGTAGCCTCTCGTGTGGCAACAGGGAAGTCAGGTCTCCATGGGCGGGGCAAGGGGGAGTGCGTCATTGCTCTCAAGTCAGGGTAGGGGAATCGGGCCTCATGACGGTTTGAAAAAGAACTCTCGATGTCTTTCTAGGGTTGCGGCAGGAAACCCTGGGTTCCCTTGACTTGTGCCGGTGACCTCAGGGAGCGTCTCAGGGTGCCTCTGAGAAGTCAGGGATACTGTGGATTTGGGAGAGGCCTCTCGGGACTCCTCTGGGTTTGGTGCAATGGAAGTGGGCCTCATCTCGAGTTGAGGCAGGAACCTCAGGGTTCTGCTCCTGACTTCCTGGAGGCCGGATCTGACTCAGATCGCAGGGTCCCTGTTGAGTTTGTTCAGGAGTGTCAGGTCTCGTGTTCTGCGGAGGAATGGAACTCCGCTTACATCTCAAGTTGTTCAAGGATAACACCACTTTTCGTGATGTGTGTGGAACCTGCGGGTTTTTCGGAGATGCACGGGGGCGTCAGTGCTCCTTCCTGTTGTGCCTTCATCCACAGGGTTGCCTTCGAAGAGGTGTCCAGGCATCGTGTTCTCCTCAAGTGCGGACCGGGAAATTGGGGTCTTTCAGCATGTTGCACCACCCACTAGGCTACGTCTTGAATTTTCTCGTGAGACCGGCCTCATCCTGAGGCGCGCAGGAAAGTCCGGGAACCCTTTCCAAACAAAGCAGGGGAATCGACCCTACTTTTGGGATCAGGAGGAGAGAAAGGGCTCAGATGAAGTAGTGCCGGGAACCTCGGTGCTCTCCTTGAGTGAAAGTCGGGTAACTTTTCTGGTTGCATCAAGGGTGCCAAGTACCGTTTCGCACTTCAAGATGGAACCTGGGACTTCTCTTGAGATGCTGTAGTGGGCAAGGGCCTCATCTAGCGCTGACGAGGGACCCACGTGTTTTTTCTCGAGTTGCGGCAGGATTCTTGAGTTACGATGGGGAATACAGGTTTCCTCTTGTGTTGGCCCAGGGAAGTCCAATCTTCCATTCGAGTTGCAAGTGAGAGCTGGAGATTGCTCTCGAGTCACTGCAGGGCAAAATAGAGCTCATCTAGGTTTGTGTCCAGGACCGAGTTTTTCTCTCCAGGGGCGACAGGGATCTCGGGGTTGCATTCCAGACTCACCCGGGGAGTCAGGCCTCGTCTCGAAGGGAATGAATGGACTCAGCTCTCCTCTCGAGTCGCGACGGGTATCCCTTGGAGCCCAAGAGTGGCCTAAATGGAGTTAAGCCTCCTGTGGAGTTTGGAGAGAGGACTCGGGATTGCTCTCTAGGCCATGCAGGAAAAGAAGGCCCTCATCTCGCGATGACGGGGGCGTCTCGTGGGTTTTCTCAAGGTGCAGTGCCTGGTTGGGGTTTCTCACGAGATAGGACGGGGAGCTCAGGGAGACTCCTGTGGTGCCACGGAAGTCAGGTCTCCATGGACGTGGTGTGGGGGAGCGCCTCATTGCTCTCGAGTCATGGTAGGGGAATCGAGCCTCAAGACGCTTCGAAGAAGAACTCTCGAGGTCTTTCTCGGGGTGTGGCAGGAAACCCTGGGTTCCCTCGACTTGTGCCCATGACCTCAGGGAGCTTAGCGGGGTTCCTCTGAGAAGTCAGGGATACTGAGAGTTGAGAGGGGCTTCTCGGGACATCACAGGGACTGGTGCAATTGAAGAGGACCTAATCTCGGATTGAGGCAGTAACGTCAGGGTTCCTCTCCATTTCTGACTCGGATAGCAGGGTCCCTGCAGAGTTGGGACAGGAGAGTCAGACCTCGTCTTGTGTGGAGTAATGGAACTCCGCTTGCCTCTCGAGTTGTTCACGGGATGACAGGCCACCTGTCGAGTTGTATGTGGAACCTGCGGTTTTGGGGGACGATGCACAGGGGTGTCAGTGCCCCTTCGTGTTGTGCCTTCATCCACAGGGTTACCTTCGAAGAGGTGACCGGGCATCGGGATCTTATCAATAGCGGACTAGGAAATCGGGGTCTTTCGGCATGTGGCACAACCCACGAGCCTACGTCTCGACTTCCTCGTGAGACAGGCCTCATCCTGAGGTTCGCCGGGAAGTCTGGGAACCCCTTCCAGACAAAGCAGGGGAATCGACCCTCCTGTCGCCATCAGGAGGGGAGAAGAGGCTCAGCTGAAGCGGTGCTGGGAACCTCCATGTTCTCCTCGAGTGAGACCGGGGTGTCAGGGAAATTTGGGGGTCGCATCAAGGGTGCCAACTACCGTTTCACACTTCAAGACGGAACATGGGACTTCCCTGGAGACGCTATAGCTGACAGGGGCCTCATATTTCGATGACGGAGGAGCCACGTTGTTTTTCTCCAGTTGCCGCGGGATTCTCGAATTACAATGGGGAATACAGGCTTCCTCTTCTGTTGGCCCAGGGAAGTCCAGTCTTCCATTCGAGTTGCGAGGGAGAGTTGGGGATTGCTCTCGAGTCACTGCAGGAAAAAAGAGACCTCATCTAGGCTTGTGTCCAGGACCTATTGTTTCTCTCCAGGGGCGACAGGGATCTCCGGTTCGCATATCAGACTCACCCGAGGAGTCAGGCCTCGCCTCGAGGGGAAGGAAAAGACTCCGCTCTCCTCTCGAGTCGCGACGGGTATGTCTTGGAGTCCACTGAGTGACCAAAAGGGAGTCAAGCCTACTGTGGAGTTTGGAGAGAGGATTCGGGATTGCTCTCCAGGCCATGCTAGAAAAGAAGGCCGTCATGTCGCGAAAATGGGGGCATCTCGTGGGTTTTCTCTATCTGTGGCGCCAGTGTGGGGTTTCTCACGAGGTATGACGGGGAGCTCAGGGAGCCTCTCGTGTGGCGCCAGGGAAGTCAGGGCTTCATGAGTGTAGCAGAGGGAGCGCGTCATTGCCCTCGAGTCATGGTAGGAGAATCAGGCCTCAAAATGCGTTGAAGAAGGACTCTTGAGTTCTTTCTATGGTGGCGGCAGTAAACCCTGGGTTCACTCGAATTGTGCTGGTGACCTCAGGGAGCTTCTCAGGGTGCCTCTGAGAAGTCAGGGATACTGTGGAGCTGGGACGCATCTCTCGGGACTCCACTGGGTTTCGTGCAATAGAAGAGGTCCTAATCTCGAGTGGAGGCAGGAACCTCAGCGTTCCTCTCGTGACTTCACTGGCGCTGGTCTGATTCGGATCGCAAAGTCCCTGCAGAGTTGGGACAGGAGAGTCAGGCCTCGTCTTGTGTAGAGGAATGAAACCCCACTTGCCTCTCGAGTTCTTCAGGGGTGACAAGCCACTTGTTGAGCTGTATGTGGAACCTGCGGGTTTTTCCGGACGATGCATGAGGGTGTCAGTGCCCCTTTGTGTTGTGCCTTCATCCACAGGGTTGCCTTCGAAGAGGTGTCCAGGCATCGGGTTCTTATCAAGAGCGTACCGGGAAATCATAGTCTTTTGGCATGTGGTACCACCCGCGAGCTACGTCTCGAATTTCCTCGTGAGACTGGCCTCATCCTGAAGTGCCCCGTGAAGGTCGGGAACCCCTTACAAACAAAGCAGGGGAAGTGACCCTCCTATCACGAACAGGAGGGGAGAAGGGGCTCAGATAAACTGGTGCCGGGAACCTCGGTGTTCACCTCGAGTGAGACTGATATTTCGGGGAACTTTTGGGGTCACATCAAGGGTGTCAAGTATCGTTTTGCACTTCAAGACGGAACGTGGGACTTTTCTTGAGAAGCTGTAGCGGGCAAGGGCCTCATCTTGTGATGACGAGGGAACCAAGTGCTTTTTCTCGAGTTGCGGCGGGATTCTCGAGTTACGAAGGGGAATTCAGGCTTCCTCTTGTGTTGGCCCAGGGAAGTCCAATCTTCCATTCGAGTTGTCAGGGAGAGCGGGGGATTGCTCTCGAGTTACAGAAGGGCAAAAGAGACCTCATCTAGGCTTGTTTCCAGGACCTAATGTTCCTCTCCAGGGGAGACAGGGATCTCGGGGTTGCATTCCAGACCCACCTGGTGAGTCAGGCCTTGTCTCGAGGGGAAGCAAAGGACTCCATTCTCCTCTCGAGTCGCGACGGGTATCTCTTGGAGCCCACTAAGTGGCCTAAAGGGAGTCAAGCCTCCTGTGGAGTTTGGAAAGAGGATTCGGGATTCCTCTCCAGGCCATGCAGGAAAAGAAGGCCCTCATCTCGCGATGACAGGGGCGTATGGTGAGTTTTCTCAAGCTGCGGCGTCAGTGTGGGGTTTCTCACGAGGTACGACAGGGAGCTCAGGGAGCCTCTCTTATGGCGCCAGGGAAGTCAGGTCTCCATGTGCGTGGCGAGGGGGTGCGTGTCATTTCTATAGAGCCATGGAAGCAGATTCGGGCTTCAAGACACGTTGAAGTAGGACTCTCGAGGTCTTTTTCCCATTGTGGCAGGAAACCCTGGGTTCCCTCGACATGTGCCGGTGACCTCATGGAGCTTCTCCGGGTGCCTTTGAGAAGTCAGGGGTACTGTGGAGTTGGGAGGGGCCTCTCTGGACTCCACTGGGTTTGGTGCAATGGATGAGAGTCTCATCTCGAGTGGAGGCAGGAACCTCATGTTTCCTCTCCTGGGTTTCCTGTCGCTGGTACTGACTCGGATCGCAGTTTCCCTGCAGAATTGGTACAGAAAATCAGGTCTCGTCTTGTGTGGAGGAATGGAACTCCACTTGCCTGTCGAGTTGTTCACGGGGTGACAGACCACTTGTTGAACTGTGTTTTTAACCTGCGGGTTTTTCTGGACGATGCACGGGGGTGTCAGGGCCCCTTCGTGTTGTGCTTTCATCCACAGGTTTTCCTTCGTAAAGGTGTCAGGGCATCACGTTCTTATCAAGAGCAGACCGGGAAATCGGGGTCTTTCGGCTTGTGGCACCACCCACGAGGCTATGTCTCGAATTTCCTCGTGAGACCTGCCTCATCCTTAGGCGCGCTGGAAAGGTCGGGAACCCCTTCCAGACATAGCAGGGGAATTGACACTCCTGTCGCGATCACGAGGGGAGAAGGAGCTCAAATGAAGTGGTTGCGGGAACCTCGGTGATCCTTTCGAGTGAGACCGGTATGTCGGGGAATTTTGAGATTGCATCAAGGGTGCCAAGTACCGTTTCGCACTTCAAGACAGAAAGTGGGACTTCTCTTGAGTCGCTGTAGCGGGCAAGGGCCTCATCTAGCATTGATGGGGGAACCACGTGGATTTTCTCAAGTTTTGGCGGGATTCTCGAGTTACGATGTCGAATTCAGGCTTCCAATTGTATTGGCCCAGGGAAGTCCAATCTTCCATTCGATTTGCGAGGGAGAGCTGGCGATTGCTCTCTAGTAACTGCAGTGCAAAATAGACCTCATCTAGGCTTGTGTCCAGGACCGAGTTTTCCTCTCCAGGTGTGACAGGAACTCGGGGTTGCATTCCAGACACACACAGGGAGTCAGGCCTCGTCTCGAGGGGAAGCAAAGGACTCTTTTCTCCCTTCAGGTCCTGACAGGTATCTCTTGGAGCCAACTGAGGGCCTAAAGAGAGTCAAGCCTCCTGTGGAGTCTGGAGAGAGGACTCGGTTTTGCTCTCCATGCCAGGCAGGAAACAAGTCCCTCATCTCGTAATGACGGGGGCGTATCGTGGGTTTTCTCGAGCTGCGGTGCCTGAATGGGGTTTCTGAAGAGGTACGACGGGGAGCTCAGGGAGACTCTCTTCAGGAGTCAGGGAAGTCAGGTCTCCATGCGCATGGCGATGGGGAGCGGGTCTTTGCTCTCGAGTCATGGTAGGGGAATCGGGCCTCAATCTGCGCCGAAACACTCTCAAGGTCTTTCTCTTGTCGCAGCAGGAAACCCTGGGTTACCTGGACTTGAGCCGGTGACCTCAGGTAGATTGTCAAGGTGACTCTGAGAATTCAGGGATACTGTGGAGTTGGGAGGGGCCTCTCGCGACTCATCTGGGTTTGGTGCAATGGAAGAGGGCCTCACCTCGAGGGGAGGCAGGAACCTCAGGCTTCCTCTCCGTTTCGGACTCCGACCGCAGGGTCCCTGCAGAGTTGGGACAGGAGAGTCAGGCCTCGTCTTGTCTGAGGAAGGGAACCCCGCTGGCCTCTCGAGTTGCTCAGGGGGTCTCAGGCCCCCCGTCGAGCTGTGTGTGGAACCCGCGGGACTTTGCGGACGATGCACGGGGGTGGCAGTGCCCCTTCGTGTTGTGCCTTCACCCACAGGGTTGCCTTCGAAGAGGGGTCCGGGCCTCGGGTCCTTCTCAAGAGCGGACCGGGGAATCCGGGGCGTTCGGCATGTGGCCCCACCCACGTGGCTCGTCTCGAATTTCCTCGTGAGACCGGCCTCATCCTGTGGTGCGCCGGGAAGGCCGGGAACCCCTTCCAGACCACGCAGGGGAATCGCCTCTCCTGTCGCGATCAGGAGGGGAGAAGGGGCTCAGAGGAAGCGGTGCCGGGACCCTCGGTGTTCCCCTCGAGGGAACCCGGCGTGTCGGGGGACTTTTGGGGGTCGCAGGAAGGCTGTCAGGGACCGTCTCGCCCTTCAGGGCGGAACAGGGGACTTCCCTTGAGACGCCGTGTCGGGCAAGTGCCTCATCTTGCCAAGAGGTGGGAACCTCGTGGTATTTCTCGAGTTGCGGCGGGATTCTCGAGTTACGACGGGGATCTCAGCCTTCCCCTTGGGTTGGCACTGGGAAGCCCAATCTTCCCCTCGGGTTGCGAGGGAAAGCTGGGGGTTGCACTCGAGTCACTGGAGGGCCGAAGAGACCTCACCTAGGCGTGTGTCCGGGACCCAATATTCCTCTCCAGGGAAGGCAGGGATCTCGGGGTTGCACTCCAGGCTCCCCCGGGGAGTCAGGCCTCGTCTCGAGGGGAAGCCAAGGACTCCGCTCTCCTCTCGAGTCGCGACGCGGGTCTCTTGGAGCCAACTGAGCGGCCTCAAGGGAGTCCAGCCTCATCTTCCGTTTGGAGAGAGGACCCGGGATTGCTCTCCAGGCCATGCAGGAAAAGAAGGCTCTCAGCTGGCGAGGACGGGGGCGTCTCAGGGGTTTCCTCGAGCTGCGGCGCCCGTGGGGGTTTTCTCCCGAGGCACGACGAGGATCTCAGGGAGCCTCTCGTGCGGCGCCAGGGAAGTCAGGTCTCCATGCGCGTGGCGAGGGGGAGCGCGTCCTGGCTCTCGAGTCACGGGAGGGGACTAGGGCCTCGAGACGCGTTGAAGAAGGACTCTCGAGGGCTTTCTCGGGGGGCGGCGGGAAACCCTCGTGTCCCTCGCCTTCTGCCGGGGACCTTAGGGAACTTCCCAGGGTGCCTCTGAGAGGCGAGGGATCCTGTGGAGGTGGCGGGGCCCCTCGGGATTCCGCAGGGTCGGGCGCAACGGAAGAGGGCCTCACCTCGAGGGGAGGCAGGAACCTCAGGCTTCCTCTCCGTTTCGGACTCAGACCGCAGGGTCCCTGCAGAGATGGGACAGGAGAGTCAGGCCTCGTCTTGTCTGAGGAAGGGAACCCCGCTGGCCTCTCGAGTTGCTCAGGGGGTCTCAGGCCCCTCGTCGAGCTGTGTGTGGCACCCGCGGGTCTTTGCGGACGATGCACGGGGGTGGCAGTGCCCCTTCGTGTTGTGCCTTCACCCACAGGGTTGCCTTCGAAGAGGGGTCCGGGCCTCGGGTCCTTCTCAAGGGCGGACCGGGGAACCGGGGGCGTTCGGCATGTGGCCCCACCCACGTGGCTCGCCTCGAATTTCCTCGTGAGACCGGCCTCATCCTGAGGTGCGCCGGGAAGGCCGGGAACCCCTTCCAGACGACGCAGGGGAATCGCCTCTCCCGTCGCGATCAGGAGGGGAGAAGGGGCTCAGAGGAAGCGGTGCCGGGACCCTCGGTGTTCCCCTCGGGGGAACCCGGCGTGTCGGGGGACTTTTGAGGGTCGCAGGAAGTCTGTCAGGGAGCGTTTCGCCCTTCAGGGCGGAACAGGGGACTTCCCTTGAGACGCCGTGGCGGGCAAGGGCCTCATCTTCCCAAGAGGTGGGAACCACGTGGTTTTTCTCGAGTTGCGGCGGGATTCTCGAGTTACGACGGGGATCTGAGCCTTCCCCTTGGGTTGGCCCTGGAAAGCCCAATCTTCCCCTCGGGTTGCGAGGGAAAGCTGGGGGTTGCGCTCGAGTCACTGCAGGGCCGAAGAGACCTCACCTAGGCGTGTGTCCGGGACCTAATATTCCTCTCCAGGGATTGCAGGGATCTCGGGGTTGCATTCCAGGCTCCCCCGGGGAGTCAGGCCTCGTCTCGAGGGGAAGCCAAGGACTCCGCTCTCCTCTCGAGTCGCGACGCGGGTCTCTTGGAGCCCCCTGAGCGGCCTCCAGGGAGTCCAGCCTCCTCTTCCGTTTGGAGAGAGGACCCGGGATTGCTCTCCAGGCCATGCAGGAAAAGAAGGCCCTCAGCTCGCGAGGACGGGGGCGTCTCAGGGGTTTCCTCGAGCTGCGACGCCCGTGGGGGTTTTCTCCCGAGGCACGACGAGGATCTCAGGGAGCCTCTCGTGCGACGCCAGGGAAGTCAGGTCTCCATGCGCGTGGCGAGGGGGAGCGCGTCCTGGCTCTCGAGTCACGGGAGGGGACTAGGGCCTCGAGACGCGTTGAAGAAGGACTCTCGAGGTCTTTGTCGGGGGGCGGAGGGAAACCCTCGTGTCCCTCGCCTTCTGCCGGGGACCTTAGGGAACTTCCCAGGGTGCCTCTGAGAGGCGAGGGATCCTGTGGAGGTGGCGGGGCCCCTCGGGACTCCGCTGGGTCTGGCGCAACGGAAGAGGGCCTCACCTCGAGGGGAGGCAGGAACCTCAGGCTTCCTCTCCGTTTCGGACTCCGACCGCAGGGTCCCTGCAGAGTTGGGACAGGAGAGTCAGGCCTCGTCTTGTCTGAGGAAGGGAACCCCGCTGGCCTCTCGAGTTGCTCAGGGGGTCTCAGGCCCCTCGTCGAGCTGTGTGTGGAACACGCGGGTCTTTGCGGACGATGCACAGGGGTGGCAGTGCCCCTTCGTGTTGTGCCTTCACCCACAGGGTTGCCTTCGAAGAGGGGTCCGGGCCTCGGGTCCTTCTCAAGAGCGGACCGGGGAACCGGGGGCGTTCGGCATGTGGCCCCACCCACGTGGCTCGCCTCGAATTTCCTCGTGAGACCGGCCTCATCCTGAGGTGCGCCGGGAAGGCCGGGAACCCCTTCCAGACGACGCAGGGGAATCGCCTCTCCTGTCGCGATCAGGAGGGGAGAAGGGGCTCAGAGGAAGCGGTGCCGGGACCCTCGGTGTTCCCCTCGGGGACACCCAGCGTGTCGGGGGACTTTTGGGGGTCGCAGGAAGGCTGTCAGGGACCGTTTCGCCCTTCAGGGCGGAACAGGGGACTTCCCTTGAGACGCCGTCGCGGGCAAGGGCCTCATCTTGACAAGAGGTGGGAACCACGTGGTTTTTCTCGAGTTGCGGCGGCATTCTCGAGTTACGACGGGGATCTCAGCCTTCCCCTTGGGTTGGCCCTGGGAAGCCCAATCTTCCCCTCGGGTTGCGAGGGAAAGCTGGGGGTTGCGCTCGAGTCACTGCAGGGCCGAAGAGACCTCACCTAGGCGTGTGTCCGGGACCTAATATTCCTCTCCAGGGAAGGCAGGGATCTCGGGGTTGCATTCCAGGCTCCCCCGGGGAGTCAGGCCTCGTCTCGAGGGGAAGCCAAGGACTCCGCTCTCCTCTCGAGTCGCGACGCGGGTCTCGTGGAGCCCCCTGAGCGGCCTCCAGGGAGTCCAGCCTCCTCTTCCGTTTGGAGAGAGGACCCGGGATTGCTCTCCAGGCCATGCAGGAAAAGAAGGCCCTCAGCTCGCGAGGACGGGGGCGTCTCAAGGGTTTCCTCGAGCTGCGGCGCCCGTGGGGGTTTTCTCCCGAGGCACGACGAGGATCTCAGGGAGCCTCTCGTGCGGCGCCAGGGAAGTCAGGTCTCCATGCGCGTGGCGAGGGGGAGCGCGTCCTGGCTCTCGAGTCACGGGAGGGGACTAGGGCCTCGAGACGCGTTGAAGAAGGACTCTCGAGGTCTTTGTCGGGGGGCGGCGGGAAACCCTCGTTTCCCTCGCCTTCTGCCGGGGACCTTAGGGAACTTCCCAGGGTGCCTCTTAGAGGCGAGGGATACTGTGGAGGTGGCGAGGCCCCTCGGGACTCCGCTGGGTCTGGCGCAATGGAAGAGGGCCTCACCTCGAGGGGAGGCAGGAACCTCAGGCTTCCTCTCCGTTTCGGACTCCGACCGCAGGGTCCCTGCAGAGTTGGGACAGGAGAGTCAGGCCTCGTCTTGTCTGAGGAAGGGAACCCCGCTGGCCTCTCGAGTTGCTCAGGGGCTCTCAGGCCCCCCGTCGAGCTGTGTGTGGAACCCGCGGTTCTTTGTGGACGATGCACGGGGGTGGCAGTGCCCCTTCGTGTTGTGCCTTCACCCACAGGGTTGCCTTAGAAGAGGGGTCCGGGCCTCGGGTCCTTCTCAAGAGCGGACCGGGGAATCGGGGGCGTTTGGAATGTGGCCCCACCCACGTGGCTCGTCTCGAATTTCCTCGTGAGACCGGCGTCATCCTGAGGTGCGCCGGGAAGGCCGGGAACCCCTTCCAGACCACGCAGGGGAATCGCCTCTCCTGTCGCGATCAGGAGGGGAGAAGGGGCTCAGAGGAAGCGGTGCCGGGACCCTCGGTGTTCCCCTCGTGGGAACCCGGCGTGTTGGGGGACTTTTGGGGGTCGCAGGAAGGCTGTCAGGGACCGTTTCGCCCTTCAGGGCGGAACAGGGGACTTCCCTTGAGACGCCGTGGTGGGCAAGGGCCTCAACTTGACAAGAGGTGGGAACCACGTGGATTTTCTCGTTTTGAGGCGGTATTCTCGAGCTACGACGGGGATCTCAGCCTTCCCCTTGGGTTGGCCCTGGGAAGCCCAATCTTCCCCTCGGGTTGTGAGGGAAAGCTGGGGGTGGCGCTCGAGTCACTGCAGGGCCGAAGAGACCTCACCTAAGCGTGTGTCCGGGACCTAATTTTCCTCTCCAGGGAAGGCAGGGATCTCGGGGTTGCATTCCAGGCTCCCCCGGGGAGTCAGGCCTCGTCTCGAGGGGAAGCCAAGGACTCCGCTCTCCTCTCGAGTCGCGACGCGGGTCTCTTGGAGCCCCCTGAGCGGCCTCCAGGGAGTCCAGCCTCCTCTTCCGTTTGGAGAGAGGACCCGGGATTGCTCTCCAGGCCATGCAGGAAAACAAGGCCCTCAGCTCGCAAGGACGGGGGCGTCTCAGGGGTTTCCTCGAGCTGCGGCGCCCATGTGGGTTTTCTCCCGAGGCACGACGAGGATATCAGGGAGCCTCTCGTGCGGCGCCAGGGAAGTCAGGTCTCCATGCGCGTGGCGAGGGGGAACGCGTCCTGGCTCTCGAGTCACGGGAGGGGACTAGGGCCTCGAGACGCGTTGAAGAAGGACTCTCGAGGGCTTTCTCGGGGGGCGGCGGGAAACCCTCGTTTCCCTCGCCTTCTGCCGGGGACCTTAGGGAACTTCCCAGGGTGCCTCTGAGAGGCGAGGGATCCTGTGGAGGTGGCGGGGCCCCTCGGGACTCCGCTGGGTCTGGCGCAACGGAAGAGGGCCTCACCTCGAGGGGAGGCAGGAACCTCAGGCTTCCTCTCCGTTTCGGACTCCGACCGCAGGGTCCCTGCAGAGTTGGGACAGCAGAGTCAGGCCTCATCTTGTCTGAGGAAAGGAACCCCGCTTGCCTCTCGAGTTGCTCAGGGGGTCTCAGGCCCATCGTCGAGCTGTGTGTGGAACCCACGGGTCTTTGCGGATGATGCACGGGGGTGGCAGTGCCCGTTCTTGTTGTGCCTTCACCCACAGGGTTGCCTTCGAAGAGGGGTCCGGGCCGCGGGTCCTTCTCAAGAGCGGAGAGGGGAATCGGGGTCGTTCGGCATGTGGCCCCACCCACGTGGCTCGTCTCGAATTTCCTCGTGAGGCCGGCCTCATCCTTAGGTGCCCCGGGAAGGCCTGGAACCCCTTCCAGACCACGCAGGGGAATCGACTCTCCTGTCGCGATCAGGAGGGGAGAAGGGGCTCAGAGGAAGCGGTTGCGAGATCCTCGGTGTTCACCTCGAGGGAACCCGGCGTGTCGGTGAACTTTTGGGGGTCGCATGAAGGCTGGCAGGATCCTTTCCGCCCTTCAGGGCGGAAGAGGGGACTTCCCTTGAGACGCCGTCGCGGGCAAGGGTCTCATCTTGCCAAGAGTTGGGAACCACGTGGTTTTTCTCGAGTTGCGGCGGGATTCTCGAGTTACAATGGGGATCTCAGCCTTCCTCTTGGGTTGGCCCTGGGAAGCCCAATCTTCCCCTCGAGTTGCAAGGGAAATCTGGGGGTTGCGCTCGAGTCACTGCAGGGCCGAAGAGACCTCACCTAGGCGTGTGTCCAGGACCTACTATTCCTCTCCAGGGAAAGCAGGCATCTCGGGGTTGCATTCCAGGCTCCCCCGGGGAGTCAGACCTCGTCTCGAGGGGAAGCCAAGGACTCCGCTCTCCTCTCGAGTCGCGACAAGGATCTGTTGGAGCCCCCTGAGCGGCCTCAACGGAGTCCAGCCTGCTCTTCAGTTTGGAGAGAGGACTCGTGATTGGTCTCCAGGCCATGCAGGAATATAAGGCCCTCATCTCGCGATGACCGGCGTGTCTCATGTGTTTCCTCGAGCTGCCGCGGCAGTGTGGGTTTCCTCACGAGGTACGATGAGGATCTCAGGGAGCCTCTCGTGCAGTGCCAGGTTAGTCAGGTCTCCATGCGCGTGAAGAGGGGGCGCGTGTCATGGCTCTCGAGTCATGGTAGGGGAATCGCGACTCAACACATTTTGAAGCACTCTCGAGGTCTTTCTCGAGTCATGGCAGAAAACCCAGGGTTCCCTCGACTTGTGCCTGTGACCTCAGGGAGCTTCTCTTTGTGCCTCTGAGAACTCAGGGATACTGTGGAGTTGGTATGGGCCTCTCGGGACTCCACTGGGTGTGGTGCAATGGAAGAGGGCCTCATCTCGAGTGGACGCAGGAACCTCAGGCTTCCTCTCCGTTTCTGACTCGGATCCCATGGTCCCTGCAGAGTAGGTACAAGAGAGTCACACCTAGTCTTCTGTTGAGGAATGGACCTTCGTTTGCCTTTCGAGTTGTTTACAGGGTGACAGGCCACTTGTCGAATGTCTGTGGGACCTGCGGGTTTTTCTGGACGATGCACGCGGGTGTCAGTGCCCCTTCGTGTTGTGCCTTCATCCACAGGTTTTCCTTCAAAGAGGTGTGCTGGCATCGGGTTCTTTTCAAGAGTGGACCGTGAAATTGGGGTCTTTCGGCATGTGGCACCACCCACGAGGCTACGTCTCAAACTTCCTCATGAGACCGGCCTCATCCTGAGGTGCGCCCGGAAGGTCGGGAACCCCTTGCAGACAGAGAAGGGGAGTCAACCCTCCTGTCGCAATCAGGAGAGGAGAAGGGGCTCAGATGAAGTGGTGCCGGGAACCTCGGTGTTCCCCTTGAGTGAGTCTGGTATGTCGCGGAACTTTTGGGGTCGCATCAAGGGTGCCAAGTACCGTTTCGCACTTCAGGATGGAACGTGGGACTTCTCTTGAGATGCTGTAGCGGACAAAGGGCCTCATCTTGCGATGACGAGGGAAGCACGTGGATTTTCTCGAGTTTCGGTGGGATTCTCGAGTTACGATGGGGAATTCAGGCTTCCTCTTGTGTTGGCCCAGGAAGTCTAATCTTCCATTCGAGTTGCCAGGGAGATCTGTGGATTGGGCTCCATTCACTGAAGGGCAAACTAGACCTCATCTAGGCTTGTATCCAGGACTTAATGTTCCTCTCCATAGGCGACAGGGATTTGGGGTTGCATTCCATACTCACCCAGGGAGTCAGGCCTCATCTCGAGGGGAAGCAAAGGACTCCACTCTCTTCTCGAGCCGCGACAGGTATCTCTTGGAGCCCACTGAGTGGTCTTTGCTCTGTAGGAGAGCTCTAGTGTACATAAGCCTGTACATAAGTGAACACAGACATTCTGTGTGCATGTTGCTGCGTACCCAAAATAGGGCCACAAGGAGCCTCATGCTCTCCATGCAGCGCGGAAGCTGTGCAGCCACGCAGCAGCTGAAGAATCCAACCAATTGCTCTTTTCTTACCCCTGACAGAGCTCGCATTGCCGTAGCCCTTGGCAGTTTGGAAACACTGGACCCTAACCCCTCTCAAAGTAGGCCTGGGTTCTAGTTCGAATAGAAAGTCAATAGCGGAGCTGAGGACAGGAACGCGGCAGTCATTTATCACACGCTCCTGCAGCCTGCTACTACAGGGACACTAACGCTAGAAGCTAGGAATGTCTTTGCAAGGTGCGCAAAGGACAAGGGAGAACCTCGACCCTGACTCTAGTATTTCAGCCCCCTGAGCAGATCTGAGGTTCTCCCGCTGTAGAAGCTAACCCATTCCTTTCAAATACAGGCTTCCTAACACAGGGCCAGTTGGCTGCTTGCTCTTCCACGAAGCAGGCTTCCTTAACTTGCAAACTGCGAATTCCGCTTAACAGCCTGGAGGAAAAATCGCTTCTTGGAAGATTTTTTTCAGAGGCTGTATCCCCGGAGCTGGGGCCAAGCTAGGGGACCCATACTGGCAAGGGAAGGCAAAACCACATCCAATGTCTTTGCTCTGGAGGACAGCTTTGGTGAGCCTAAGTCTTTCAGGAATATTTCTGGCTCCAACAGAGTCAAATTCTGTGTGTGAAGCTGCACAGCCAAAATAGGGGAACAGAGAGCCTGATTCTCTCTGTGTAGCTTTGAAGCTGTCATTCAAACAACAGCTTGAGAATCCATACAATGCTCTCCCTTACTGCTAAGAGAATTCTCATTGCTGTCGTCCTTGACAGTTTGTAGAAATCCGCACCCTAACCCTTCTCCAAGTAGGCCTGGGTCCTAGCTCGGAACAACAGGCAACGGCGGAGCTGAGGCCAGTAAGGCACAAGTGAGGTCTCACCCACTCTTGCAGCCTGATCGTCCAGGAGCAGTAAGGCCTCTTTTTCCCTGCAGGAGGCTCGCTTGCCTTGCCTCCTGTGAACTGCATTTCCCAGCCTGGGCGCAAAGCTGTTCCTGGAGATTTTTTCTCAGGGGCTGTTTCCCTGGAGCTGGGTCGGACCTCGGGGGCCCAACTCACAGGGGAAGACAAAACCACATGGACAGGTCTATGCTCTGTAGGAGAGCTCTAGTGAACCTCATCTCTCAGGAACATTCTTGGCTTCTACAGAGACACCTCTGTGCATGAAGCTACACACCCAACATAGTGGCAAAGGGAGTCTGATTCTCTCCGTGGGTGCTGATGCTTTGTGGCAAAGCACCTGCTAAGAATCCATCCGCATAGGCTTCCCTCACCTTGACAGAGGTCTCATTGCTGTAGTCCTTGGCAGCTTGGAAAGAAGCAGACCCTTACCCTTCACCAAGTAGGCCCTTGTCCTTGTTTGAATGGAAAGGCAGTAGCTGAGCTGAGGCCAGTAAGGCGCCAGTCAAGTCTGACATATTCCCGATGCCTGCTCCTTCATGGAAAATAACGTTAGAATCTGGGAATGTCTTTGCAAGGCTGGCAAAGGGCAGTCAGGAGCCTCGACCCTGCCTCTGGAATTTCTATCTTCTCAGCACATCCGGAGGTCTCGGTCAGGAGAAACTAACCCATTCCTTGCAAATATAGGCTTCCAAACACAGGCCGGTTGGCTGTCTCTTCTTGCCGAAGGAAGCTTGCTTATCCCACCTCCTGCGAACTCCGCTTCCCAGCCTGGGGGATAAGAGGTTCTTGGAGATCTTTTCTCAGAGGCTGTTTCCACGGAGCAGGGGCCGATCCCGGAGACCCACACGCACAGGGGAAGGGAAAACCGCATGGATAAGTCTTTGCTCTCTAGGAGTGCTCTAGTGAACCTCAGTCTATGCGGAATGTTCTTGACTCCAACGGGGACATCTCTGTGTGGGAAGCTGCATAGCCAACATAGAGACACAGAGACCTGATTCTCTCTGTGCAGCTTTGACGCTGTCGTTCAAACAACAAATTGAGAATCCACACAATGCTCTCCCTTACCACTGAGAGAGTTATCATTGCTGTAGCCCTTCGCAGTTTCTGGAAATCGGCACACAAACACTTCTCCAAGTAGGCCTGGGTTCAAGTTCAGATGAACATGCAATAGCGGAGCTGAGGCCAGTAAGGCACCAGTCAGGTGTCACACACTCTGGCAGCCTGCTCCTCCAGGGAAAGTAAGGCCTCTATTTCCCTTCAGGAGGCTCGCTTGCCTTACTTCCTGTGAACAGCGTTTCCCAGCCTGGGCGGAAAGCAGTTCCTGGAGATCTTTTCTCAGGGGCTGTTTCCCCGGAGTTGGGGCGGACCTCGGGGACCCAACTCACAGGGGAAGGCAAAACCAAATGGACAGGTCTATGCTCTGTAGGAGATCTCTAGTGAACTGCCGGGGTCCAGCCCCAGCTGATCCAGGGTATTCGAAGCAGAGACGGCGTAGGCGAGGGTCAGGGAACAACTGCTTAATTAAACGTTAATTAAGGATATAAAGAGTAATAAAATGAGGATAGCTCAGTAGGAAAATTCAGTGGAGAAAAGAGGCTGAGTAGCTTGGTTTATGCGGGGGACCAATAAAACTTCAAGACAAGAAGCTTGCACCACTTACGTAGGCCGCAGGCGTCCTTCCATTCTCCCGAAGGAGAGGAGACACTGAGGCCTCCCCGGTCGGATCTTAGAAGCCCAGGCAAAATTAGTAAGCTTGGTGGGTTCCGCGCTCCAGATGGAGACTCAACCAGAGTGAGAGAGAGAGAGAGACATGGGGAGACCAGTATTTCGAGAAACTGATCCCAATTCTTTATTTTCCATGGTCTACTTTTATACACTGAGATGTTATGCAAAAGTCACGTGGGGTCAGCAGTCCTGACTTTTATCAAAGTTAGGTGCTTCATACAAAAGTATACAGAGGTCTTAGGGGTGTTACATCATCCTCTGGCCGGGGGGCCTGCTGACAATTTACGACCCTCTCCTTGTGACAGCGGTCAGTCAACCAGGACACTTATTTCTCCAGGGGTGATAATTCTTAAAACAGACGCCACCCAAATAAAGTTACATTCCTATAGGGTGAGGGTGTAGTGGGTTTTAGTTAAGGAAAGAATGTACTTAGCCTAAGGTCTAACGTGATTTATATCAAAGGTTAATACTTATTTCTTCTATATATTCATTAATGTGTATAAGGGCAGGGGATGTGGAGACTTAGCAGTAAACATCAGCTCAACAAATGAAAAACCCTTCACCAATATGATTTCTAATCAGCCCATTATACTTATACTAATAATTTTCTAACTTTTCTAAGGAACCTGTTTTTAGAAGGTTTAAAGCATCTCGTGCCTCTCATGGTTGGGAGGCTGTGAGCAATCACATGTGGCCGGACAAGCCTGTCAGGCAGGCTAGAGAACCTTCAGAGGAGTTTGTAGGTTAAAACACTCTTGTCACACCCAGGGGTTTTTATCAACTGGAGCTCTAGGTTAACTCCTTCTCCGAAAGAGGTGGTGGGGGACAGCCCCCCGTAAAGTCAGAGGTGTAGGTGAGAGCACAAAGTAGTAAGGTAGGCAGGCTCTGGTGATGGGGGTAGATGCTTGAGGATTTCCAGGGGGACTCCTGAGGCTCGATCCCGCCTTTGCGTATGTCGAGCCTCCTTCCTCATGACCTTTGCCATGGGCGGAGTGCCTCACTCTGGCCCCCAACAGTGAACCTCCTCTCTCAGGAACATTCTTGGCTCCTATCGAGACAACTCTGTGTGTAGCTACACACGCAACGTAGGGGCAAAGGGAGCCAGCTTCTTTCCGTGGGGTGCTGATGCTTTGTGGCAAAGCACCTGCTTGAGAATCCATCAGCTTACGCTTCCCTCGCCTTGACAGAGGTCTCATTGCTGTAGCCCTTGGCAGTTTGGAAAGAAGAGGACCCTTACCTTTCATAAAGTGGGCCCTTGTCCTAGTTTGAAAGGAAAGGCAAGAGCTGAGCTGAGGCCAATAAGGCGCCAGTCAAGTCTGACATATTCCCGAAGCCTGCTCCTTCATGGAAAATAACGCTGGAATCTAGGAATGTCTCTGCAAGGCTGGCAAAGGGCAGTCAGGAGCCTGCACCCTGCCTCTGGAATTACCGATTTCTGAGCAGATCTGGAGGTCTCCTTTAGGAGAATCTAACTCATTCCTTCCATATTGAGACTTCCAAAAACAGGCCGGTCGGCTGCCTCTTCGTGCCCGAAGGAGGCTTGCTTTTCCTGCCTCCTATGAACCCAGCTTCCCAGGCTCTGGGAAAAGCGGATCTTGAAGATCTTTTCTCAGGGGTTGTTTCCACGGAGCTGGGGCTAAGCCTGGAGACCCAAACTCACAGGGGAAGAAAAACCACATGGACAAGTCTTTGCTCTCTAGGAGAGCTCTAGTGAACTTCACTCTGTCACGAACATTCTTGATTCATATGGAGACACCCCTGTGTGCGAAGCTGCGTACCCAACATGGGGGCACAGAGAGCCTGATTCTCTCTGTGTAGCTTTAAAGATGTCGTTCAAAAAACACCTTGAAAATCCATACAATGCTCTTCCTTACCCGTGACAGAGTTCTCATTGCTGTAGCCCTTGGCAGTTTTTAGAAATCCGCACCCAAACCCTTCTCCAAGTAGTCCTGGGTCCTAGTTTGGAGGAACATGCAATGGCGGAGCTGAGGCCAGTAAGGCACCAGTCAGGTCTCACACACTCTGCAGCCTGATCGTCCAGGGACAGTAAGCCCTCTTTTTCCCTGCAGGAGGCTCACTTGACTTCCCTCCTGTGAGCTGCATTTCCCAGCCTGGGGGAAAAGAGGTCCCTGGAGATCTTTTCTCAGGGGCTCCTTCCCCGGAGCTGGGGAGGACCTCGAGGACCCAACTCACAGGGGAAGGCAAAAGCACATGGACAGGTCTATGCTCTGTAGGAGAGCTCTAGTGAACCTCATCTCTCAGGAACATTCTGGCCTCCTATAGAGACACCTCTGTATGTGAAGCTACACACCCAACATAGGGGCAAATGGAGCCTGATTCTCCCCGTGGGGTGCTGATGCTTGGTGGCAAAGCACCTGCTTGATGATCCATCCACTTAGGCTTCCCTCGCCTTGACAGAGGTCCCATTGCTGTAGCCCTTGGCAGTTTGGAAAGAAGAAGACCCTTACCCTTCATAAAGTAGGCCTTTGTCCTAGTTTGAATGGAAAGGTAATAGATGAGCTGAGGCCAATAAGGTGCCTGCCAAGTCTGACATACTCCCGTAGCCTTCACCTTCATGGAAAATAACTCTAGAATCTGGGAATGTCTTTGCAAGGCTGGCAAAGGGCAGTCAGGAACCAGCACCCTGCCTCTGGAATTACCGACTTCTGAGCAGATCTGGAGGTCTCCTTTAGGAGAAGCTAACCCATTCTTTCCAAATAGAGGCTTCCAAACAGGCCAGTTGGCTGCCTTTTCGCGCCCGAAGGAGGCCTGCTTTTCTCGCATCCTATGAAGCCCTGTTCCCAGCCTCTGGGAAAAGCGGATCGTGAAGATATTTTCTCAGGGGTTGTTTCCATGGAGCTGGGGCCGAGACCAGAGACCCAATCGCACAGGGGAAGGAAAACCACATGGACAAGTCTTTGCTCTCCAGGAGACCTCTAAGTGAAACTTACTGTGTCAGGAACGTTCTTGACTCCTATGGAGACACCCCTGTGTGTGAAGCTGTGTACCCAACAAGGGGGCACACAGGGCCTGATTCTCTCTTTGCAGCTTTGAAGCTGTCGTTCAAACAACAGCTTGAGAATCCATACAATGCTCTCCCTTACCTCTGAGAGACTTCTCATTGCTGTAGCCCTTGGCAGTTTTTACAAATCCGCACCCAAACCCTTCTCCAAGTAGGCCTGGGTCCTGGTTTGGATGGCTATGCAATGGCGGAGCTGAGGTCAGTAAGGCACCAGTCAGGTGTCACACACTCTGGCAGCCTGCTCCTCCAGGGACAGTAAGGCCTATTTTTCCCTGCAGGAGGCTCGCTTGCCTTGCCTCCTGTGAACTGCGTTTCCCAGCCTGGGCAAAAAGCGGTTCCTGGAGATCTTTTCTCAGGGGCTCTATCCCCAGAGCTGGGGTGGACCTCGGGGACCCATCTCACAGGGGAAGGAAAAACCACATGGACAGGTCTATGCTCTGTAGGAGACGTTAGTGTGTCTCATCTCTTAGGAACATTCTTGGCTCGTACAGAGACACCTCTGTGTGTAAAGCTACACACCGAACATAGGGGCACAGGGAGCCTGATTCACTCCGTGGGGTGCTGATGCTTTGTGGCAAAGCACCTGTTTGAGAATCCATCCGCTTACGCTTCCCTCGCCTTGACAGAGGTCTCATTGCTGTGTCTCTTGGCAGTTGGGAAAGAAGTAGACACTTACCCTTCACCAAGTAGGCCCTGATCCTAGTTTGAAAGGAAAGGCAATAGCTGAGCTGAGGCCAGTAAGGCACCCGTCAACTGTGACATATTCCCGATGCCTGCTCCTTCATGGAAAATATTGCTAGAATCTAGGAATGTCTTTGCAAGGCTGGCAAAGGGCAGTCAGGAACCTCGACCCTGCCTCTGGAATTTCTATCTTCTGAGCAGATCTGGAGGTCTCCTTCTGGAGAAGCTAACCCATTCCTTGCAAATAGAGGCTTCCAAACACAGGCTAGTTGGCTGCCTCTTCTTGCCTGAAGGAGGCTTGCTTTTCCTGCCTCCTATGATCCCTGGTTCCCAGCATGGGGGAAAAGCAGATCTTGGAGATCTTTGCTCAGGGGTTGTTTCCACGGAGCTGGGGTTGTGCCCAGAGACCCACACATACAGGGGAAGGCAAAACCACATGAACAAGTCTTTGCTCTCTAAGAGAGCTCTAGTGAACCTCAGTCTTTGACGAACGTTCTTGGCTCCTATGCGGACACCTCTGTGTGTGAAACTGCGTACCCAACATGGCGGCAAAGAGCCTGATTCTCTCTGTGCAGGTTTAATGCTGTCGTTCAGAAAACAGCTTGAGAATCCATACAATTCTCGCCCTTACCTCTGAGAGAGTTCTCATTGCAGTAGCCCTTGGCAGTTTGTAGAAATCTGCACCTAAACCCTTCTCCAAGTAGGCCTGAGTCCCAGTTCGGAGGAACAAGCAATGGCGGAGCTAAGACCAGTATGGCACCAGTCAGTTTTCACACACTCTGGCAGCCTGCTCCTCCAGGGACAGTAAGGCTTCTTTTTCTCTGCAGGAGGCTCACTTGCCTTACTTCCTGTGAACAGCTTTTCCCAGCCTGGGCGAAAAGCGGTTCCTGGAGATCTTTTCTCAGAGGCTGTTTTCTCGGAGCTGGGGTGGACCTCGGGCACCCAACTCACAGGGGAAGGCGAAACCACATGTACAGGTGAGCACTCTGTAGGAGAGCTCTTGTGAGCCTCATCTCTCAGGAACATTCTTGGCTCCTGTAGAGACACCACTGTGTGTGAATCTACACACCCCACATAGGGGCAAAGGGAGCCTGATTCTCTCCGTGGGGTGCTGATGCTTGGTGGCAAAGAACCTTCCTGATAATCCATCCGCTTATGCTTCCCTCGCATTTACGGAGGTCTCATTGCTGTAGCCCTCGGCAGTTTGGAAAGAAGAAGACCCTTACCCTTCATAAAGTAGGGCCTTGTCCTACTTTGAATGGAAAGGCAATAGCTGAGCTGAGGCCAATAAGGCGCCAGTCAAGTCTGACATATTCCCAAAGCCTGCTTCTTCAGGAAGATAACTGTAGAATCTAGGAATGTCTTTGCAAGGCTGGCAAAGGGCAGTCAGGACCCTGCACACTGCCTCTGGAATTACCGACTTCTGAACAGATCTGGAGGTCTCCCTTAGGGGAAGCTAACCCATTCTTCCAAATAGAGGCTTCCAAACGCAGGCCGCTTGGCTGCCTCTTGCTCTCTGAATGAGGCCTGCTTTTCCCGCCTCCTATGAACCCCACATCCCAGCCTCTGGGAAAAGCGGATCTTGAAGATCTTTTCTCAGGGGTTGTTTCCACGGAGCTGGGGCCGAGCCTGGAGCCCCAAACGCACAGGGGAAGAAAAACCACATGGACAAGTCTTTGCTCTCTAGGAGAGCTCTAGTGAACCTCACTCTGTCAGGAACGTTCTTGTTTCCTATGGAGACACCCCTGTCTGTGAAGCTGTGTACCGAACATGGAGACACAGAGTCTGATTCTCTCTTGCAGCTTTGAAGCTGTCGTTCAAACAACAGCTTGAAAATCCATACAATGCTCTTCCTTACCCGTGACACAGTTCTCATTGCTATACCCCTTGGCAGTATTTAGAAATCCATACCCAAACCCTTCTCCTAGTAGGCCTGGGTCCTAGTTCGGAGGAACATGCAATGGCGGAGCTGAGGCCAGTAAGGCACCAGTCAGGTCTCACACACTCTTGCAGCCTGATCGTCCAGGGACACTAAGGCCTGTTGTGCCTTGCAGGAGGCTCGCTTGTGTTACCTCCTGTGAACTGCGTTTGCCAGCCTGGGGGAATAGCGGTCCCTGGAGATCTTTTCTCAGGGGCTCCTTCCCCTGAGCTGGGGCGGACCTCAGGGACCCAACTCACAGGGCAAGGCAAAACCATATGGACAGGTCTATGCTCTGTAGCAGACTTCTAGTGAACCTCATCTCTCAGGAACATTCTTGGATCCTATAGAGACACTTCTGTGTGTGAAGCTGCGTACTTAACATAGGGGCACAGAGAGCCTGATTTTCTCAGTTCATTTTGACCCTGTCGTTCAGAAAACAGCTTGAGAATCCATAAAATGCTCTCCCTGACCGCTGAGAGAATTCTCACTGCTGTAGCCCTTGGCATTTTGTAGAAATCCGCACCCAAACGCTTCTCCAAATAGGCCTGGGTCCTAGTTCGGAGGAACAGGCAATGGTGGAACTGAGGCCAGCAAGGCAACAGTCAGGTTTCACACACTCTGGCAGCCTGCTCCTCCAGGGACAGTAAGGCCTCTTTTTCTCTGCAGGAGATTCGCTTGCCTTACTTCCTGTGAACAGCGTTTCCCAGCCTCAGCGAAGCCGTTCCTGGAGATCTTTTCTCAGGGACAGTTTCCCCGGAGGTGTGGTGGACCTCGGGGACCCAACTCACAGGGGAAGGAAAAACCACATGGACAGGTCTATGCTCTGTAGGAGAGGTTTAGTGAACCTAATCTCTCAGGAACATTCTTGGCTCCTATAGTGACAACTCTGTGTGTGAAGCTACACTCCCAACATTGGTGAACAGGGATCTTGGTTCTCTCCGTGGGGTGCTGATGCTTTGTAGCAAAGCACCTGCTTGAGAATCCGTCCTCTTAGGCTTCCCTCGCCTTGACAGAGGTCTCATTGCTGTAGCCCTTGGCAGTTTCAAAGAAGAAGACCCTTACACTTCATAAACTAGGCCCTTGTCCTAGTTTGAATGGAAAGGCAATAGCTGAGCTGAGGCCAATAAGGAGCCAGTCCCCTCTGACACATTCCCGAAGCCTGCTCCTTCATGGAATATAACTCTAGAATCTTGGAATGTCTTTGCAAGGCTGGCAAAGGGCAGTCAGGAACCAGCACCCTGCCTCTGGAATTACCGACTTCTGAGCAGATCTGGAGGTCTCCTTTAGGAGAAGCTAACCCATTCCTTCCAAATAGAGGCTTCAAAACACAGGCAGGTTGGCTGCATTTCGTGCCCGAAGGAGGCTTGCTTTTCTCTCCTCCTATGAACTCCAGTTCCCAGCCTCTGGGAAAAGCGTATCTTGAAGATATTTTCTCAGGGCTTGTTTCCACGGAGCTGGGGCCGAGCCCGGGGCCCAAAGGCACAGGGGAAGGCAAGACCACATGGACAGGTCTATGCTCTGTAGCAGACCTCTAGTGAACCTCATCTCTCAGGAGCATTCTTGGCTCCTATAGAGACACCTCTGTGTGTGAAGCTGCATACCTAACATAGGGGCACAGAGAGCCTGATTCTCTCTGTTCATTTTGACGCTGTCATTCAGAAAACAGCTTGAGAATCCATAAAATGCTCTCCCTTACCACTGAGAGAATTCTCACTGCTGTAGCCCTTGGCACTTTGTAGAAATGTGCACCCAAACGCTTTTCCAAGTAGGCCTGGGTGCTAGCTCGGATGAACAGGCAATGGCGGAGCTGAGGCCAGTAAGGCAACAGTCAGGTTTCACACACTCTGGCAGCCTGCTCCTCCAGGGACTGTAAGGCCTCTTTTACTCTGCAGGAGATTCGCTTGCCTTACTTCCTGTGAACAGCATTTCCCAGCCTCGGCGAAGCGGTACCTGGAGATCTTTTCTCAGGGACAGTTTCCCCGGAGGTGTGGCGGACATCGAGGACCCAACTCACAGGGGAAGGCAAAACCACATTGACAGGTCTATGCTCTGTAGGAGAGGTTTAGTGAACCTAATCTCTCAGGAACATTCTTGGCTCCTATAGAGACAACTCTGTGTGTGAAGCTACACTCCCAACATTGGTGCTCAGGGAGCTTGATTCTCTCCGTGGGGTGCTGATGCTTTGTGGCAAAGCACCTGCTTGAGAATCTATCCTCTTAGGCTTCCCTCACCTTGACAGAGGTCTCATTGCTGTAGCCCTTGGCAGTTTGCAAAGAAGAAGACCCTTACCCTTCATAAAGTAGGGCCTTGCCCTAGTTTGAATGGAAAGGCAATAGCTGAGCTGAGGTCAATAAGGAGCCAGTCCCGTCTGACACATTCCCGAAGCCTGCTCCTTCATGGAAAATAACTCTAGAATCTAGGAATATCTTTGCAAGGCTAGCAAAGGGCAGTCAGGAACCAGTACCCTGCCTCTGGAATTACCAACTTCTGAGCAGATCTGGAGGTCTCCTTTAGGAGAAGCTAACCCATTCCTTCCAAATAGAGGCTTCAAAACACAGGCAGGTGGGCTGCATTTTTGTTCCCGATGGAGGCTTGCTTTTCTCTCCTCCTACGAACCCCGGTTCCCAGACACTGGGAAAAGTGGATCTTGAAGATATTTTCTCAGGGGTTGTTTCCACGGAGCTGGGGCCGAGCCTGGAGACCCAAAGGCACAGGGGAAGGCAAGACCACATGGACAAGCCTTTGCTCTTTAGTATAGGTCTAATGAACCTCACCCTGTCAGGATCTTTCTTGATTCCTACGGAGACACACCTGTGTGTGAAGCTGCGGCTACAGAGAGCCTGATTCCCTCCGTTTACCGCTGAGTCTGCATTGCCAAGCAACAGCTTGGGAACGCAGCCTGGGGCACTTCCCTTCCCTCGGACAGAGCTCTCCTTGCGGTAGGCCTTGGTAGTTTGCATACAATGGGGCCCTAAGCCCTCTGCAAGTTGGCCTGGCTCCTAGGTCCAAAGGGCAGGCCAGAGCGGAGCTGAGGCTGTCAGGCTCCAGACACATCTCCCATACTCCTGCATCCTGCTCCTACCCGGGCGTGAACGCTAGAAGCTGGGAAGGTACCTGGACCGTGCAGGGGCGGGGCGAACGTCGGCGGCGTGGGGCGGGGGTCGGCTTCTGGCGGGGGTGGGGGCGGGCTTCCCAGTTGTGCTCTCAGAGGTGGACACTGAGGCTGAAAACTCGCCGGGAGCGCACCCGGGACTGGGTAAACCCGGGCTGCGGGGGTCGAGATTCAGATGGCTTTAGGTGGGGGTCGGTCCCAGTTGTGCTCCCAGGGTCGCCACTGCGGCTGGGAACGCGCAGGGAGCGCGGCAGGGGCGGGGCTAACCCTGGCGGAGCGGGGCGGGGTCGGCTCACGGGGGGGATGGGGAGGGGTTCCCAGTTGCGCTCTCGGGGGTTGCAACTGCGGCTGGGAACGCCCATTTCGTCCGCTCCTGGGTCCCCAAGGATCGCCATCCCGTGGGTGCAGCGGAGGGCTGCGGACCACAGGTAAGGGAACTGGGACTGCGTGGAGCAGGGAACCAAGTATTCCGCCGTCTGTTGGCACATTCTCGGAGCTCCCCAACCTGGCGGTCGCAGAAAGGCCTTGCCTTTGGGGTCAAGGCCTTTACCGCTCCACCCCTCTGCTGAAAAATCTCAGAGTCTGCGCGGTTTTTTCAAGCAGCCTAGTGTCCGCTGGAAGTCCAAGGGACAGAACACTGAACTCTGGCCGGCTGGCCCAGCCCTCTTCTGGCACTTTGTAAGCCAGCGGGCCCTTGAGCACCTGCTGGGATGGGAAAGGGAAGGGTCCACGGATTGCACCCTAGAAACTTAGTAGGGTGCATGGATTTCAAACCCTGGTGGCCGCCCAGGCAGCAAAGAAGTGGGGAGGGCACCTTGCTGCCCTTTCATGGCAGAATCTGTGGTTGTCCAGCTGCGTGGGCCTTTTCATGAGGACCCTGTGCAATAAAAGTTTGGTGTTTTGGAACTGAATAATTAGAACGTGTAAAAGCTTTAAATTATGTGGTGGTGTAATTAAAAAACAAAACAAAACAAAACCAAGCTCCAAGTGTTTTGCAAATGGAGGTTTAAATATTGAAGGACTGTATTCCTTGCACTGTGGCATTCTATCAAGAAGTGTGCAGGATTTTTTTTTTTTAAGAAAAGTGTTCGAAGTGAGGGAAACAGGAAACCCAGAGGTGCCCCTGTATTTTGGGGAAGGCCTTAGGAGGTCACTTGGAAATGCTGCTGGCTGTGCGGGAGGGGGGCAGATGGGCTGTGCAGGCTTGTCCTTTGCATGGATGTTCTTGTGTGTGGAAACCCAGCTCGGAGCCATCTCCTGATGTGTAAGAATTTCGCAGACAAACCTTGAGCTAAGCAATGCATTTTTTCCTAAGAAAATGTTTGTCTTAAGCGATGTAAATATCCTATGTATTTCCGCTAGACTCTGGCTTCAGGTCGGTTCCCCCAAAAGGCTCAGAAGCGATTTGAACAAAACAGCATGTTTTCCTTCTAGCTTGTTCTCCTTATCTATGTTAAGGAAATGATATATTTGCCTGCAATACTGCCTTTCTTCAAGATTCATGTCAATCAAGTTTTGGCCCGGGATGACTCACCTGCTGCCAATATTATCTCAATGCATGTCGTGGGGGAGGGGCCTGGTGCCATTCCCTGAAACAGTTCCTTTCTTTCCTTAGCTGACTGCTAGTGCCTGTAGAATATCTGGCTAAAGACCAGCAGGGGGTACTCTTACTACCCCCCCCACCCCGCCTTGAGTCTAAGTCAGCAGCTTTCTCTATCTCTTTCATACTTTAATAACAGTTGATGGCACAAAAGCTCTGAGCGATCAAATCATATCAAATCTTCATTTCAGATTGAAGATGCATTCCATGGTATTGCCATCTTAAGTCTTTCCATCGTTATGGAATATCTGTCCATGTATTCAGGATAGTTTTCAGCCAGTGTGTATAATTTCCAGTGTACCAGTCTTGTCATCCTCGTTACATCCATGGCAAAGTGTTTTATTCATGTTGATATTATTGAAAGGGAATTTTTTAAAATTCCTTTTCAGATTATTATCTGCTAATGTATACAGATAAAACTGTGTAATCATTCATTTTTATCAGTTTGGACAGCTTGATAGTTGTCTTTAATTTATTTACTTTCTGACACTTTAAGATTATCCTGGGACACATATGTAATGCCTCACCCCTAAATTCAGACATGTGTTCAAAGAACTTCTGTCCTTTTATTTATTTATTTATTTATTCTTTAACATTGAAATCGTTTTGACTATGCTGGGTGTTTGTTGCTAGATGGAAGTAGCTAGGACCTCTGGACTGCAGTCTCTCATCTCTTGCTGACCTCTTGTTGACCTCTGCAGAATCCTGGTAGGTGGGAGCTTGTTAGTTCCTTGTTCCTTATCAGAACCTCCTGTGGTAAGTGTTTTTCTCTTCTCTGTTGCCTGGCAAGGGTGGGTGGTCATGGGCATCCCAAAGTTGGCTAGAAGTCAATTATTTAGGCAGGCTTGTGCATAGATATGGGAGAAGGCAATGGCACCCCACTCCTGGAAAATCCCAAGGACGGAGGAGCCTGGTAGGCTGCAGTCCATGGGGTGGCTAAGAGTCGGACACCACTGAGCGACTTCATTTTCACTTTTCACTTTCATGCATAGGAGGAGGAAATGGCAACCCACTCCAGTGTTCTTGCCTAGAGAACCCCAGAGACTGCGGGGCCTGGTGGGCTGCCATCTATGGCGTGGCACAGGGTCGGCCTCAACTGAACCACTTAGCAGCTGCAGCAGCAGCAGCAGCAGTGCATAGATATCAAAGGGGATGAGAACAGTCAGGTGGGATCACATATGTCATCGTGAAACAATACTTCTCCTCTTAGCCAAAGCTAACAAAAGATTTCTGTTCTAGGTCAACCTAGAAGAGATCACTTAAGAGGTAAAGAAACTGAAACTCCATTAGCAAAGGCAGTTCAACATCTCAAGAAAACTTGTGCTAGGCACAAAACTCTTTTCTGGGGGCCTACTTTCCCTACAACCTCCTTATCCCATTCTGTACCCATTCCTTTGCTTCTCCCATCCTGAAAATGCCACCTGTAAGACAGAACTACTTCGTTTTCCTTCTTAAAGTGTGATTGCATTCCATACATTCTTGTAATAACAAGTCATACATTTCCCTTCAGCAACCAAGAACTGACTCTTATATTGGCATTTGATAGATTGGTGAGCATACCTATCAGTGATAATAGCGCCCACCCCGCTTCCTGCAAGAACAGAACAAAACAAAACAAAACAAAAAAATTGCTTTCTTACATTTAATATGTTCGGATGGTGCCAGTCACTATTCATGCAGAGTCAAAAATCTCTTTTGTTTCTGTGTAAAAGGGAGGTCCTTTCAAGTCGTGAATGTTTAAGAAGTTTCATTTATTTGGAAGTGACCTAGCTATTCAATACACTGTCGTCACTTAGTTTAGCACCAGGATAGAAACTCAGGTAACCAAAACACCTGGAGGAACGATTGTAAGTTCAGTTCAGTTCAGTTGCTCAGTCGAGTCTGACTCTTTGGGACCCCGTGGCCTGCAGAACGCCAGGCTTCCGTGTCCATCACCAACTCCAGGGGCTTGCTCAAACTCATGTCCATCGAGTCAGTGATGCCATCCAACCATCTTATCCTCTGTCATCCCCTTCTCCTCTGCCTTCAATCAAGACTATGAGAGGCAGATATTTTAGAGTATAATTATTGTTAAGAGTTTATCTAAAAGCTCATATCACATTTACATATTTTACATTGGTTGTTGCTGTTTCCAGGTACTTTCTTGCTGACAAGCTTGTGACACATATAACAATAGAGCAATTTTTACCTCAAAAGAAACCTAGGCACTATGAACATGTTGTGCTTAATGTTGTTGACTCTTAGACATGTCTATAGTGGAGGAGCAAAACCAAAAATACTAGATATTTCATATTGACTAGTTCCCAGTTCACGGGACTCTGACATTCATTTAGGTCAATGTTTTCTTGTATTTCCAGCAGTTTGATTTGGAAGGGCTGCCTTGTCTTGAGACCATTGAAATCAGAACTCAGAACTTGAGCAATATTATCAAAAAACACAAGGCTCACACTGACATATACCTTAATCCAGACAGACAGACAAGACATCTTCCAGTTTTCCGCCTGAGATTTAAAATATTTCTTTGAGCCGTTTTCCTGGGAAGTGGTGGTGTTGGGGGGGGGAGTGGGGGTGGCAGCGAGGCAGGCTTGGGTAACAAGCTAATTGTTGGTCATTGCATATGCAAAGAACCAGCTTTCCGGGTTCCAAGGAAAAAAGTTTCCTTGGTACCCAATTTTGTTTGGATCTATAGACTCTCATGGCCCTCCTAGGTCAGGACATCTTTCCTTTTTGTAGTCCTCGTTTTATCCCTAAATCATAGACAGCTTGGATTGTCTCTGTGGGGTGGATGTATTGTCCTTGTGTTTGACCTGGCGGCAGAAGCGAGGTCCGAGAGCCTCTCCTGGAACCGGGCGTGGGGACGGGGCTCACCGGGAGCCCCTGGTGGAAGTGGGAAACGCGCCGGGAGCGCGCCAGGGGTGGGGCGATCCCGGGCGGCGCGGGTCGGGGTTCCGGTCGGGAGGGGGTGGGGGGCGGTAACAGTTGTGCTCTCGGGGGTCCCCACTGCAGCTGGAAACGCGCTGGGAGTGCGGCAGGGGCGGGGTGAACCCGGGTGGCGCGGGGCGGGGTTCGGCTCCTGGCGGGGGTAGGGGAGGGCTTCCCAGTTGTGCTCTCGGTGGTGGCCACTGCGGCTGGAAATGCGCCGGGAGCGCACCCGGGGCGGGGTAAACCTGGGCTGCGCGGGTCGAGATTTCGATGGCTGTGGGTGGGGGGTTGGTCCCAGTTGTGCTCTCGGGGGTCGACACTGCGGCTAGGAACGCCCATTTCCTACGCTCCTGTGTCCCCAAGGATCCACATCTAGTGGGTGCAGTGGAGGGCTGCGGGCTACAGGTCAGGGAACTGGGACTGCTTGGAGCAGGGAACCACGTATTCCGCCCTCTGTTGGCACATTCTTGGAGCTCCCCAACCTGGCGGTCGCAGAAAGGCCTTGCCCTTGGTGTCAAGGCCTTTACCGCTCCACCCCTTTGTTGAAAAATCTCAGTCTGCACGGTTTTCCCAAGCAGCCTAGTGTCCCCTGGAAGTCCAAGGGACAGAACCCTGAACTCTGGCCGACTGGCCCAGCCCTGCTTCTGGCACTTTGTAGGCCAGCGGGCCCTGGAGCACCTGCTAGGATGAGAAAGGGAAGGGTCCGCGAATTGCACCCTAGAAAGTTAGTAGGGTGCATGGATTTCAAACCCTGGTGGCCGCCCAGGCATCAAAGAAGTGGGGAGGGCACCTTGCTGCCCTTTCATGGCAGAATCTGTGGCTGTCCTGATGCGTGGGCCTTTTCATGGGGACCTTGTGCAATAAAAGTTTGGTGTTTTGGTACTGAATAATTAGAAATTGTAAAAAGTTTAAATTATGTGGTGGTGTAATTAAAAAACAAAACAAAACAAAACCAAGCCCCAAGTGTTTGGCACAGGGAGGTTTAAGTATTGAAGGCCTGTTTTCCTTGCACTGTGGCATTCTATCAAGAAGTGTGCAGGATTTTTTTTTTTTTAAGAAAAGTGTTCGAAGTGAGGGAAACAGGAAACCCAGAGGTGCCCCTGTATTTTGGGGAAGGCCTTAGGAGGTCACTTGGAAATGCTGCTGGCTGTGGGGAAGGGGGGCAGATGGGCTGTGCAGGCTTGTCCTTTGCATTCATGTTCTTGTGTGTAGAAACCCAGCTCGGAGCCATCTCCTGATGTGTAAGAATTTCGCAGACAAACCTTGAGCTAAGCAATGCATTTGTTCCTGAGGAAATGTTTGTCTTAAGCGATGTAAATATCCTATGTATATCCGCTGGACTCTGGCTTCAGGTCGGTTCCCCCAGTAGGCTCAGAAGCGACTTGAACAAAACAGTATATTTTCCTCGTACCTTGTTCTCCTAATCTATGTTAAGGAAATGATATATTTGCCTGGAATACTGCCTTTCTTCAAGATTCATGTCAATCAGTTTTTGGCCCGGGATGACTCACCTGCTGCCAATGTGACCTCAAGGCATGTCGTGGGGGAGGGGCCTGGTGCCATTCCCTGAGACAGTGCCTTTCTTTCCTTAGCTGACTGCTAGTGCCTGTAGAATATCTGGCTAGAGACCAGCAGGGCGTACACCCCGCCTCAAGTCTAAGTCAGCAGCTTTCTCTATCTCATTTATACTTTAATAACAATTGATGACACAAAAGCTCTGAGCGATCAAATCATATCAAATCTTCATTTCAGATTGAAGATGCATTCCATGGTATTGCCATCTTAAGTCTTTCCATTGTTATGGAATATCTGTCCATGTATTCAGGATAGTTTTCAGCCAGGGTGTATAATTTCCAGTGTGCCAGTCTTGTCATCCTCGTTACATCCATGGCAAAGTGTTGTATTCATGTTGACATTATTGAAAGGGAATTTTTTTTAATTCCTTTTCAGATTATTATCTGCTAATATATACAGAAAAAACCGTGTAATCTTTCGTTTTTATCAGTTTGGACAGCTTGATAGTTGTCTTTAATTTCTTTCCTTTCTCATACTTTAAGATTTTCCGGGCACCATACATGTACTGCCTCACCCCTAATCTCAGTCATGTGTTCAAAGAACTTCTGTCCTTTATTTGTTTACTTATTTTTTGCAACATTGAATTCGTTTTGACTATGCTGGGTCTCTGCTGCAAGATGGAAGTTGCTAGGACTTCTGGACTGCAGTCTTCCATTTCTTACTGACCTCTTGTTGACCTCTGCCGAATCCTGGTTGGCGGGAGTTTGTTAGTTCCTTGTTCCTTACCAGGACCTCCTGTGGTAAGTGTTTTTCTCTTCTCTGTTGCCTGGTAAGGGTGGATGGTCATTGGCATCCCAAAGCTAGCTAGAAGTCAATTATTTAGGCAGGCTTGTGCATAGATATGGGAGAAGGCAATGGCACCCCACTCCAGTACTCTTGTGTGGAAAATCCCATGGATGGAGGAGCCTGGTAGGCTGCAGTCCATGGGGTGGTTAAGAGTCGGACACCACTGAGCGACTTCACGTTCACTTTTCACTTTCATGCATGGGAGGAGGAAATGGCAACCCACTCCAGTGTTCTTGCCTAGAGAACCCCAGGGACTGCGGGGCCTGGTGGGCTGCCGTCTATGGGGTCGCACAGAGTCGGACACGACTGAAACGACTTAGCAGCAGCGGCGGCGGCAGCAGCAGCAGAAACAAGGCATCGATATCATAAGGGCTGCAAACAGTCAGGAAGGATCACATATGTCACCGTGAAACACTACTTCTCCACTTAGCCAAAGCTAACCAAAGATTTCTGTTCTAGGTCAACCTAGAAGAGATCACTTAAGAGGTAAAGAAACTTAAACTCCATTAGCAAAGGCAGTTCGACATCTCAAGAAAACTTGTGCTAGGCACAGAACTCTTTTCTGGGGGTCCACTTTCCCTACAACCTCCTTATCCCATTCTGTACCCATTCCTTTGCTTCTCCCATCCTGAAACTGCCACCTGTAAGACAGAACTACTTCGTTTTCCTTCCTCAAGTGCCATTGCATTCCACATACTTTCTTGATATAACAAGACATACATTTCCCTTCAGCAACCAAGAACTGACTTTTATATTGGCATTGTCTATAGCCCGCCCCCCTCCCCCCACCCCCAAGAACAGAACAAAACAAAACAAAACAATTGCTTTCTTACATTTAACATGTCAGGATGGTGCCAGACACTATTCATGGAGAGTCAAAAATCTCTTTTGTTTCTGTGTAAAAGGGAGGTCCTTTCAAGTCCTGAATGTTTCAGAACTTTCATTTATTTGGAAATGACCTAGCTATTCAATACACTGTCGTCACAAGGATAGAAACTCGGGTAACCAAAACACCTGGAGAAACGTTTGTTAGTTCAGTTCAGTTCAGTTGCTCAGTCGTGTCTGACTCTTTGGGACCCCGTGGCCTGAAGGACGCTAGGCTTCCGTGTCCGTCACCAACTCCAGGGGCTTGCTCAAACTCATGTCCATCGAGTCAGTGATGCCATACAACCATCGTATCCTCTGTCATCCCCTTCTCCTCTGCCTTCAATCAAGACTATGAGAGGCAGATATTTTAGAGTATAATTATTGTAAAGAGTTTGTCTAAAAGCTCATATCACATTTACATTTTTTACTTTTGTTGTTGTCGTTTCCAGGTAGTTTCTTGCTGACAAGCTTGTGACAGATATAACAATAGAGCAATTTTTACCTCAAAAGAAACCTAGGCACTATGAACATGTTGTGCTTAATGTTGTTGACTCCTAGACATGTCTATAATGGAGGAGCAAAACCAAAAATACTAGATATTTAATATTGACTAGTTCGCAGTTCACGGGACTCTGACATTCATTTAGGTCAATGTTTTCTTGTATTTCCAGCAGTTTGATTTGGAAGGGCTAGCTTGTCTTGAGACCATTGAAATCAGAACACAGAACTTGAGCAATATTATCAAAAAACACAAGGCTCACACTGACACATACCTTAATCCAAACAGACAGACAAGACATCTTCCAGGTTTCCGCCTGAGATTTAAAATATTTCTTTGAGCCAGTCTTCTGGGGAGTGGGGGGATGGGGGTGGCAGTAAGGCAGGCTTGGGTAACAAGCTAATTGTTGGTCATTGCATATGCAAAGAACCAGCTTTCCGGGTTCCAAGGAAAAAAGTTTCCTTGGTAACCAACTTTGTCTGGTTCTATAGAATATCATGGCCCTCCTAGGTCAGGTCATCTTGCCTTTCTGTAGTCCTCGTTTTCTCCCTAAATCATAGACAGCTTGGATTGTCTCTGTGGGGTGTATGTATTGTCCTCATGTTTGACCTGGCGGCAGCAGCGAGGTCCGAGAGCCTCTCCTGGAACCGGGCGTGGGGACGGGGCTCACCGAGAGCCGCTGGTGAAGGTGGGCAGCGCCCCTGGAGCGCGGCAGGGGCGGGGCGAACCCGGGCGGCACAGGGCGGGTGTCGGCTCCTGGCGGGGGTAGGGGAGGGCTTCCCAGTTGTGCTCTCGGAGATGGCCACTGCGGCTGGAAACACGCCGGGAGCGCAGCCAGGGTGGGGTAAACCTGGGCTGCACAGGTCGAGATTCCGCTCGCTGTGGGTGGGGGGTCGGTCCCTGTTGTGCTCCCGGGGGTCGCCAATGTGGCTGGGAACCCGCCGGGAGCCCAGGAGGGCCGGGGCAAAACCTGGCGGCGCGGGGCGGGGTGGGGGTCCGTTCGCAGCGGAGGTCGGCTCCTGGCGGGGGTGGGGGAGGGCTTTCCAGATGTGCTGTTGGGGGTCGCCATTGCGGCTGGGAATGCCCATTTCGTGAACTCCTGGATCCCCAAGGATCGGCATCCATTGGCCACAGCGGAGGGGTGCGGAACACAGGTAAGGGAACGGGGACTGCGTGGAGCAGGGAACCATGTATTCCGCCCTGTGTTGGCACAGTCTCAGAGCTCCCCAACCTGGCGGTCGCAGGAAGGCCTCGTCTTTGGGGTCAAGGCCTTTACCACTCCACCCCTCTGCTGAAAAACCTCAGAGTCTGCGCGGTTTTCCCAAGCAGCCTAGTGTCCGCTGGAAGTCCAAGGAACAGAACCCTGAATTCTGGCCGGCTGGCCCAGCCCTGCTTCTGGCACTTTGTAGGCCAGCGGGCCCTGGAGCACCTGCTAGGATGGGAAAGGGAATGGTACGCGAATTGCACCCTGGTGGCCGCCGAGGCAGCAATGAAGGGGGGAGGGCACCTTACTGCCCTTTAATGGCAGACAGAATCTGTGGCTGTCCTGCTGCGTGGGCCTTTTCATGTGGACCTTGTGCAATAAAAGTTTACCGGTGACCTTAGGGAACTTCCCAGTGTGCTTCTGACAGATGAGGGATGCTGTGGAGTTGGAGGGGCCTCTCAGGACTATGCTGGGTTTGGCGCAATGGAAGAGGGCCTCATCTCCAGGGAAGGCAGGAACCTCAGGCTTCCTCTCCGTTTCGGACTCCGACCGCAGGGTCCCTGCAGAGTTGGGACAGGAGAGTCAGGAATCGTCTTGTCTGAGGAAGGGAACTCCGCTTGCCTGTCGAGGTGTTCATGGGGTCTCAGGCCCCTTGTTCAGCTGTGTGTGGAACCTGCGGGTGTTTCCGGACAATGCACGACGGTGACAGTGCCCCTTCGTGTTGTGCCTTCACCCACTGGGTTGCCTTCGAAGAGGTGTCCGGGCCTCGGGTTCTTTTCAAGAGCGGACAGGGAAATCGGGGTCTTTCGGCATGTGGGACCACCCACGGGGCTAGTCTCAAATTTCCTAGTGAGGCCGGCTACATCCTGAGGTATGCCGGGAAGGCCGGGGAGCCTTCCAGACAACGCAGGGGGATCGACTCTCCTGTCGCCATCAGGAGGGGAGAAGGGGCTCAGATGAAGTGGGGCCAGAACCCTCGGTGTTACCCTCGAGGGAACCCGGCGTGTCGAGGAACTTAAGGGGGTCGCATGAAGGCTGTCAGGGACTGTTTCGCCCTTCAGGGCGGAACAGGGGACTTCCCTTCAGACGCCGTCGCGGGCAAGGGCGTCATCTTGCGAAGACGTGGGAACCACGTGGTTTTTCTCGAGTTGCGGCGGATTCTTGAGTTACGACAGGGATCTCAGGCTTCCTCTTGGGTTGGCCCTGCGAAGCCCAATCTTCCCCTCGAGTTGCGAGGGAAAGCTGGGGGTTGCGCTCGAGTCACTGCAGGGCCCAAGACACCTCACCTAGGCATGTGTCCGGGACCTAATATTCCTCTCCAGGGAAGGCAGGGATCTCCGGGTTGCATTCCAGGTTACCCCGGGGAGTCAGGGCTCGTCTCGAGGGGAAGCCAAGGACTCCGCTCTCCCCTTGAATCGCGACCCGGATCTCTTGGAGCCCCCTGAGCGGCTTCAAGGGAGTCCAGCCTCCTCTTCCATTTGGAGAGAGGACCCGGGATTGCTCTCCAGGCCATGCAGGAACAGAAGGCCCTCAGCTCGCGAGGACGGGGGCGTCTCAGGGGTTTCCTCGAGCTGCGGCGCCCGTGGGGGTTTTCTCCCGAGGCACGACGAGGATCTCAGGGAGCCTTTCGTGCGGCGCCAGGGAAGTCAGGTCTCCATGCGCGTGGCGAGGGGGAGCGCCTCATGGCTCTCGAGTCACGGGAGGGGACTAGGGCCTCGAGACGCGTTGAAGAAGGACTCTCGAGGTCTTTCTCGGGGGGCGGCGGGAAACCCTCGTTTCGCTCGCCTTCTGCCATGGACCTTAGGGAACTTCCCAGGGTGCCTCTGAGAGGTGAGGGATCCTGTGGAGTTGTCAGGGCCTCTCGGGACTCCGCTGGGTCTGGCGCAACGGAAGAGGGCCTCACCTAGAGGGGAGGCAGGCACCTCAGGCTTCCTCTCCGTTTCGGACTCCGACCGCAGGGTCCCTGCAGAGTTGGGACAGGAGAGTCAGGCCTCGTCTTGTCTGAGGAAGGAAACCCCGCTTGCCTCTCGAGTTGTTCAGGGGGACTCAGGCCCCTCGTCGAGCTGTGTGTGGAACCCGCGGGTCTTTGCGGACGATGCACGGCGGTGTCAGTGCCTCTTCGTGTTGTGCCTGCACCCACAGGGTTGCCTTCGAAGAGGGGTCCGGGCCTCGGGTCCTTCTCAAGAGCGGACCGGGGAATCGGGGGCGTTCGGCATGTGGCACCACCCACGTGGCTCGTCTCGAATTTCCTCGTGAGACCGGCCTCATCCTGAGGTGCGCCGGGAGGGCCGAGAACCCCTTCCGGACCACGCAGGGGAATCGACTCTCCTGTCGTGATCAGGAGGGGAGAAGGGGCTCGGATGAAGCGGTGCCGGGACTCTCGGTGTTCACTTCGAGGGAACCCGGGGTGTCGGGGAACTTTTGGGGTTCTCACGAACTGTTTCAGGTACCCTTTCGCACTTCAGGGCGGAACAATGGACTTCCCTTGAGACGCCGTAGTGGGCAAGGGCCTCATCTTGCGAAGACGTTGGAACCACGTGTTTTTTCTCGAGTTGCGGCGGGATTGTCGAGTGACGACGGGGAATTCAGGCTTCCTCTTCAACTGGCCCAGGGAAGTCCAGTTTTCATTCGAATTGCGAGTTAGAACTGGGGATTGCTCTCGAAACACTGCAGGGCCAAATAGAGCTCATCTAGGCTTTTGTCCAGGACCTAATGTTCCTCTGCTGGCGCGACAGCTATCTCGGCATTGCATTCTCGACTCACCCGGGGAATCAGGTCTCGTCTCGAGGGGAAGCCAAGGACACTGCTCTCCTGTGAAGTTGCGACGGGTATATCTTGGAGCTCACTGTGTGGCCTAAAATGAGTCAAGCCTCCTGTGGAGTTTGGAGAGAGGACTCAGGATTGCTCTCCAGGCCATACAGCAAAAGAAGGCCCTCATCTTGTGAGGACTGGGGTGTCTCGTGGGTATTCTCGAGCTGCGGCTCCAGTGTGGTGTTGCTCACGAGGTATAATGGGGAGCTCAGGGAGCCTCTACTGTGGCGCCAGGGAAGTCAGGTTTCTATGCGCGTGGCTAGGGGGAGCGCGTCATTGCTCTCGAGTCATGGTAGGGGCATCGCACCTCAAGACGCGTTGAAGAAAGACTCTCGAGGTCTTTTATGGGTTGGGGCAGGAAACCCTTGGTTCCCTCGACTTGTGCCGGTGATCTCAGGAAGGTCTAAGGGTGCCTCTGAGAAGTCAGGGATACTGTGCAGTTGGGAGGGGCCTCTCGGGACTCCACTGGGTTCGGTGCAATGGAAGAGGGCCTCATCTCGAGTGGAGGCAGGAAACTCATGTTTCCTCTCCTGACTTCTCCTGGGCCAGATCTGACTCGGATCGCAGTTTCGCTGCAGAGTTGGAACAGGAGAGTCAGGCCTCGTCTTGTGTGGAGGAATGGAACTCTGCTTGCCTCTCCAGTTGTTCACGGGGTGACAGGTCACTTCTCGAGCTGTGTGTGGTACCTGCGGTTGTCTGTGGACGATACCCGGGGGTGTCAGTGCCCCTTCGTGTTGTGCCTTCATCAAAAGGGTTATCTTCAAAGAGGTGTCCGGGCATTGGGATCTTATCAAGAGCGGACCGGGAAATCGGGGTCTTTCGGCATATGTCACCATCCACGAGGCTATGTCTCGAATATCCTCGTGAGACCGGCCTCATCCTGAGATGCACCGGGAAAGGCGGGAACCCCTTCAAGACAAAACAGGGGAATCGACCCTCCTGTCGCAATCAGGAGGGGAGAAGGGGCCCAGATGTAGTGGTGCTGGGAACCTCGGTGTTCACCTTGAGTCAGACTGGTGTGGCGAGGAACTTTTGAGGTCGCATCAAGGGTGCCAATACCGTTTCGCACTGCAAGACGGAACGTGGGACTTCTCTTGAGACGCTGTAGGGGGCAAGGGCCTCATCTTGCGATGACGGGGGAACCAGGTGGCGTTTCTCGAGTTGTGGCGGGATTCTCGAGTTTTGACAGGGAATACAGTCTTCCTCATGTGTTGGCCCAGGGAAGTCCTATCTTCCATTCGAGTTTCAAGGGAGAGCTGGGGATTGCCCTCGAGTCACTGCAGGGCAAAATAGACCTCATCTAGGCTTTTGTCCAGGACTTAATGTTCGTCCCTAGGGGCGACAGGGATCTCGGGCTTGCATACCAGACTCACCCGGGGAATCAGGCCTCATCTCAAGGGGAAGCAAAGAACTCTGCTGTCCTTTTGGGTCGCGATGGGTATCTCTTGGAGCCCACTGTGTGCCCTAAAGGGAGTCAAGCCTCCTGTGGTGTTTGGATAGAGGACTCGGGATTCCTCTCCAGGCCATGCAGGAAAAGAAGGCCCTCATCTCGCAATGACGGCGGCGTCTCGTGGGTTTTCTAGACTGCCGCGCTAGTGCCGGGTTTCTGACGAGGTACGAGAGGGAGCTCAGGGAGCCTCTCGTGTGGCGCCAGGGAAGTCAGGTCCCCATGAGATGGCTAGGGGGAGCTCGTCATTGCTCTCGAGTCATGGTAGGGTAATCGGGCCTCAAGACGGGTTGAAGAAGGACTCTCGAGGTCTTTCTCGGGTCACTGCATAAAACCCAGGGTTCCCTTGACTTGTGCCTGCGACCTCAGGGAGCTTCTCAGAGTGCCTCTGAGAAGTCAGGGATACTGTGCAGTTTGGAGGGGCCTCTCGAGACTCCTCCGCATTTGGTGGAATGTAAGAGGGACTCATCTCGAGTTGAAGCAGGAACCTCAGTGTTCCTCTCCATTTCTGACTCAGATCGCAAGGTCCCTGCATGTTGCTACAGGAGAGTCAGGCCTCGTCTTTTCTGGAGGATGGGACTCCTCTTGCCTCTCGAGTTGTTCTCGAGGTGACAGGCCACTTGTCGAGCTGTGTATGTAGCCTGCCCGTTTTTCCGGATGATGCACAGGTGTGTTAGTGCCCCTTCGTGTTGTACCTTCATACTCAAGGCTGCCTTCCAAGAGGTGTCCGAGCATCGGATTCTTATCAAGAGCGGACCGGGAAATTGGAGTCTTTCAGCAAGCGGCACCACCCACAAAGCTACGTATCGAATTTCCCCATGAGACCGGCCTCATCCTGAGTTGTGCAGGGAAGGTCGGGCCCCCTTGCAGACAAAGCAGGGGAATCGACCCACCGGTCACGATCAGGAGGGGAGAAGGGGCTTAAATGAAGTGGTGCCGGGAACCTCGGTGTTCCCCTTGAGTGAGACCGGCGTGTTGGGGGACTTTTGGGGTCGCATCAAGGGTGCCAAGTACCGTTTCGCATTTCAAGACGGAACCTGGGACATCTTTTGAAACGCTGTAGCGGGCAAGGGCCTCATCTTACGATGACGGGAGAACCACGTGGTTTTGCTCAAGATGCGGCGGGATTCTCGAGTTATGACCGGGAATTTAGGCTTCCTCTTGTTGGCCTTGAAATCCAATCTTCCATTCGGGTTGCGAGGGGGAGCTGGGGATTGCGCTAGAGTCACTGCAGGGCAAAAGAGACCTAATCTAGGCTTGTGTCCAGGATCTAATGTTGCTCTCCAGGGGCGACAGGGATCTCGGGTTTGCATTCCAGACTCATCTGGGGAGTCAGTTCTCACCTCGAGGGTAAGCAAAGAATTCTGCTCTCGTCTCGAGTCGCGATGGGTATCTCTTGGAGCCCACTGTGTGTACTAAAGGGAGTCAAGCCTCCTGTGGAGTTTGGAGAGAGGACTCGGGATTGGACTCCAGGCCATGCAGGAAAAGAAGGCCCTCATCTCGAGATGACGGTGGCATCTCGTGGGTTTTCTCGAGCTGCGGCGCCAGTGTGGGGTGTCTCATGAAGTACCACGGGGATCTTAGGGAGCCTCTTGTGTGGCGCCAGGAAAATCCAGTATTCCATTCGAGTTGCGAGTTAGAACTGGGGATTGCTCTCCAGTCACTGCAGGGCAAAATAGACATCATCTACGCTTGTGTCCAGGACCTATTGTTCCACTACTGGGCCGACAGGGACCTCAGGGTTGCATTCTCGACTCACCCGGAGAGTCAGGCCTCGTCTTGAGGGGAAAAAAAGGTGGGTCACGCTCTCCTGTCAAGTCGCGACGGGTATCTCTTGGAGCCCACTGCGTGGCGTTAAGGGAGTGAAGCCTCCTATGGAGTTTGGAGAGATGACTCGGGATTGTTTTCCTGGCCATGCAGGAAAAAAGGCCCTCATCTTGCGATGACGGGGGCGTCTCGTGGGTTTTCTCCAGCTGTGGCGCCAGTATCAGATTTCTCACGAGGTACAACAGGGAGCTAAGAGAGCCTCTCGTGTGGTGCTAGGGACGTCAGGTCTCCGTGCGTGTGGTGAAGGGGAGTGCGTGATTGCTCTCGAGTCATAGTAGGCGAATCGGGCCTCAAGACGCATTGAAGAAGGACTCTCAAGGTCTTTCTCGGGTTGCGGCAGGGAACCCTGGGTTCCCTCGAATTGTGTCGGTGACCTCAGGCAACTTCTCAGGGTGCCTCTGAGAAGTCAGGGACACTGTGGATTTGGGAGGGGCCTTTCGTTACTCATCTGGGTTTGGTGTAATTGAAGAGGGCCTCATGTCGTATGCAGGCAGGAACCTCAGGGGTCCTCTCCATTTCTGACTCGGGTCGCAGAGTACTTGCAGAGTATGGACAAGAGAGTCACGCCTCGTCTTCTGTGGAGGAATGGATCTCCGCTTTCCTTGTGAGTTGTTCATGGAGTGACAGGCCTCTTGTTGAGCTGTGTGTGGAACCTGTGGGTTTTTCCGGATGATGCAGAGGGGTGTCAGTGCCCCTTCGTGTTGTGCCTTCATCCACAGGGTTGCCTTCAAAGAGGTGTCCGGGCATCGGGTTCTTTTCAAGAGCGTACCAGAAAATTGGGGTCTTTCAGCATGTGGTACCACCCACGAGGCTACATCTCGAATTTCCTCAGGAGACCGGCCTCATCCTGAGGTTCGCCGGGAAGGTAGGGAACCCCTTGCAGACAAAGCAGGGGAATCGACCTACCGGTCGCGATCAGAAGGGGAGAATGGGCTCAGATGAAGTGGTGCCAGGAACTTCGGTGGTCCCCTCGAGTGAGACCGGTATGTCACGGCACTTTTGAGGTCGCATCAAGGGTGCCAAGTACAGTTTCACACTTCAAGACGGAACGTGGGAATTCTCTGTAGATGCTCTAGCGGGCAAGGGCCTCATATTGCGATGACGAGCGAAACACGTGGTTTTTCTCGAGATGTGGCGGGATTCTCGAGTTACGACGGGGAATTCAGGCTTCCTCTTGTGTTGGCCCAGGAAGTCCAATCTTCCATTCAACTTGTCAGAGAGAGCTGTGGGTTGCTCTCGAGTCACTTCAGGGCAAAGAGTCCTCATCTAGGCTTGGGTCCAGGACGTAGTATTGCTCTCCAGGGGCAACAGGGATATCGGGGTCGCATTCCAGTCTCACCCGGTGGGTCACGCCTCGTCTCGAGTGGAAGCAAAGGACTCCACTATCCTCTCGAGTCGCGACATGTAACTCTTGGAGCCCAATGAGTGGCCTAAAGGGAGTCAAGCGTCCTGTGTAGCTTGGACAGAAGGTTCACGCTTGATCTGCATGCCATGCAGTTAAAGATGGCCCTCCTCTCGTGATGACGGGAGTGTCTCATGGGTTTTCTCGAGCTGCGGCGCCAGTGTGGGGTTTCTCACGAGATATGATGGGGAGATCAGGGAGCCTCTCCTGCAGTGCCAGAGAAGTCAGGCCTCCATGCGTGTGGCCAGGCAGATCGCGTCATTGCTCTGGAGTCATGGGAGGGACTAGGGCCTCAAGACGCATTTAAGAAGGACTCTCGAGGTCTTTCTTGGGTTGGGGTGGGAAACACTCGTTTCCCTCGGCCTCTACCGGGGACCTTAGTGAACTTCCCAGGTGCCTCTGAGAGGTGAGGGATACTGAGGAGTTAGAGGGGCCTCTCGGGACTCCACTAGGTTTGACGAAATGAAAGAGGGCCTCATCTCGATTGGAGGCAGGATCCTCAGCTTCCTCTCCATTTCTGACTCCGACCGCAGGGTCCCTGCAGGGTTGGGACAGGAGAGTCAGGCCTCGTCTTGTCTGAGTAATGGAACTCTGCTTGCCTCTCGAGTCGTTCAGTGGGTCTCAGGCCCCTTGTCGAGCTGTGTGTGGAACCTGCGGGTGTTTCCAGAAGATGCACGGGGGTGTCATTGCCCCTTCATTTTGTGTCTTCCCCCACAGGGTTGCCTTCAAAGAGGTGTCCGGGTATCGGGTTCATTTCAAGAGCGGACCAGGAAATCGGGGTCGTTCGGCATGTGGCACCACACACGTGGCTCATCTCGAATTTCCTCGTGAGACCAGCATCATCCTGAGGTGCGCCGGGAAGGCCGGGAACACTTTCCACACAAAGCACGGGAATCCACTCTCCTGTCGCGATCAGGAGGGGAGATGGGGCTCAGATGAAGTGGGGCCGGGACTCTAGGTGTTCCACTCGAGGGAACCCGGCGTTTCAGGGAACTTTAGGGGTCGCATCAAGGGAGCCAAGTACCGTTTCCGACTTCAGGACGGAACATGGGACTTCCCTGGAGACGCTGTAGCGGGCAAGGGCCTCATCCTGTGAAGACGTTGGAACCACGTCGTTTTTCTCGAGTTGCGTCTGGATTCTCGAAAACGACGGGGATTTCAGGCTTCCTCTTGGGTTGGCCCTGGGAAGCCCAATCTTCCCCTGGAGTTGCGAGGGAAAGCTGGGGGTTCTGCTCGAGTCACTACAGGGCCAAAGAGACCTCATCGAGGCGTGTGTCCAGGACCTAATATTCCTCTCAAGGGAAGACAGGGATCTCGGGTTTGCATTCCAGACTCCCCCGGGGAGTCAGGCCTCGCCTCGAGGAGAAGCAGAGGACTCCGCTTTCCTCTCAAGTCGTGACACGGATCTCTTGGAGCCCAATGAGTGGACTCAAGGGTGTCGAGCCTCCTCTTCAGTTTGGAGAGAGGACTCGGGATTGCTCTCCAGGCCAGGCAGGAAAAGAAGGCCCTCAGCTCGCGAGGACGGGGGCGTCTCATGGGTTTCCTCAGGCTGCAGCGCCCATGGGGGTTTTCTCACGAGGCATGACGAGGACCTCAGGGAGCCTCTCGTGCGGCGCCAGGGAACTCATGTCTCCATGCGCATGGCGAGGGGGAGCTGGTCATCACTCTCGAGTCATGGGATGCGACTAGGGCCTCAAGACGCGTTGAAGAAGGACTCTCGAGGTCTTTCTCGGGTGGCGGCGGGAATCCCTCGTTTCCCTCGACTTCTGCAGGGGACTATAGGGAACTTCCCACCGTGCCTCTGAGAGGTGAGGGATGCTGCGGAGTTGGCGGGGCCTCTCGGGACTCTGCTGGGTTCGTCGCAATGGAAGAGGGCCTCATCTCGAGGGGAGGCAGGAACCTCAGGCTTCCTCTCCGATTCTGACTCCGACTGCACGGTCCCTGCAGTGTTGGGACAGGAGAGTCATGCCTCGTCTTGTCTGAGGAATGGAATTCTGGTTGCCTCTCGAGTTGTTCCGGGAGTCTCAGGCCCCTTGTCGAGCTGTGAGTAGACCCTGCGGGTTTTTCCGGATGATGCACGGGGGTGTCAGTGCCCCTTCGTGTTGTGCCTTCACTCACAGGGTTTCCTTCGAAGAGGTGTCCGGGCAACGGGTTCTTATCAAGAGCGGACCGGAAAATCGGGGTTGCTCGGCATGTGGCACCTCACACATGGCTAGTCTCGAATTCCCTCCTGAGACCTGCCTCATCCTGAGGTGCACCAGGAAGGCCGGGAACCCCTTCCAGAGAAAGCAGGGGAATCGACACTCCTGTCGCGATAAGGAGGGGAGAAGGGGCTCAGATGAAGTGGTGCCGGGACCCTCGGTGTTCCCCTCGAGGGAACCCAGCGTGTCGGCGAACTTTTGCGGTCGCATCCAGGGTGTCAATTACCGTTTCGCACTTAAGGACGGAACATGGGACTTCCCTGGAGACTCCGGGAACTTCGGTGTTCCCCTGGAGTGAGACCGGTATGTTGGGGAACTTTTGGGTCGCATCAAGGGTGCCAAGTAGCATTTCGAACTTTAAGATGGAACGTGGGACTTCTCTTGAGACTCTAGCTGGCAAGGGCCTCATATTGCGATGAAGGGGAAACCACATGGTTTTTAAGACTTGAGGCTGAATTCTCGAATTACGATGGGAAATTCAGACTTCCTCTTGTGTTGACCTTGGGAAGACCAATCTTCCATTCAAATTGTGAGGGAGAGATGGAGGTTGCTCTCGAGTCACTGTAGGGCAAAATAGACCTCATCTAGGCTTGTGTCTAGGACATAATGTTCCACTCCAGGGGCGACAGGGATCTCGGGGTTGCATTCCAAACTCACCTGGGGAGTCAGGCCTCGTCTCCAGGGAAGCAAAGGACTCCGCTCTCCTCTCGAGTCGCACCGGGTATTTCTTGGACCCAACTGAGTGGCCTAAAGGGAGTCAATCCTCCTGTGAAGTTTGGAGAGAGGACCAGGGATTGCTCTCCAGGTCAGGCAGGAAAAGAAGGCCCGCATCTCTCCTTGATGGGGGCATCTTGTGGTTTTTCTCGAACTGCGGCGCCACTGTGGGTTTTCTCACGAGGTACGATGGGGTACTCAGGGAGCCTCTTGTGTGGTACTAGGGAAGTCAGTTTTCCTGCTTGTGGCGAGGGGAGCGCGTCCTTGCTCTGGAGACATGGTAGGGGAATCGGGCATCAAGAGACGTTGAAAAAGGACTCTCCAAGTCTTTCTCGGGTTACTTCAGGAAACTCTGGGTTCCCTCGACTTGTGCCAGTGACCTCAGGTAGCTTCTCAGGGAGCCTCTGAGAATTCAGGGATACTGTGGTGTTGGGAGGGGCCTCTCGGGACACCACTGAGTTTGGTTCAATGGAAGAGGGCCTCTTCTCTAGTTGAGGCAGGAACCTCAGGGTTCCTCTCCATTTCTGACTCCGATCGCAGGGTCCCTGAAGAGTTGGGCCAGGAGAGTAAGGCCTCGTCTTGTGTGAAGGAATGCAACTTCACTTGCCTCTCGAGTTGTTCACGGGGTGACAGTCCACATTTGGAGCTGTGAGTGGAATCGGCGGGTTTTTCCAGACGATGCATGGGGATGTCAGTGTCCCTTCGTGTTGTGCCTTCATCCACAGGGTTGCCTTCGAAGAGATGTCCGGGCGTCAGGTTCTTATCTAGAGTGGACCGGGAATTCGGGATCTTTCAGCATGTGGCACCAACCATGAGGCTACTTTTCGAATTTCCTCATGAGACCGGCCTCATCCGGAGGTTCACGGGGAACGTCGGGAACCCCTTGCAGACAAAGCATGGGAATCGACCCTCCTGTCGTGATCAGGAGAGGAGAAAGGCCTCAGATGAAGTGGTGCCGGGAACTTCAGTGTCCCCTCTAGTGAGATCGGTATATAGGGGAACTTTTGGGGTCGCATCAAGGGTGCCAAGTACTGTTTTGCACTTCAAGACGGAATGTGAGACTTCTCTTGAGATGCTGTAGGGGGCAAGGGCCTCATCTTGCAATACGGGGAACCACATGATTTTTCTCGATTTGCGGCGGGTTTCTCGCATTACGACTGGAAATTCAGGCTTCCTCTTGTGTTGGCCCAGAAAGGCCAATCTTCTGTTCGAGTTGCAAGGGAAAGCTAGGGGTTGCGCTGGAGTCACTGCAAGGCCAAAGAGACCTCCTCTAGGCTTTTGTCCAGGACCTAAGGTTCCTCTCCAGGGGCGACAGGGATCCAGGGTTGCATTCCAGACTCACCCTCGTAGTCAGGCCTCATCTCGAGGGGAATCAAAGGACACCGCTCTCCTCCTGAGTATCGACGAGTATCTCTTGGAGCCCACTGAGTGACCTAAAGGGAGTCAAGCCTCCTTTGGAGTTTGGAGAGAGGATTCGGGATTGCTCTTCAGGTCATGCAGGAAAGAAGGCCCTCATTTCACCATGACAGGGGCGTCTCGTGGGTTTTCTCGAGCTGCGGCGCCAGTGTGGGGTTTCTCACGAGGTACGATGGGGAGCTCAGGGAGCCTCTCATGTGGTGCCGGGGAAGTCAGATCTTCATGCGCGTGGTGAGGGGGAGCGCGTCATTTTTCTCCAGTCATGGTAGGGGAATCGGGCATCAAGACGCGTGAAGAAGGACTCTCGAGGTTTTCTCAGGTTATGGCAGGAAACCCTGGGTTCCCTCGACTTATGCCCGTGACCTCAGGGAGCTTCTCAGGGTGCCTCTGAGAAGTCAGGGATACTGTGCAGTTGGGAGGGGCCGCTCCGAACTCCACTGGGTTTGGTGCAGTAGAAGAGGGCCTTATCTCGAGTTGAGGCAGGAACCTCAGTGTTCCTCGCCATTTCTGAATCGGATCTCAGTGTCCATGCAGAGTTGGGACAGGAGAGTCAGGCCTCGTCTTGTGTGGAGGAATTGAACTCCTCTTGCCTCTCGAGTTGTTCATGGGGTGACAGGCCACTTGTCGATCTGTATGTGGAACTTGCGGGCTTTTCCAACGATGCACGAGGGTGTCAGACCCCTTCGTTTTGTGCCTTCGTTCACAGGATTGCCTACGAAGAGGTGTCCTAGCATTGGGTTCTTATCAAGAGCAGACACGGAAATTGGGGTCTTTCGGCGTGTGGCACCAACCACAAGGCTACGTCTCGAATTTCCTCGTGAGACCGGCCTCATCCTGAGGTGCGCCGGGAAGGTCCGGAACCCCTTCCAGACAAAGCAGGGTAATCGACCCTCCCGTCGTGATCAGGAGGGGATAAGGGGCTCAGAACAAGCGGTGCACCGAACCTTGGTGTTCCCCTCGAGTGAGACCAGGGTGTCGGGGAACTTTTGTTGTAACATAAAGGTTGCCAATTATCGTTTTAAACTTCAAGATGGAACGTGGGACTACTCTTGAGACGCTGGAGCAGGCAAGGGCCTCATCTTGCAATGACGGGGGAATCACGTGGTTTTTCTCGAGTTGAGGCGGAATTCTCGAATTACTACTGGGAATTCAGTCTTCCTCTTGTGTTGGCCCAGGGAGGTCCATCTTCCATTCGGGTTGCGAGGGAAAGCTGGGGAGTGCTCTCGAGTTACTGCAGGGCAAAAGCGACCTCAGCTAGCCTTGTGTTCAGGACCCAATGATCCTCTCCAAGGGCGACAGGGATCTCGGGTTTGCATTACAGACTCACCCGGGCAGTTAGGCCTCGTCTCGAGGGGAAGCAAAGGACTCGGCTCTCCTCTCGAGTTGCGACGCATATCTCTTGGAGCACACTGAGTGGTCTAAAGGGAGTCAACCCTCCTCTTCAGTTTGGAGAGAGGACTCGGGATTGCTCTCCAGGCCATGCAGGAAAAGAAGGCCCACATCTTGAGATGACGGGGGCTTCTCGTGGGTTTTCTCGAGCTGTGGCGCCAGTGTGGGGTTTCTCACGAGGTACGACGGGGAGTTCAGGTAGCCTCTCGTGTGGCAACAGGGAAGTCAGGTCTCCATGGGCGGGGCAAGGGGGAGCGCGTCATTGCTCTCCAGTCAGGGTAGGGGAATCGGGCCTCATGACGGGTTGAAAAAGGACTCTCGATGTCTTTCTAGGGTTGCGGCAGGAAACCCTGGGTTCCCTTGACTTGTGCCGGTGACCTCAGGGAGCTTCTCAGGGTGCCTCTGAGAAATCAGGGATACTGTGGATTTGGGAGAGGCCTCTCGGGACTCCTCTGGGTTTGGTGCAGTGGAAGAGAGCCTCATCTCGAGTTGAGGCAGGAACCTCAGGGTTCTTCTCCTGACTTCCTGGAGCCGGATCTGACTCAGATTGCAGGGTCCCTGCTGAGTTTGCTCAGGAGTGTCAGGTCTCGTGTTCTGCGGAGGAATGGAACTCCGCTTACATCTCAAGTTGTTCAATGATGACACCACTTTTCGTGATGTGTGTGGAACCTGCGGGTTTTTCGGAGATGCACGGGGGTGTCAGTGCTCCTTCCTGTTGTGCCTTCATCCACAGGGTTGCCTTCGAAGAGGTGTCCGGGCATCGGGTTCTCCTCAAGTGCGGACCGGGAAATTGGGGTCTTTCAGCATGTTGCACCACCCACGAGGCTACATCTCGAATTTCCTCGTGAGATCGGCCTCATCCTGAGGCGCGCAGGAAAGTCCGGGAACCCTTTCCAGACAAAGCAGGGGAATCGACCCTCCTTTCGGGATCAGGAGGAGAGAAAGGGCTCAGATGAAGTAGTGCCGGGAACCTCGGTGCTCCCCTTGAGTGAAACTGGTAAGTCGGGTAACTTTTCGGGTTGCATCAAGGGTGCCAAATACCGTTTCGCACTTCAAGATGGAACCTGGGTCTTCTCTTGAGACGCTGTAGTGGGCAAGGGCCTCATCTAGCGCTGATGGGGGACCCACGTGTTTTTTCTCGAGTTGCGGCAGAATTCTTGAGTTACAACGGGGAATACAGGTTTCCTCTTGTGTTGGCCCAGGGAAGTCCAATCTTCCATTCGAGTTGCGAGGGAGAGCTGGGGATTGCACTTGAGTCAATGCAGGACAAAAAAGACCTCATTTAGGCTTGTGTCCAGGACTTAGTTTTCCTCTACAGGGGCGACACGGATCTCGGGATCCCATTCCAGACTCATCCAAGTAGTCAGGCCTCAGCTCGAGGGGAAGCAACGGACTCCGCTCTCCTCTAGAGTAGCGACGTGTATCTCTTGGAGGCTACTGAGTGGCCTAAAGGGAGACAGGCCTCCAGTGGAGTTTGGAGAGTGGACTCGGGATTGCTCTCTAGGTCATGTAGGAAAAGAAGGCCCTCATCTTACGATGACGGGGGCGTCTCATGTGTTTTCTCGAGCGGAGGTGCCAGTGTGGGGTTTTCATGAGGTAGGACGGGGAGCGCAGGGAGCCTCTCGTGTGGCGCCAGGGAAGTTAGGTTTCAATGGGCGTGGCGAGGGGAATGCGTCATTGCTCTCCAGTCATGGTAGGGTATCGGGCCTCAAGACGCGGTAAAGAAGGACTCTCAAGGTCTTTCTCAGAATGCAGCAGGAAACCCTGGGTTCACTCGACTTGTGCCAGTGACCGCAGAGAGCTTCTGAGGGTGCCTCTGAGAAGTCAGGGATACTGTGGAGTTGGGAGGGGCCTCTCGGGACTCCACTGGGTATGGCGCAATGGAAGAGGGCCTCATTTCGAGTTGATGCAGGAACGTCAGGTTTCATCTACATTTCTGACTCCGATCGCACGGTCCCTGCAGAGTTGGGAAAGGAGAGTCAGGCCTTCTCTTGTTTGGAGGAACGGAACTCCGCATGCCACTCTAGTTCTTCAAGGGATGACAGGACACTTGTCGATCTGTGTTTGGAATCTGCGTGTTTTTCCGTACTATGCATGGGGATGTCAGTACTCCTTCGTGTTGTGCATTCATCCACAGGTTTGCTTTCGAAGAGGTGCACGGGCATCGTGTTCTTATTAAGAGCGGACCGGGGAATCGGGGGCGTTCGGCATGTGGCACCACCCACGTGGCTCGTCTCGAATTTCCTCGTGAGACCGGCCTCATCCTAAGGTGCGCCGGGAAGGCTGGGAACCCCTTCCGGACCACGCAGAGGAATCGACTCTCCTGTCGCGATCAGGAGGGGAGAAGGGGCTAAGATGAAGTGGTGCCGGGACCCTCGGTGTTCCCCTCGAGGGAACCCGGCGTGTCGGGGAACTTTTGAGGGTCGCAGGAAGGCTGTCAGGGACCGTTTCGCCCTTCAGGGCGGAACAGGGGACTTCCCTTGAGACGCCGTCGCGGGCAAGGGCCACATCTTGCCAAGAGGTGGGAACCACGTGGTTTTCCTCGAGTTGCGGCGGGATTCTCGAGTTACGACGGGGATCTCAGGCTTCCTCTTGGGTTGGCCCTGGGAAGCCCAATCTTCCCCTTGAATTGCGAGGGAAAGCTGGGGGTTGCGCTCGAGTCACTGCAGGGCCAAAGAGACCTCACCTAGGCGTGTGTCCGGGACCTAATATTCCTCTCCAGGGAAGGCAGGGATCTCGGGGTTGCATTCCAGGCTCCCCCGGGGAGTCAGGCCTCGTCTCGAGAGGAAGCCAAGGACTCCGCTCTCCTCTCGAGACGCGACGCGGGTCTCTTGGAACCCTCTGAGCAGCCTCAAGGGAGTCCAGCCTCCTCTTCCGTTTGGAGAGAGGACACGGGATTGCTCTCCAGGCCATGCAGGAAAAGAAGGCCCTCAGCTCGCGAGGACGGGGGCGTCTCAGGGGTTTCCTCGAGCTGCGGCGCCCGTAGGGGTTTTCTCCCGAGGCACGACGAGGATCTCAGGGAGCCTCTCGTGCGGCGCCAGGGAAGTCAGGTCTCCATGCGCGTGGCGAGGGCGAGCGCCTCATGGCTCTCGAGTCACGGGAGGGGACTAGGGACTCGAGACGTGTTGAAGAAGGACTCTCGAGGTCTTTCTCGAGGGGCGGCGGGAAACCCTCGTTTCCCTCGCCTTCTGCCGGGGACCTTAGGGAACTTCCCAGGGTGCCTCTGAGAGGCGAGGGATCCTGTGGAGGTGGCGGGGCCCCTCGGCACTCCGCTGGGTCTGGCGCAACGGAAGAGGGCCTCACCTCGAGGGGAGGCAGGAACCTCAGGCTTCCTCTCCGTTTCGGACTCCGACCGCAGGGTCCCTGCAGAGTTGGGACAGGAGAGTCAGGCCTCGTCTTGTCTGAGGAAGGGAACCCCGCTGGCCTCTCGAGTTGCTCAGGGGGTCTCAGGCCCCTCGTCGAGCTGTGTGTGGAACCCGCGGGTCTTTGCGGACGATGCACGGGGGTGGCAGTGCCCCTTCGTGTTGTGCCTTCACCCACAGGGTTGCCTTCGAAGATGGTCCGGGACTCGGGTCCTTCTCAAGAGCGGACCGGGGATTTGGGGGCGTTCGGCATGTAGCCCCACCCACGTGGCTCGTCTCGAATTTCCTCGTGAGACCGGCCTCATCCTCAGGTGCGCCAGGAAGGTCGGGAACCCCTCCGGACCACACAGGGGAATCGACTCTCCTGTCGCGATCAGGAGGGGAGAAGGGGCTCAGATGAAGCGGTGCCGGGACCCTCGGTGTTCCCCTCGAGGGAACCCGGCGTGTCGGGGAAATTTTGGGGGTCGCAGGAAGGCTGTCAGGGACCGTTTTGCCCTTCAGGGCGGAACAGGGGACTTCCCTTGAGACGCCGTCGCGGGCAAGGGCCTCATCTTGCCAAGAGGTGGGAACCACATGGTTTTTCTCGAGTTGCGGCGGGATTCTCAAGTTAGATTGGGGATCTCAGGCTCCCTCTTGGGTTGGCCCTGGGAAGCCCAATCTTCCCCTCGAGTTGCGAGGGAAAGCTGGGGGTTGCGCTCGGGTCACTGCAGGGCCGAAGAGACCTCACCTAGGCGTGTGTCCGGGACCTAATATTCCTCTCCAGGGAAGGCAGGGATCTCGGGGTTGCATTCCAGGCTCCCCCGGGGAGTCAGGCCTCGTCTCGAGGGGGAGCCAAGGACTCCGCTCTCCTCTCGAGTCGCGACGCGCGTCTCTTGGAGCCCCCTGAGCGGCCTCAAGGGAGTCCAGCCTCCTCTTCCGTTTGGAGAGAGGACCCGAGATTGCTCTCCAGGCCATGCAGCAACAGAAGGCCCTCAGCTCGCGAGGACAGGGCCGTCTCAGGGGTTTCTTCGAGCTGCGGCGCCCGTGGGGGTTTTCTCGCGAGGCACGACGAGGATCTCAGGGAGCCTCTCGTGCGGCGCCAGGGAAGTCAGGTCTCCATGCGCGTGGCGAGGGCGAGCGCGTCCTGGCTCTCGAGTCACGGGAGGGGACTAGGGCCATGAGACGCGTTGAAGAAGGACTCTCGAGGTCTTTCTCGGGGGGCGGCGGGAAACCCTCGTTACCCTCGCCTTCTGCCGGGGACCTTAGGGAACTTCCCAGGGTGCCTCTGAGAGGCGAGGGATCCTGTGGAGGTGGCGGGGCCCCTCGGGACTCTGCTGGGCCTGGCTCAACAGAAGAGGGCCTCACCTCGAGGGGAGGCAGGAACCTCAGGCTTCCTCTCCGTTTCGGACTCCGACCACAGGGTCCCTGCAGAGTTGGGACAGGAGAGTCAGGCCTCGTCTTGTCTGAGGAAGGGAACCCCGCTGGCCTCTCGAGTTGCTCAGGGGGTCTCAGGCCCCTCGTCCAGCTGTGTGTGGAACCCGCGGGTCTTTGCGGACGATGCACAGGGGTGGCAGTGCCCCTTCGTGCTGTGCCTTCACCCACAGTGTTGCCTTCCAAGAGGGGTCCGGGCCTCGGGTCCTTCTCAAGAGCGGACCCGGGAATCGGGGGCGTTTGGCATGTGGCACCACCCACGTGGCTCGTCTCGAATTTCCTCGTGAGGCCGGCCTCATCCTGAGGTGCGCCGGGAAGGCCGGGAACCCCTTCCAGACCACGCAGGGGAATCGACTCTCCTGTCGCGATCAGGAGGAGAGAAGGGGCTCCGATGAAGCCGTGCCGGGATACTCGGTGTTCCCCTCGAGGGAACCCGGCGTGTCGGGGAACTTTTGTGGGTCGCAGGAAGGCTGTCAGGGACCATTTCGCCCTTCAAGGCGGTACAGGGGACTTCCCTTGAGACGCCGTCGCGGGCAAGGGCCTCATCTTGCCAAGAGGTGGGAACCACGTGGTGTTTCTCGAGATGCGGCGGGATTCTCGAGCTACGACTGGGATCTCAGGCTTCCTCTTGGGTTGGGCCTGGGAAGCCCAATCTTCCCCTCGAGTTGTGAGGGAAAGCTGGGGTTTGTGCTCGAGTCACTGCAGGGCCGAAGAGACCTCACCTAGGCGTGTGTCCGGGACCTAATATTCCTCTCCAGGGAAGGCAGGGATCTCGGGGTTGCATTCCAGGCTCCCCCGGGGAATCAGGCCTCGTCTCGAGGGGAAGCCAAGGACTCCGCTCTCCTCTCGAGTCGCGACGCGGATCTCTTGGAGCCCCCTGAGAGGCCTCAAGGGAGTCCAGCCTCCTCTTCCGTTTGGAGAGAGGACCCGGGATTGCTCTCCAGGCCATGCAGGAAAAGAAGGCCCTCAGCTCGCGATGACCAGGGTGTCTCATGTGTTTCCTTGAGCTGCCGCGCCAGTGTGGGTTTCCTCACGAGGTACGATGAGGATCTCAGGGAGCCTCTAGTGCAGTGCCAGGTTAGTCAGGTCTCCATGCGCGTGGCGAGGGGGAGCGTGTCATGGCTCTCGAGTCATGGTAGGGGAATCGTGACTCAAGACATTTTGAAGCACTCTCGAGGTCTTTCTCGAATTGCGGCAGAAAACCCAGGGTTCCCTCAACTTGTGCCTGTGACCTCAGGGAGCTTCTCATTGTGCCTCTGAGAACTCAGGGATGCTGTGGAGTTGGTAGGGGCCTCTCGGGACTCCACTGGGTGTGGTGCAATGGAAGAGGGCCTCATCTCGAGTGGACGCAGGAACCTCAGGCTTCCTCTCCGTTTCTGACTCGGATCCCATGGTCCCTGCAGAGTAGGTACAAGAGAGTCACACCTAGTCTTCTGTTGAGGAATGGACCTTCGTTTGCCTTTTGAGTTGTTTACAGGGTGACAGGCCACTTGTCGAAATGTCTGTGGGACCTGCGGGTTTTTCTGGATGATGCACGCGGGTGTCAGTGCCCCTTCGTCTTGTGCCTTCATCCACAGGTTTTCCTTCAGAGAGGTGTGCTGGCATCGGGTTCTTTTCAAGAGTGGACCGTGAAATTGGGGTCTTTCGGCATGTGGCACCACCCACGAGGCTACGTCTCGAACTTCCTCATGAGACCGGCCTCATCCTGAGGTGCGCCCGGAAGGTCGGGAACCCCTTGCAGACAGAGAAGGGGAGTCGACCCTCCTGTCGCAATCAGGAGAGGAGAAGGGGCTCAGATGAAGTGGTGCCGGGAACATCGGTGTTCCCTTTGAGTGAGTCTGGTATGTCGCGGAACTTTTGGGGTCGCATCAAGGGTGCCAAGTACCGTTTCGCACTTCAGGATGGAACGTGGGACTTCTCTTGAGATGCTGTAGCGGACAAAGGGCCTCATCTTGCGATGACGAGGGAAGCACGTGGTTTTTCTCGAGTTGTGGTGGGATTCTCGAGTTACGACGGGGAATTCAGGCTTCCTCTTGTGTTGGCCCAGGAAGTCCAATCTTCCATTTGAGTTGCCAGGGAGAGCTGGGGATTGGGCTCCATTCACTGAAGGGCAAACTAGACCTCATCTAGGCTTGTATCCAGGACTTAATGTTCCTCTCCATAGGCGACAGGGATTTGGGGTTGCATTCCATACTCACCCGGGGAGTCAGGCCTCATCTCGAGGGGAATCAAAGGACTCCACTCTCTTCTCGAGTCGCGACAGGTATCTCTTGGAGCCCACTGAGTGGTCTTTGCTCTGTAGGAGAGCTCTAGTGTACATAAGCCTGTACATAAGTGAACACAGACACTCTGTGTGCATGTTGCTGCGTACCCAAAATAGGGCCACAAGGAGCCTCATGCTCTCCATGCGGCGCGGAAGCTGTGCAGCCACGCAGCAGCTGAAGAATCCAACCAATTGCTCTTTTCTTACCTCTGACAGAGCTCGCATTGCTGTAGCCCTTGGCAGTTTGGAAACACTGGACCCTAACCACTCTCAAAGTAGGCCTGGGTTCTAGTTCGAATAGAAAGTCAATAGCGGAGCTGAGGACAGGAACGCGGCAGTCATTTATCACACGCTCCTGCAGCCTGCTACTACAGGGACACTAACGCTAGAAGCTAGGAATGTCTTTGCAAGGTGCGCAAAGGACAAGGGAGAACCTCGACCCTGACTCTAGTATTTCAGTCCCCTGAGCAGATCTGAGGTTCTCCCGCTGTAGAAGCTAACCCATTCCTTTCAAATACAGGCTTGCTAACACAGGGCCAGTTGGCTGCTTGCTCTTCCACGAAGCAGGCTTCCTTAACTTGCAAACTGCGAATTCCGCTTAACAGCCTGGAGGAAAATCGCTTCTTGGAAGATTTTTTTCAGAGGCTGTATCCCCGGAGCTGGGGCCAAGCTAGGGGACCCATACTGGCAAGGGAAGGCAAAACCACATCCAATGTCTTTGCTCTGGAGGACAGCTTTGGTGAGCCTAAGTCTTTCAGGAATATTTCTGGCTCCAACAGAGTCAAATTCTGTGTGTGAAGCTACACAGCCAAAATAGGGGAACAGAGAGCCTGATTCTCTCTGTGTAGCTTTGAAGCTGTCATTCAAACAACAGCTTGAGAATCCATACAATGCTCTCCCTTACTGCCAAGAGAATTCTCATTGCTGTCGTCCTTGACAGTTTGTAGAAATCCGCACCCTAACCCTTCTCCAAGTAGGCCTGGGTCCTAGCTCGGAACAACAGGCAATGGCGGAGCTGAGGCCAGTAAGGCACAAGTGAGGTCTCACCCACTCTTGCAGCCTGATCGTCCAGGAGCAGTAAGGCCTCTTTTTCCCTGCAGGAGGCTCGCTTGCCTTGCCTCCTGTGAACTGCATTTCCCAGCCTGGGCGCAAAGCTGTTCCTGGAGATTTTTTCTCAGGGGCTGTTTCCCTGGAGCTGGGTCGGACCTCGGGGGCCCAACTCACAGGGGAAGACAAAACCACATGGACAGGTCTATGCTCTGTAGGAGAGCTCTAGTGAACCTCATCTCTCAGGAACATTCTTGGCTTCTACAGAGACACCTCTGTGCATGAAGCTACACACCCAACATAGTGGCAAAGGGAGTCTGATTCTCTCCGTGGGTGCTGATGCTTTGTGGCAAAGCACCTGCTAAGAATCCATCCGCATAGGCTTCCCTCACCTTGACAGAGGTCTCATTGCTGTAGTCCTTGGCAGTTTGGAAAGAAGCTGACCCTTACCCTTCACCAAGTAGGCCCTTGTCCTTGTTTGAATGGAAAGGCAGTAGCTGAGCTGAGGCCAGTAAGGCGCCAGTCAAGTCTGACATATTCCCGATGCCTGCTCCTTCATGGAAAATAACGTTAGAATCTGGGAATGTCTTTGCAAGGCTGGCAAAGGGCAGTCAGGAACCTCGACCCTGCCTCTGGAATTTCTATCTTCTCAGCACATCTGGCGGTCTCGGTCAGGAGAAACTAACCCATTCCTTGCAAATATAGGCTTCCAAACACAGGCCGGTTGGCTGTCTCTTCTTGCCGAAGGAAGCTTGCTTATCCCACCTCCTGCGAACTCCGCTTCCCAGCCTGGGGGATAAGAGGTTCTTGGAGATCTTTTCTCAGAGGCTGTTTCCACGGAGCAGGGGCTGATCCCAGAGACCCACACACACAGGGGAAGGGAAAACCGCATGGATAAGTCTTTGCTCTCTAGGAGTGCTCTAGTGAACCTCACTCTATGGGGAATGTTCTTGGCTCCAACGGGGACATCTCTGTGTGGGAAGCTGCATAGCCAACATAGAGACACAGAGACCTGATTCTCTCTGTGCAGCTTTGACGCTGTCGTTCAAACAACAAATTGAGAATCCACACAATGCTCTCCCTTACCTCTGAGAGAGTTCTCATTGCTGTAGCCCTTGGCAGTTTTTTAGAAATCCGCACCCAAACCCTTCTCCTAGTAGGCCTGGGTCCTAGTTCGGAGGAACATGCAATGGCGGAGCTGAGGCCAGTAAGGCACCAGTCAGGTCTCACACACTCTTGCAGCCTGCTCCTCCAAGGGGCAGTAAGGCCTCTTTTTCTCTGCAGGAGGCTCGCTTGCCTTGCCTCCTGTGAACTGCGTTTCCCAGTCTGGACGAAAAGCAGTTCCTGGAGGTGTTTTCTCAGGGATTTCTTCCTCGGAGCTGGGGCGAACATCGGGAACCCAACTCACAGGGGAAGGCAAAACCATATGGACAGGTCTATGCTCTGTAGCAGAGCTCTAGTGAACCTCATCTCCCAGGAACATTCTTTGCTCCTATAGAGACACCTCTGTGTTTGAAGCTACACACCCAACATAGGGGCAAATGCAGCCTGATTCTCTCCGTGGGGTGCAGATGCTTTGTGGCAAAGCACCTGTTTGAGAGTCCATCCGCTTCCACTTCCCTCTCTTTGACAGAGGTCTCTTTGCTGTAGCCTTTGGCAGTTTGGAAAGAAGCAGAGCCTTACCCTTCACCAAGTAGGCCCTTGTCCTAGTTTGAACGGAAAGGCGATAGCTGAGCTGAGGCCAGTAAGGCGCCAGTGAAGTCTGACATATTCCTGAAGCCTGCTCCTTCATGGAAAATAACGCTAGAATCTAGAAATGTCTTTGCAAGGCTGGCAAAGGACAGTCAGGAACCTCGACCCTGCCTCTGGAATTTCCGTCTTCTGAGCAGATCTGGAGGTCTTCTTTTGGAGAAGCTAACCATTCCTTCCAAAGAGAGGCTTCCAAACACAGGCTAGTTGGCTGCCTCTACTTGCCCGAAGGAGGCTTGCTTGTTCCGCTTCCTGTGAACTCCGCTTCCCGCCTGGGGGAAAAGTGGTTCTTGGAGATCTTTTTTCAGGGGCTATTTCAACGGAGTTGGAGCCGAGCCCGGAGACCCACATGCACAGAGGAAGGCAAAACCACATGGACAAGTCTTGCTCTGTAAGAGAACTCTAGTTAACCTCAGTATGTGAGGAAAGTCTTGGATTCTACGGGGATACCTCTGTGTGTGGAGCTGCGTACCCAACAAGGGGGCACACAGGGCCTGATTCTCTCTTTGCAGCTTTGAAGCTGTCGTTCAAACAACAGCTTGAGAATCCATACAATGCTCTCCCTTACCTCTGAGAGACTTCTCATTGCAGTAGCCCTTGGCAGTTTTTACAAATCCGCACCCAAACCCTTCTCAAGTAGGCCTGGGTCCTGGTTTGGATGGCCATGCAATGGCGGAGCTGAGGTCAGTAAGGCACCAGTCAGGTGTCACACACTCTGGCAGCCTGCTCCTCCAGGGACAGTAAGGCCTATTTTTCCCTGCTGGAGCCTCGCTTGCCTTGCCTCCTGTGAACTGCGTTTCCCAGCCTGGGCAAAAAGCGGTTCCTGGAGATCTTTTCTCAGGGGCTCTATCCCCAGAGCTGGGGTGGACCTCGGGGACCCATCTCACAGGGGAAGGAAAAACCACATGGACAGGTCTATGCTCTGTAGGAGACGTTAGTGTGTCTCATCTCTTAGGAACATTCTTGGCTCGTACAGAGACACCTCTGTGTGTAAAGCTACACACCGAACATAGGGGCACAGGGAGCCTGATTCTCTCTGTGGGGTGCTGATGCTTTGTGGCAAAGCACCTTTTTGAGAATCCATCCGCTTACGCTTCCCTCGCCTTGACAGAGGTCTCATTGCTGTGTCTCTTGGCACTTTGGAAAGAAGCAGACCCTTACCCTTCACCAAGTAGGCCCTGATCCTAGTTTGAAAGGAAAGGCAATAGCTGAGCTGAGGCCAGTAAGGCACCTGTCAACTCTGACATATTCCCGATGCCTGCTCCTTCATGGAAAATATTGCTAGAATCTAGGAATGTCTTTGCAAGGCTGGCAAAGGGCAGTCAGGAACCTCGACCCTGCCTCTGGAATTTCTATCTTCTGAGCAGATCTGGAGGTCTCCTTCTGGAGAAGCTAACCCATTCCTTGCAAATAGAGGCTTCCAAACACAGGCCGGTTGGCTGCCTCTTCTTGCCTGAAGGAGGCTTGCTTTTCCTGCCTCCTATGATCCCTGGTTCCCAGCATGGGGGAAAAGCAGATTCTTGGAGATCTTTGCTCAGGGGTTTTTTCCACGGAGCTGGGGTTGTGCCCAGAGACCCACACATACAGGGGAAGGCAAAACCACATGAACAAGTCTTTGCTTTCTAAGAGAGCTCTAGTGAACCTCAGTCTTTGACGAACGTTCTTGGCTCCTATGCGGACACCTCTGTGTGTGAAACTGCGTACCCAACATGGCGGCAGAGAGCCTGATTCTCTCTGTGCAGGTTTAATGCTGTCGTTCAGAAAACAGCTTGAGAATCCATACAATTCTCGCCCTTACCTCTGAGAGAGTTCTCATTGCAGTAGCCCTTGGAAGTTTGTAGAAATCTGCACCTAAACCCTTCTCAAAGTAGGCCTGAGTCCCAGTTCGGAGGAACAAGCAATGGCGGAGCTAAGACCAGTATGGCACCAGTCAGTTTTCACACACTCTGGCAGCCTGCTCCTCCAGGGACAGTAAGGCTTCTTTTTCTCTGCAGGAGGCTCACTTGCCTTACTTCCTGTGAACAGCTTTTACCAGCCTGGGCGAAAAGCGGTTCCTGGAGATCTTTTCTCAGAGGCTGTTTTCTCGGAGCTGGGGCGGACCTCGGGGACCCAACTCACAGGGGAAGGCAAAACCACATGGACAGGTCTATGCTCTGTAGGAGAGGTTTAGTGAACCTAATCTCTCAGGAACATTCTTGGCTCCTATAGAGACAACTCTGTGTGTGAAGCTACACTCCCAACATTGGTGCTCAGGGAGCTTGATTCTCTCCCTGGGGTGCTGATGGTTTGTGGCAAAGCACCTGCTTGAGAATACATCCTCTTAGGCTTCCCTCACCTTGACAGAGGTCTCATTGCTGTAGCCCTTGGCAGTTTGCAAAGAAGAAGACCCTTACCCTTCATAAAGTAGGGCCTTGTCCTAGTTTGAATGGAAAGGCAATAGCTGAGCTGAGGTCAATAAGGAGCCAGTCCCGTCTGACACATTCCCGAAGCCTGCTCCTTCATGGAAAATAACTCTAGAATCTAGGAATATCTTTGCAAGGCTAGCAAAGGACAGTCAGGAACCAGTACCCTGCCTCTGGAATTACCGACTTCTGAGCAGATCTGGAGTCCTCCTTTAGGAGAAGCTAACCCATTCATTCCAAATAGACGCTTCAAAACACAGGCAGGTTGGCTGCCTTTTCGTTCCTGATGGAGGCGTGCTTTTCTCTCCTCCTACGAACCCCGGTTCCCAGACACTGTGAAAAGCGTATCTTGAAGATATTTTCTCAGGGGTTGTTTCCACGGAGCTGGGGCCGAGCCTGGAGACCCAAAGGCACAGGGGAAGGCAAGACCACATGGACAAGTCTTTGCTCTTTAGTATAGCTCTAATGAACCTCACTCTGTCAGGATCTTTCTTGATTCCTACGGAGACACACCTGTGTGTGAAGCTGCGGCCACAGAGAGCCTGATTACCCCTGTGCAGCGCTGAGTCTGGGCAGCTAAACAACAGCTTGGGAATGCAGCCTGGGGCGCTTCCCTTCCCCCTGACAGAGCTCTCCTTTGGGCCCTAAGCCCTCTGCAAGGAGGCATGGATCATAGGTGCAAAGGGAAGGGAAGAGCGGAGCTGAGGCCAGTAAGGCGCCCGCCAGTCACGTCTCCCCCACTTCCGCAGTCTGTTCCTTCCCCTGCGCGAAAGCTAGAAGCTGGGAAGGGCTTGGCGAGGCTCGCCCAGGCAGAGCAGCCTCTAGGCCGGGGCTCTGCGATATCGCGCCTGGGCGCAGATATGGAGCTCCGCCGGAGTGGAAGCTCATTCGGTCCTTCCCAATACAGGCTTGCAAGCGCCCGACGGCTGCCTGACTCTATTCTCCCGCGTGCTGGGAGTGGGCTTCCAATCCAGGGCACAGAGCACTGCCTGGAGCTCTCTGCTCAGGGGCTGGTTCCCCTGCGCTGGGACTGTGCTAGGGAGCCCAAAGGCACAGGGGAAGGCCCCAAACCACATGCACACGACTCTGCTCTGGAGCTGAGCTCCGGGGAAGCCCAGTCTGTAAGGCGGTTTCTGAACACAAACGGAGGAACACTCTGGCTGTGGAGCTCCCTCCCCATGACAGGGGCACTGGGACCCTGATTCCCTCCGTTCAGCGCTGAGTCTGGGCTACCAAGCAACAGCTTGGGAATGCAACCTGGGGCATTTCCCTTCCCTCAGACAGAGGTCTCCCTGCGGGAGGCTTTCGCAGTTTGCACACCCCCGTGCCCTAAGCCGTCTGCAAGGAGGCCTGGCTCCTAAGTCCAAAGGGAAGGCAAGAGCGGAGCTGAGGCCAGTCAGGAGCCAGTCATGTCGCCCACACTCCTGCAGCCTGCTCCTTTGCAGGCGCAAACGCTAGAAGCTGGGAAGGGCTTGGCGAGGCTCGCCCAGGCAGAGCAGCCTCTCGACAGGGGCTCTGTCCTATCGCACCTGGGCGCAGGTCTGCAGCTCCGCCGGTGTGGAAGCTTACTCGGTCCTTTCCAATACAGGCTTGCAAGGACCCGCCGGCAGCCTAACTCATCTCTCCCGCGTGCTGGGACTGGGCATCCAGGCCTGGGCACAAAGCACTGCCTGGAGCTCTTTGCTCAGGGGCTGGTTCCCCTATGCTGGGGCTGTGCTAGGGAGCCCAAACGCACATGTCAAGGCCCCAAAACACATCCACACGTCTCTGCTCTGCAACAGAGCTCCGGGGAAGCCCAGTCTGGCAGGCGCTTTCTGGGCACAAAGGGAGGAACACTCTGGTTGTGGAGCTTCCTCCCCAAGACAGGGGCACTAGGACCCTGATTCCCTCCATTTACTGCTGAGTCTGCATTGCCAAGCAACAGCTTGGGAACGCAGCCTGGGGCGCTTCCCTTCCCTCGGACAGAGCTCTCCTTGCGGTAGGCCTTGGTAGTTTGCATACAATGGGGCCCTAAGCCCTCTGCAAGTTGGCCTGGCTCCTAGGTCCAAAGGGCAGGCCAGAGCGGAGCTGAGGCTGTCAGGCTCCAGACACATCTCCCATACTCCTGCATCCTGCTCCTACCCGGGCGTGAACGCTAGAAGCTGGGAAGGTACCTGGACCGTGCAGGGGCGGGGCGAACGCGGGCGGTGTGGGGCGGGGTTCGGCTTCTGGCGGGGTTGGGGGCGGGCTTCCCAGTTGTGCTCTCGGAGGTGGACACTGAGGCTGAAAACGCGCCGGGAGCGCACCCGGGACTGGGTAAACCCGGGCTGCGCGGGTCGAGATTCCGATGGCTTTAGGTGGGGGTCGGTCCCAATTGCGCTCTCGGGGGTTGCAACTGCGGCTGGGAACGCCCATTTCGTCCGCTCCTGGGTCCCCAAGGATCGCCATCCCGTGGGTGCAGCGGAGGGCTGCGGACCACAGGTAAGGGAACTGGGACTGCGTGGAGCAGGGAACCACGTATTCCGCCCTCTGTTGGCACATTCTCGGAGCTCCCCAACCTGGAGGTTGCAGAAAGGCCTCGCCCTTGGTGTCAAGGCCTTTACCGCTCCACCCCTTTGCTGAAGAATCTCAGTCTGCACGGTTTTCCCAAGCAGCCTAGTGTCCCCTGGAAGTCCAAGGGACAGAACCCTGAACTCTGGCCGGCTGGCCCAGCCCTGCTTCTGGCACTTTGTAGGCCAGCGGGCCCTGGAGCACCTGCTAGGATGAGAAAGGGAAGGGTCCGCGAATTGCACCCTAGAAAGTTAGTAGGGTGCATGGATTTCAAACCCTGGTGGCCGCCCAGGCAGCAAAGAAGGGGGGAGGGCACCTTGCTGCCCTTTCATGGCAGAATCTGTGGCTGTCCTGATGCGTGGGCCTTTTCATGGGGACCTTGTGCAATAAAAGTTTGGTGTTTTGGTACTGAATAATTAGAAATTGTAAAAAGTTTAAATTATGTGGTGGTGTAATTAAAAAACAAAACAAAACAAAACCAAGCCCCAAGTGTTTGGCACAGGGAGGGTTAAGTATTGAAGGCCTGTTTTCCTTGCACTGTGGCATTCTATCAAGAAGTGTGCAGGATTTTTTTTTTTTTTTAAGAAAAGTGTTCGAAGTGCTTGAAACAGGAAACCCAGAGGTGCCCCTGTATTTTGGGGAAGGCCTTAGGAGGTCACTTGGAAATGCTGCTGGCTGTGGGGGAGGGGGGCAGATGGGCTGTGCAGGCTTGTCCTTTGCATTCATGTTCTTGTGTGTAGAAACCCAGCTCGGAGCCATCTCCTGATGTGTAAGAATTTCGCAGACAAACCTTGAGCTAAGCAATGCATTTGTTCCTGAGGAAATGTTTGTCTTAAGCGATGTAAATATCCTATGTATATCCGCTGGACTCTGGCTTCAGGTCGGTTCCCCCAGTAGGCTCAGAAGCGACTTGAACAAAACAGTATATTTTCCTCGTACCTTGTTCTCCTAATCTATGTTAAGGAAATGATATATTTGCCTGGAATACTGCCTTTCTTCAAGATTCATGTCAATCAGTTTTTGGCCCAGGATGACTCACCTGCTGCCAATGTGACCTCAAGGCATGTCGTGGGGGAGGGGCCTGGTGCCATTCCCTGAGACAGTGCCTTTCTTTCCTTAGCTGACTGCTAGTGCCTGTAGAATATCTGGCTAGAGACCAGCAGGGCGCACACCCCGCCTCAAGTCTAAGTCAGCAGCTTTCTCTATCTCATTTATACTTTAATAACAATTGATGACACAAAAGCTCTGAGCGATCAAATCATATCAAATCTTCATTTCAGATTGAAGATGCATTCCATGGTATTGCCATCTTAAGTCTTTCCATTGTTATGGAATATCTGTCCATGTATTCAGGATAGTTTTCAGCCAGGGTGTATAATTTCCAGTGTGCCAGTCTTGTCATCCTCGTTACATCCATGGCAAAGTGTTGTATTCATGTTGACATTATTGAAAGGGAATTTTTTTTAATTCCTTTTCAGATTATTATCTGCTAATATATACAGAAAAAACTGTGTAATCTTTCGTTTTTATCAGTTTGGACAGCTTGATAATTGTCTTTAATTTCTTTCCTTTCTCATACTTTAAGATTTTCCGGGCACCGTACATGTACTGCCTCACCCCTAATCTCAGTCATGTGTTCAAAGAAATTCTGTCCTTTGTTTGTTTACTTATTTTTTGCAACATTGAATTCGTTTTGACTATGCTGGGTCTCTGCTGCAAGATGGAAGTTGCTAGGACCTCTGGACTGCAGTCTTCCATCTTTTATTGACCTCTTGTTGACCTCTGCAGAATCCTGGTTGGCGGGAGCTTGTTAGTTCCTTGTTCCTTACCAGGACCTCCTGTGGTAAGTGTTTTTCTCTTCTCTGTTGCCTGGTAAGGGTGGATGGTCATTGGCATCCCAAAGCTAGCGAGAAGGCAATGGCACCGCACTCCAGTACTCTTGCGTGGAAAATCCCATGGATGGAGGAGCCTGGTAGGCTGCAGTCCATGGGGTCACTAAGACTCGGACACCACTGAGCGACTTCACGTTCACTTTTCACTTTCATGCATGGGAGGAGGAAATGGCAACCCACTCCAGTGTTCTTGCCTAGAGAAACCCAGGGACTGCGGGGCCTGGTGGGCTGCCTTCTATGGGGTCGCACAGAGTCGGACACGACTGAAACGACTTAGCAGCAGCGGCGGCGGCAGCAGCAGCAGAAGCAGTGCATCGATATCAAAAGGGCTGCAAACAGTCAGGAAGGATCACATATGTCACCGTGAAACACTACTTCTCCACTTAGCCAAAGCTAACCAAAGATTTCTGTTCTAGGTCAACCTAGAAGAGATCACTTAAGAGGTAAAGAAACTTAAACTCCATTAGCAAAGGCAGTTCGGCATCTCAAAAAAACTTGTGCTAGGCACAGAACTCTTTTCTGGGGGTCCACTTTCCCTACAACCTCCTTATCCCATTCTGTACCCATTCCCTTGCTTCTCCCATCCTGAAACTGCCTCCTGTAAGACAGAACTACTTCGTTTTCCTTCCTCAAGTGCCATTGCATTCCACATACTTTCTTGTAATAACAAGTCATACATTTCCCTTCAGCAACCAAGAACTGACTTTTATATTGGCATTCGCTATAGCCCGCCCCCCTTCCCCCACCCCCAAGAACAGAACAAAACAAAACAATTGCTTTCTTACATTTAACATGTCAGGATGGTGCCAGACACTATTCATGGAGAGTCAAAAATCTCTTTTGTTTCTGTGTAAAAGGGAGGTCCTTTCAAGTCCTGAATGTTTCAGAACTTTCATTTATTTGGAAATGACCTAGCTATTCAATACACTGTCGTCACAAGGATAGAAACTCGGGTAACCAAAACTCCTGGAGAAACGTTTGTTAGTTCAGTTCAGTTCAGTTGCTCAGTCGTGTCTGACTCTTTGGGACCCCGTGGCCTGAAGGACGCCAGGCTTCCGTGTCCGTCACCAGCTCCAGGGGCTTGCTCAAACTCATGTCCATCGAGTCAGTGATGCCATCCAACCATCTTATCCTCTGTCATCCCCTTCCCCTCTGCCTTCAATCAAGACTATGAGAGGCAGATATTTTAGAGTATAATTATTGTAAAGATTTTGTCTAAAAGCTCATATCACATTTATATTTTTTACTTTTGTTGTTGTCGTTTCCAGGTAGTTTCTTGCTGACAAGCTTGTGACAGATATAACAATAGAGCAATTTTTACCTCAAAAGAAACCTAGGCACTATGAACATGTTGTGCTTAGTGTTGTTGACTCTTAGACATGTCTATAATGGAGGAGCAAAACCAAAAATACTAGATATTTAATATTGACTAGTTCCCAGTTCACGGGACTCTGACATTCATTTAGGTCAATGTTTTCTTGTATTTCCAGCAGTTTGATTTGGAAGGGCTGCCTTGTCTTGAGACCACTGAAATCAGAACACAGAACTTGAGCAATATTATCAAAAAACACAAGGCTCACACTGACACATACCTTAATCCAAACAGACAGACAAGACATCTTCCAGGTTTCCGCCTGAGATTTAAAATATTTCTTTGAGCCAGTCTTCTGGGGAGTGGGGGGATGGGGGTGGCAGTGAGGCTGGCTTGGGTAACAAGCTAATTGTTGGTCATTGCATATGCAAAGAACCAGCTTTCCGGGTTCCAAGGAAAAAAGTTTCCTTGGTAACCAACTTTGTCTGGTTCTATAGAATATCATGGCCTTCCTAGGTCAGGTCATCTTGCCTTTCTGTAGTCCTCGTTTTCTCCCTAAATCATAGACAGCTTGGATTGTCTCTGTGGGGTGTATGTATTGTCCTCATGTTTGACCTGGCGGCAGCAGCGAGGTCCGAGAGCCTCTCCTGGAAGCGGGCGTAGGGACGGGGCTCACCGGGAGCCACTGGTGAAGGTGGGCAGCGCCCCTGGAGCGCGGCAGGGGCGGGGCGAACCCGGGCGGCGCAGGGCGGGTGTCGGCTCCTGGCGGGGTTGGGGGAGGGCTTCCCAGTTTTGCTCTCGGAGATGGCCACTGCGGCTGGAAACGCGCCGGGAGCGCACCCAGGTCGGGGTAAACCTGGGCTGCACAGGTCGAGATTCCGCTCGCTGTGGGTGGGTGGTCGGTCCCTGTTGTGCTCCCGGGGGTCGCCAATGTGGCTGGGAACCCGCCGGGATCCCGGCAGGGCCGGGGCGAAACCTGGCGGCGCGGGGCGGGGTGGGGGTCCGTTCGCAGCGGGGGTCGGCTCCTGGCAGGGGTGGGGGAGGGCTTTTCAGATGTGCTGTTGGGGGTCGCCATTGCGGCTGGGAATGCCCATTTCGTGAACTCCTGGATCCCCAAGGATCGGCATCCATTGGCCACAGCGGAGGGGTGCGGAACACAGGTAAGGGAACGGGGACTGCCTGGAGCAGGGAACCATGTATTCCGCCCTGTGTTGGCACAGTCTCAGAGCTCCCCAACCTGGCGGTCGCAGAAAGGCCTCGTCTTTGGGGTCAAGGCCTTTACCGCTCCACCCCTCTGCTGAAAAACCTCAGAGTCTGCGCGGTTTTCCCAAGCAGCCTAGTGTCCGCTGGAAGTCCAAGGGACAGAACCCTGAATTCTGGCCGGCTGGCCCAGCCCTGCTTCTGGCACTTTGTAGGCCAGCGGGCCCTGGAGCACCTGCTAGGATGGGAAAGGGAAGGGTACGCGAATTGCACCCTGGTGGCCGCCCAGGCAGCAAAGAAGTGGGGAGGGCACCTTACTGCCCTTTAATGGCAGACAGAATCTGTGGCTGTCCTGCTGCGTGGGCCTTTTCATGTGGACCTTGTGCAATAAAAGTTTACCGGTGACCTTAGGGAACTTCCCAGTGTGCTTCTGACAGATGAGGGATGCCGAGGAGTTGGCGGGCCTCTCAGAACTCCGCTGGGTTTGGCGCAATGGAAGAGGGCCTCATCTCCAGGGAAGGCAGGAACCTCAGGCTTCCTCTCCGTTTCGGACTCCGACAGCAGGGTCCATGCAGAGTTGGGACAGGAGAGTCAGGAATCGTCTTGTCTGAGGAAGGGAACTCCGCTTGCCTCTCGAGGTGCTCAGGGGGTCTCAGGCCCCTTGTTGAGCTGTGTGTGGAACCTGCGGGTGTTTCCGGACGATGCACGACAGTGACAGTGCCCCTTCGTGTTGTGCCTTCACCCACTGGCTTGCCTTCGAAGAGGTGTCCGGGCCTCCGGTTCTTTTCAAGAGCGGACAGGGAAATCGGGGTCTTTCGGCATGTGGGACCACCAACGGGGCTAGTCTCAAATTTCCTAGTGAGGCCGGCTTCATCCTGAGGTGTGCCGGGAAGGCCGAGGACCCTTCCTGACAACTCAGGGGGATCGACTCTCCTGTCGCCATCAGGAGGGGAGAAGGGGCTCAGATGAAGTGGGGCCGGAACCCTCGGTGTTACCCTCGAGGGAAACCGGCGTGTGAGGGACTTTTGGGGGATGCATTAAAGGAGTCAGGTACCGTTTCACAGTTCAGGACAGAACCTAGGACTTCCCTTGAGACGCCGTAGCGGGCAAGGGCCTCATCTTGCGAAGACGTTGGAACCATGTGGATTTTCTCGAGTTGCGGCGGGATTCTAGAGTTACGACGGGGATTTCAGGCTTCCTCTTGTATTGGCCTGGGAAGCCTAATCTTCCATTCGAGTTGCGAGGGAAAGCTGGGGGTTGCACTCGAGTCACTGCAGGGCCAAAGAGACCTCATCTAGGTCTGTGTCCGGGACTTAAGGTTCCTCTCAAGGGAAGACAGGGATCTCGGGGTGGCGTTCCAGACTCCCCCGGGGAGTCAGGCCTCGTCTCGAGGGCAAGCAAAGGATGCCGCTCTCCTCTCAAGTCGCGACGCAGATCTCTTGGAGCCCACTGAGTGGCCTCAAGGGAGTCAGGCCTCCTCTTCAGTTTGGAGAGAGGACTCGGGATTGCCCTCTGGGTAAGGCAGGAAAAGAAGGATCTCACCTCGCGAGGACGGGGCCTTCTCAGGGGTTTCCTCGAGCTGCGGCGCCCGTGGGGGTTTTCTCACAAGGCAAGATGAAGATCTCAGGGAGCCTCTCGTGCGGTGCCAGGGAAGTCAGGTCTCCGTGCCCGTGGCGAGGGGGAGCGCGTCATGGCTCTCGAGTCATGGGAGAGGACTAGGGCCTCCAGAGGCATTGAAGAAGGACACTCGAGGTCTTTCTGGGGTTGGGGCGGGAAAGCCTCATTTCCCTCGACTTCTGCCGGGGACCTTAGGGAACTTCCCATGGTGCCTCTGATAGGTGAGTGATCCTGTGGAGTTGGCGGGGCCTTTCGGGACTCTGCTGGGCTTGTCGCAAAGGAAGAGGGCCTCACCTCGAGGGGAGGCAGGAACCTTAGGCTTCCTCTCCTTTTCGAACTCCGATCACAGGGTCCCTGCAGAGTTGGGACAGGAGAGTCAGGCCTCGTCTTGTCTGAGGAAGGGAACTCCGCTTGCCTCTCGAATTGCTCAGGGTGTCTCAGGCACCTCGTAGAGCTGTGTGTGGAAACCGCGGGGTATCCCGGACGATGCACGGGGGTGTCAGTGCCCCTTCGAGTGGTACCTTCACCCACAGGGTTGCCTTCGAAGAGGTGTCCGGGCATCGGGTTCTTATCCAGAGCGGACTGGGAAATCGGGGTCGTTCGGCATGTGGCACCACCCATGGGGCTCGTCTCGAATTTCCTCGGGAGGCCAGCCTCATCCTGAGGTGTGCCAGGAAAGCCAGGAACCCCTTCCAAACCACGCAGGGGAATCGGCTCTCCTGTCGCGATAAGGAGGGGAGAAGGGGCTCAGATGAAGCGGTGACGGGACCCTCGGTGTTCCCCTCGAGGGAACCCGGTGTGTCGGGGAGCTTTGGGGGTCGCATGAAAGCTGTCAGGGACCCTTTCGCCCTTCAGGGCGGAACAGGGGACTTCCCTTGAGACGCCATCGCGTGCAAGGGCCTCATCTTGCCAAGAGGTGGGAACCACGTGGTTTTTCTCGAGTTGCGGCGGGATTCTCGAGTTATGACGGGGATCTCAGGCTTCCTCTTTGGTTGGCCCTGGGAAGCGCAATCTTCCCCTCGAGTTGCGAGGGAAAGCTGGGGGTTGCGCTCGAGTCACTGCAGGGCCGAAGAGACCGCACCTAGGCTTGTGTCTGGGACCTAATATTCCTCTCCAGGGAAGGCAGGGATCTCGGGGTTGCATTCCAGGCTCCCCCGGGGAGTCAGGCCTCGTCTCGAGGGGAAGCCAAGGGCTCCGCTCTCCTCTCGAGTCGTGACGCGGGTCTCTTGGAGCCCCCTGAGCGGCCTCAAGGGAGTCCAGCCTCCTCTTCCGTTTGGAGAGAGAACCCGGGATTGCTCTCCAGGCCATGCAGGAAAAGAAGGCCCTCAGCTCGCCAGGATGGGGGCGTCTCAGGGGTTTCCTCGAGCTGCGGCGCCCGTGGGGGTTTTCTCCCGAGGCACGACGAGGATCTCAGGGAGCCTCTCGTGCGGCGTCAGGGAAGTCAGATCTCCATGCGCGTGGCGAGGGGGAGCGCGTCATGGCTCTCGAGTCACGGGTGGGGACTAGGGCCTCGAGACGCTTTGATGAAGGACTCTCGAGGTCTTTCTTGGGGGGCGGGGGGAAAACCTCTTTTCCCTCGCCTTCTGTCGGGGACCTTAGGGAACTTCCCAGGGTGCCTCTGAGAGGCGAGGGATACTGTGGAGTTGGCGGGGCCTCTCGGGACTCCGCAGGGTTTGGCGCAATGGAAGAGGCCTCATCTCGGGGGGAGGCAGAAACCCCAGACTTCCTCTCTGTTCGGACTCCGACATCACGGTCCCTGCAGAGTTGGGACAGGAGAGTCAGGCCTCGTCTTTTCTGAGGAATGGAACTCCGCTTGCCTCTCGAGTTGTTCATGGGGTTTCAGGCCCCTTGTCAAACTGTGTGTGGAATCTGCAGGTTTTTCCAGACGATGCACGGGGGTGTCAGTGACCCTTCGTTTTTTGTCTTCATCCACAGGGTTGCCTTCGAAGAGGTGTCCGGGCATCGGGTTCTTATGAAGAGCAGACCGGGAAATCGGGGTCGTTCAGCATTTGGCACCACCCACGTGGGCAGTCTCGAATTTCCTCATGAAACCGGCCTCATCCTGAGGTGTGCCGCGAAGGTCATGAAACTCTTCCAGACAAAGCAGAGGAATCGACCCTCCTGTGGCGATCAGGAGGGGAGAAGTGGCTCAGATGAAGTGCTGCTGGGAACCTCGGTGTTTCCCTCAAGTGAGACAGGTATGTCGGGTAGCTTTTGGGGTCGCATAAAGCGTTCCAAGTACCGTTTCGCAATTGAAAATGGAAAGTTGGACTTCTCTTGGGGTGCTCCAGCGGGCAAGGGCCTCATTTTGGAATGACTGCGGAACCACTTGGTTTTTCTCGAGTTGCGGTGGGATATTTGAGTCACCACAGGGAATTCATGCTTCCTCTTGTGTTGGCCCACAAAAGTCTTATCTTCCATTCGAGATTCGAGGAATAGCTGGATGTGCGCTCTAGTCACTGAAGGCAAAAGAGACCCCTCCAAGGCTTGTGTGCAGGACCTAATGTTCATGTCAAGGCTCGACAGAAATCTCGGGGTTGCATTCCAGACTCACCTTGGAGTCAGGCCTCGTCTCGAGGGGAAGCAAACGACTCCGCTCTCCTCTCGAGTCGCGACACGGGTCTCTTGGAGCCCACTGAGTGGCTTAAAGGGAGTCAAACCTCCTCTGGTGTTTGGAGGGAGGACACGGGATTGCTCTCCAGGCAATGCATGAAATGAAGGCCCTCATCTCCCGATGACTGGGGCATCTCGTAGGTTTTCTCGAGCTGTGGCGCTAGTGTGGGGTTTCTCACGAAGTAAGACTGGGAGCTCAGTGAGCCTCTCACGTGGTGCCAGGGCAGTCAGGTCTCTATGCACGTGGTGAGAGGGAGCCCGTCATTGTTCTCGAGTCATGGTAGGGGATTGGGCCTGAAGACGTGTTAAAGAAGGACTCTCGAGGTCTTTCTTGGGTTGCAGCAGGAAACCCTGGGTTCCATCGACTTGTGCCAGTGACCTCAGGAAGCTTCTCAGCGTGCCTCTGAGAAGTCAGGGTCACTGTGGAGTTGGGAGGGGCCTCTCGGAACTCCACTGGGTTTGGTGCAATGGAAGAGGGCCTCATGACAAGTTGAGGCAGGAACCTCAGGGTTCCTCTCCTGGCTTCGAATGCGCCAGATCTGACTCGGATCGCAGAGTCCCTGCAGAGTTGGGACAGGAGAGTCAGGCCTCGTCTTCTGTGGAGGAATGGAACTCCGCTTGACTCTCGCGTTGTTCATGGGGTGACAGGCCACTTGTCGATTTGTATGTGGAACTTGCGGGTTTTTCTGGACGATGCACCGGGGTGTCACTGCCCCTTCGTGTTGTGCCTTGATCTACAGGATTGCCTTCGAGTTGGGTTCTGCCATCGGGTTCTTATCAAGAGCGGACCAGGGAATCGGGGTCTTTTGGCATGCCGCACCACCCACGAGGCTATGTCTCAAATTTCCTCGTGAGACTGGCCTCATCTTGATGTGCGCCAGGAAGGTCGGGAACGCCTTCCAGACAAATCAGGGGAATCGAACCTCCTGTCGTGATCAAGAGGGGAGAAGAGTCTCAGATGAAGTGGTGCCGGGAACCTCGGTGTTCTCCTCAAGTGAGAATGGTATGTCGGGAAACTTTTGTGGTCGCATCAAGGGTTCCAAGTAACTTTTCGCTCTTCAATAAGGAACGTGGGACTGCTCTTGAGACGCTGTAGCGGGTAAGGGCCTCATCTTTCGATGACGGGGGAACCACGTGGTTTTTCTTGAGTTGCGGCGGGATTCTCGAGTTAAGACGAGGAATTCAGGCTTCCTCTTCAACTGGCCCAGGGAAGTCCAGTTTTCATTCGAATTGCGAGTTAGAACTGGGGATTGCTCTCGAGACACTGCAGGGCCAAATAGACCTCATCTAGGCTTGTGTCCAGGACCTAATGTTCCTCTGCTGGGGCGACAGCGATCTCGGCATTGCATTCTCGACTCATCCAGGGAATCAGGCCTCGTCTCGAGGGGAAGCCAAGGACACCGCTCTCCTGTCAAGTCGCGACGGGTATATCTTGGAGCTCACTGTGTGGCCTAAAATGAGTCAAGCCTCCTGTGGAGTTTGGAGAGAGGACTCAGGATTGCTCTCCAGGCCATACAGCAAAAGAAGGCCCTCATCTCGTGAGGACTGGGGCGTCTCGTGGGTATTCTCGAGCTGCGGCTCCAGTGTGGTGTTGCTCACGAGGTATTATGGGGAGCTCAGGGAGCCTCTCCTGTGGCGCCAGGGAAGTCAGGTTTCTATGCGCGTGGCTAGGGGGAGTGCGTCATTGCTCTTGAGTCATGGTAGGGGAATCGCACCTCAAGACGCGTTGAAGAAGGACTCTCGAGGTCTTTTACGGGTTGGGGCAGGAAACCCTTGCTTCCCTCGGCTTGTGCCGGTGATCTCAGGAAGGTATAAGGGTGCCTCTGAGAAGTCAGGGATACTGTGCAGTTGGGAGGGGCCTCTCGGGACTCCACTGGTTTCGGTGCAATGGAAGAGGGCCTCATCTCGAGTGGAGGCAGGAAATTCATGTTTCCTCTCCTGACTTCCCCTGGGCCAGATCTGACTCAGATCGCAGTTTCGCTGCAGAGTTCGAACAGGAGAGTCAGGGCTCGTCTTGTGTGGAGGAATGGAACTCTGCTTGCCTCTCCAGTTGTTCACGGGGTGACAGGTCACTTCTCGAGCTGTGTGTGGTACCTGCGGGTTTCTCCGGACGATACCCGGGGGTGTCAGTGCCCCTTCGTGTTGTGCCTTCATCAAAAGGGTTATCTTCAAAGAGGTGTCTGAGCATTGGGATCTTATCAAGAGCGAACCGGGAAATCGGGGTCTTTCGGCATGTGTCACCATCCACGAGGCTATGTCTCGAATATCCTCGTGAGACCGGCCTCATCCTGAGATGCACCGTGAAAGGCGGGAACCCCTTCAGACAAAACAGGGGAATCGACCCTCCTGTCGCGATCAGGAGGGGAGAAGGGGCCCAGATGTAGTGGTACTGGGAACCTCGGTGTTCTCCTCGAGTCAGACCGGTGTGTCGAGGAACTTTTGTGGTCGCATCAAGGGTGCCAATACCGTTTCGCACTTCAAGACGGAACGTGGGACTTCTCTTGAGACGCTGTAGGGGGCAAGGGCCTCATCTTGCGATGACAGGGGAACCACGTGGCGTTTCTCGAGTTGTGGCGGGATTCTCGAGTTTCGAAGGGGAATACAGTCTTCCTCATGTGTTGGCCCAGGGATGTCCTATCTTCCATTCGAGTTTCAAGGGAGAGCTGGGGATTGCCCTCGAGTCACTGCAGGGCAAAATAGACCTCATCTAGGCTTGTGTCCAGGACTTAATGTTCATCCCTAGGGGCGACAGGGATCTCGGGCTTGCATACCAGACTCACCCGGGGAATCAGGCCTCGTCTCGAGGGGAAACAAAGAACTCCGCTGTCCTTTTGAGTCGCGATGGGTATCTCTTGGAGCCCACTGTGTGCCCTAAATGGAGTCAAGCCTCCTGTGGTGTTTGGATAGAGGACTCGGGATTCCTCTCCAGGCCATGCAGGAAAAGAAGGCCCTCATCTCGCGATGACGGCGGCATCTCGTGGGTTTTCTAGACTGTCGCGCTAGTTCCAGGTTTCTGACGAGGTACGAGAGGGAGCTCAGGGAGCCTCTCGTGTGGCGCCAGGGAAGTCAGGTCCCCATGAGATGGCTAGGGGGAGTTCGTCATTGCTCTCGAGTCATGGTAGGGTAATCGGGCCTCAAGACGGGTTGAAGAAGGACTCTCGAGGTCTTTCTCGGGTCACTGCATAAAACCCAGGGTTCCCTTGACTTGTGCCTGCGACCTCAGGGAGCTTCTCAGAGTGCCTCTGAGAAGTCAGGGATACTGTGCAGTTTGGAGGGGCCTCTCGAGACTCCTCCGCATTTGGTGGAATGTAAGAGGGACTCATCTCGAGTTGAAGCAGGAACCTCAGTGTTCCTCTCCATTTCTGACTCAGATCGCAAGGTCCCTGCATGTTGGTACAGGAGAGTCAGGCCTCGTCTTTTCTGGAGGATGGGACTCCTCTTGCCTCTCGAGTTGTTCTCGAGGTGACAGGCCACTTGTCGAGCTGTGTGTGTAACCTGCCCGTTTTTCCGGATGATGCACAGGTGTGTTAGTGCCCCTTCGTGTTGTACCTTCATACTCAAGGCTGCCTTCCAAGAGGTGTCTGAGCATCGGATTCTTATCAAGAGCGAACCGGGAAATTGGAGTCTTTCGGCAAGTGGCACCACCCACAAAGCTACGTATCGAATTTCCCCATGAGACCGGCCTCATCCTGAGTTGTGCAGGGAAGGTCTGGCCCCCTTACAGAAAAAGCAGGGGAATCGACCCACCGGTCACGATCAGGAGGGGAGAAGGGGCTTAAATGAAGTGGTGCCGGGAACCTCGGTGTTCCCCTTGAGTGAGACCGGCGTGTTGGGGGACTTTTGGGGTCGCATCAAGGGTGCCAAGTACCGTTTCGCATTTCAAGACGGAACCTGGGACATCTTTTGAAACGCTGTAGCGGGCAAGGGCCTCATCTTGCGATGACGGGAGAACCACGTGGTTTTGCTCGAGTTGCAGCGGGATTCTCGAGTTATGACCGGGAATTTAGGCTTCCTCTTGTTGGCCTTGAAATCCAATCTTCCATTCGGGTTGCGAGGGGGAGCTGGGGATTGCGCTAGAGTCACTGCAGGGCAAAAGAGACCTAATCTAGGCTTGTGTCCAGGATCTAATGTTGCTCTCCAGGGGCGACAGGGATCTCGGGTTTGCATTCCAGACTCATCCGGGGAGTCAGTTCTCACCTCGAGGGTAAGCAAAGAAGTCCGCTCTCGTCTCGAGTCGCGATGGGTATCTCTTGGAGCCCAATGTATGCACTAAAGGGAGTCAAGCCTCCTGTGGAGTTTGGAGAGAGGACTCGGGATTGGATTCCAGGCCATGCAGGAAAAGAAGGCCCTCATCTCGAGATGACGGTGGCGTCTCGTGGGTTTTCTCGAGCTGTGGCGCCAGTGTGGGGTGTCTCATGAAGTACCACGGGGATCTCAGGGAGCCTCTTGTGTGGCGCCAGGAAAATCCAGTATTCCATTCGAGTTGCAAGTTAGAACTGGGGATTGCTCTCCAGTCACTGCAGGGCAAAATAGACATCATCTACGCTTGTGTCCAGGACCTAGTGTTCCACTACTGGGCCGACAGGGATCTCAGGGTTGCATTCTTGACTCACCCGGAGAGTCAGGCCTCATCTTGAGGGGAAAAAAAGGACTCCACTCTCCTGTCGAGTCGCGACGGGTATCTCTTGGAGCCCACTGCGTGGTGTAAAGGGAGTGAAGCCTCCTATGGAGTTTGGAGAGATGACTCGGGATTGTTTTCCTGGCCATGCAGGAAAAAAGGCCCTCACCTCGCGATGACGGGGGCGTCTCGTGGGTTTTCTCCAGCTGCGGCGCCAGTATCAGATTTCTCACGAGGTATGACGGGGAGCTCTGAAAGCCTCTCGTGTGGTGCTAGGGACGTCAGGTCTCCGTGCGTGTGGTGAAGGGGAGTGCGTGATTGCTCTCGAGTCATAGTAGGCGAATCTGGCCTCAAGATGCATTGAAGAAGGACTCTCGAGGTCTTTCTCGGGTTGCGTCAGGGAACCCTGGGTTCCCTCGACTTGTGTTGGTGACTTCAGGCAACTTCTCAGGGTGCCTCTGAGAATTCAGGGACACTGTGGATTTGGGAGGGGCCTTTCGTTACTCAACTGGGTTTGGTGCAATTGAAGAGGGCCTCATCTCGAATGGAGGCAGGAACATCAGGGGTCCTCTCCATTTCTGACTCGGGTCGCAGGCTACCTGCCGAGTATGGACAAGAGAGTCACGCCTCATCTTCTGTGGAGGAATGGATCTCCGCTTGCCTTTCGAGTTGTTCACAGAGTGACAGGCCACTTGTTGAGCTGTGCGTGGAACCTGCGGGTTTTTCCGGACGATGCACAGGGGTGTCAGTGCCCCTTCATGTTGTGCCTTCATCCACAGGGTTGCCTTCAAAGAGGTGTCCGGGCATCGGGTTCTTTTCAAGAGCGTACCGGAAAATTGGGGTCTTTCAGCATGTGGTACCACCCACGAGGCTACGTCTCGAATTTCCTCGGGAGACCGGCCTCATCCTGAGGTGCGCCGGGAAGGTCGGGAACCCCTTGCAGACAAAGCAGGGGAATCGACCCACCGGTCGCGATCAGAAGGGGAGAAGGGGCTCAGATGAAGTGGTGCCGGGAACCTCGGTGGTCCCCTCGAGTGAGACCGGTATGTCACGGCACTTTTGAGGTCGCATCAAGGGTGCCAAGTACAGTTTCGCACTTCAAGACGGAACGTGGGAATTCTCTGGAGATGCTCTAGCGGGCAAGGGCCTCATATTGCGATGACGAGGGAAACACGTGGTTTTTCTCAAGTTGCGGCGGGATTCTCGAGTTACGACGGGGAATTCAGGCTTCCTCTTGTGTTGGCCCAGGAAGTCCAATCTTCCATTCAACTTGTCAGAGAGAGCTGTGGGTTGCTCTCGAGTCACTTCAGGGCAAAGAGTCCTCATCTAGGCTTGGGTCCAGGACGTAGTGTTCCTCTCCAGGGGCAACAGGGATATCGGGGTCGCATTCCAGTCTCACCCGGTGGGTCACGCCTCGTCTCGAGTGGAAGCAAAGGACTCCACTATCCTCTCGAGTGCGACGTGTAACTCTTTGAGCCCAATGAGTGGCCTAAAGTGAGTCAAGCGTCCTGTGTAGCTTGGACAGAAGGTTCACGCTTGATCTGCATACCATGCAGTTAAAGATGGCCCTCCTCTCGTGATGACGGGAGCGTCTCATGGGTTTTTCTCGAGCTGCGGCGCCAGTGTGGGGTTTCTCACGAGATATGATGAGGAGATCAGGGAGCCTCTCATGCAGCGCCAGAGAAGTCAGGCCTCCATGCGTGTGGCCAGGCAGATCGCGTCATTGCTCTGGAGTCATGGGAGGGACTAGGGCCTCAAGACGCATTTACGAAGGACTCTCGAGGTCTTTCTTGGGTTGGGGCGGGAAACACTCGTTTCCCTCGACCTCTACCGGGGACCTTAGGGAACTTCCCAGGTGCCTCTGAGAGGTGAGGGATACTGAGGAGTTAGAGGGGCCTCTCGGGACTCCACTAGGTTTGACGAAATGAAAGAGGGCCTCATCTCGATTGGAGGCAGGAACCTCAGCTTCCTCTCCATTTCTGACTCCGACCGCAGGGTCCCTGCAGGGTTGGGACAGGAGAGTCAGGCCTCGTCTTGTCTGAGTAATGGAACTCTGCTTGCCTCTTGAGTCGTTCAGTGGGTCTCAGGCCCCTTGTCGAGCTGTGTGTGGAACCTGCGGGTGTTTCCAGAAGATGCACGGGGGTTTCATTGCCCCTTCATTTTGTGCCTTCCCCCACAGGGTTGCCTTCAAAGAAGTGTCCGAGCATCGGGTTCATTTCAAGAGCGGACCGGGAAATCGGGGTCGTTCGGCATGTGGCACCACCCACGTGGCTCATCTCGAATTTTCTCGTGAGACCAGCATCATCCTGAGGTGCGCCGGGAAGGCTGGGAACACCTTCCACACAAAGCAGGGGAATCGACTCTCCTGTCGCGATCAGGAGGGGAGATGGGGCTCAGATGAAGTGGGGCCGGGACTCTAGGTGTTCCACTCGAGGGAACCCGGCGTTTCAGGGAACTTTAGGGGTCGCATCAAGGGAGCCAAGTACCGTTTCCGACTTCAGGACGGAACATGGGACTTCCCTGGAGACGCTGTAGTGGGCAAGGGCCTCATCCTGTGAAGACGTTGGAACCACGTCGTTTTTCTCGAGTTGCGTCTGGATTCTCGAAAACGACGGGGATTTCAGGCTTCCTCTTGGGTTGGCCCTGGGAAGCCCAATCTTCCCTGGAGTTGCGAGGGAAAGCTGGGGGTTCTGCTCGAGTCATTACAGGGCCAAAGAGACCTCATCGAGGCGTGTGTCCAGGACCTAACATTCCTCTCCCGGGAAGGCAGGGATCTCGGGGTTGCATCCAGGCTCCCCCGGGGAGTCAGGCCTCGTCTCGAGGTGAAGCCAAGGACTCCGCTCTCCTCTCGAGTCGCACCGGGTATTTCTTGGACCCAACTGAGTGGCCTAAAGGGAGTCAATCCTCCTGTAAAGTTTGGAGAGAGGACCAGGGATTGCTCTCCAGGTCAGGCAGGAAAAGAAGGCCCCCATCTCTCCTTGACGGGGGCATCTTGTGGTTTTTCTCGAACTGCTGCGCCACTGTGGGTTTTCTCACGAGGTATGATGGGGTACTCAGGGAGCCTCTTGTGTGTTACTAGGGAAGTCAGTTTTCCTGCTTGTGGCGAGGGGAGCGCGTCCTTGCTCTGGAGACATGGTAGGGGAATCGGGCATCAAGAGATGTTGAAAAAGGACTCTCCAAGTCTTTCTTGGGTTATTTCAGGAAACTCTGGGTTCCCTCGACTTGTGCCAGTGACCTCAGGTAGCTTCTCAGGGAGCCTCTGAGAATTCAGGGATACTGTGGTGTTGGGAGGGGCCTCTCGGGACACCACTGCGTTTGGTTCAATGGAAGAGGGCCTCTTCTCTAGTTGAGGCAGGAACCTCAGGGTTCCTCTCCATTTCTGACTCCGATCGCAGGGTCCCTGAAGAGTTGGGACAGGAGAGTAAGGCCTCATCTTGTGTGAAGGAATGCAACTTCACTTGCCTCTCGAGTTGTTCACGGGGTGACAGTCCACATTTGGAGCTGTGAGTGGAATCGGCGGGTTTTTCCAGACGATGCATGGGGATGTCAGTGTCCCTTTGTGTTGAGCCTTCATCCACAGGGTTGCCTTCGAAGAGATGTCCAGGCGTCAGGTTCTTATCTAGAGTGGACCGGGAATTCGGGATCTTTCAGCATGTGGCACCAACCATGAGGCTACTTTTCGAATTTCCTCATGAGACCGGCCTCATCCGGAGGTTCACGGGGAACGTCGGGAACCCTTGCAGAAAAAGCATGGGAATCGACCCTCCTGTCGCGATCAGGAGGGGTGAAGGGGCTCACAGGAAGTGGTGCCGTGAACTTTGGTGTTTCCCTCGAGTGAGACCGGTATGTCAGGGAACTTTGGGGGTCGCATCAAGGGTGCCAAGTACCGTTTTGTACTTCAGGATGGAACGTGGGACTTCTCTTGATACGCTGTAGCGGCCAAGGGCCTCATCTTGCGATGACGGGGGAGCCACGTGGTTTTTCTCGAGTTGCGGCGGGATTCTCGAGTTACGACGGGGATTTCAGGCTTCCTCTTGTGTTGGGCCAGGGAAGTCCAATCATCCATTCGAGTTGCGAGGGAGAGCTGGGGGTTGCGCTCGAGTCACTGCAGGACAAAGGAGACCTCATCTAGGCTTCTGTCCAGGACCTAATGTTCCTCTCCAAGGGCCACAGGGATCTCAGGTTTGCATTCCAGACTCACCCAGGGAGTCAGGCCTCGTGTCGAAGGGAAGCAAAGGACTCCGCTCTCCTTTCGAGTCGCGACGGGCACCTCTTGGAGCCCACTTTGTGGCCTAAAGGGAGTCAAGCCTCCTGTGAAGTTTGGAGAGAGGACTTGGGACTGCTCTCCAGGCCATGCAGGAAAAGATGGCCCTCATCTCGCGATGACGGAGGGGTCTTGTGGGTTTTCTCGAGCTGCGGCGCCAGTGTGGGGTTTCACACGAGGCACGACAGGGAGCTCAGGGAGCCTCTCATGTGGCGCCAGGGAAGTCAGGTCTCCATGTGTGTGGCGAGGGGGAGCGCGTTATTGCTCTCGAGCCATGGTAGGGGAATCTGACCTCAAGACGCGTTGAAGAAGGACTCTCGAGGTCTTTCTTCGGTTGTGGCAGGAAACCCTTATTTCCCTCGAGGTTTGCCGGTGGCCTCAAGGAGCTTCTCAGAATGCCTATGAGAAGTCAGGGATACTGTGGAGATGGGAGTGGCCTCTCGGGACTCCACTGGGTTTGTTTTAATGGAAGAGGGCCTCATCTCGGGTTGAGGCAGGAACCTCAGGTTTCCTCTCCATTTCTGACTCAGATCGAAGCGTGCCTGCAGAGTTGGGATTGGATACTCAGGCCTCGTCTTGTCTGAGGAAGGGAACTCCGCTTGCCTCTCTCGTTGTTTAAGGGGTGACAGGCCAGTTGTGGAGCTGTATGTGGATCCTGTGGGATTTTCCGGACGATGAACAGGGTTGCCAGTGCCCCCTCGTGTAGTGCCTTCATCCACAGGGTTGCCTTAGAAGAGGTGTCCGGGCATCGGGTTCTTATCAAGAGCAAGACCGAGAAATCGTGGTCTTTCGGCACGTGGCACCAACACGAGGCTACGTCTCAAATTTCTTCGTGAGACTGGCCTCATCCTGAGGTGCGCCATGAAGGTCGGGAACCCCTTCTAGACAAAGCAGGGGAATAGACCTTCCTGCCGTGATCAGGAGGGGAGAAGGGGCTCAAATGAAGTGGTGCCAGGACCTTCGGTGAGACCGGTATATTGGGGAACTTTTGGTTTCGCATCAAGGGTGCCAAGTAGCATTTCGAACTTTATGACGAAACATGAGGCTTCTCTTAAGACTCTGTAGCGGGCAAAGGCCTCATATTGCGATTAATGGGGAACCACGTGGTTTTTAAGAGTTGCGGCGGGATTCTCGAGTTACGACGGGAAATTCAGGCTTCCTCTTGTGTTGGCCCAGGGAAATCCAATCTTCCATTGGAGTTGTGAGAGAGAGCTAGGGATTGCTCTCGAGTCACTTCAGGGCAAAAGAGACCTCATCTAAGCTTGTGTCCAGGACCTAATGTTCCTCTCCAGGGGCGACAGAGATCTCGGGGTTGCATTTTAGACGCACCCGAGGAGTCAGGCCTCATCTCGAGAGGAAGGAAAGGACTCTGCTCTGCTCTCGAGTCCCCACGGGTATTTCTTGGAGACCACTGAGTGGCCTAAAGGGAGTCAAGCCTCCTGTGGATTTTTTTTTTAATTTTATTTTATTTTTAAACTTTACATAATTGTATTAGTTTTTCCAAATATCAAAATGAATCCGCCTCAGGTATACATGTGCTCCCCATCCTGAACCCTCCTCCCTCCTCCCCCCCATAGCATCCCTCTGGGTCGTCCCAGTGCACTAGCCCCAAGCATCCAGTGTCATGCATCAAACCTGGACTGGCAACTCTTTTCATACATGATATTTTACATGTTTCAATGCCATTCTCCCACATCTTCCCACCTTCTCCCTCTCCCACAGAGTCCATAAGACTCTTCTATACATCAGTGTCTCTTTTGCTGTCTCGTACTCAGGGTTATTGTTACCGTCTTTCAAAGTTCCATATATATGCGTTAGTATACTGTATTGGTGTTTTTCTTTCTGGCTTACTTCACTCTGTATAATAGGCTGCAGTTTCATCCACCTCATTAGAACTGATTCATTCTATTCTTTTTAATGGCGGAGTAATACTCCATTGTGTATATGTACCACAGCTTTCTTATCCATTCATCTGCTGATGGACATCTAGGTTGCTTCCATGTCCTGGCTATTAGAAACAGTGCTGCGATGAACATTGGGGTACACGTGTCTCTTTCCCTTCTGGTTTCCTCAGTGTGTATGCCCAGCAGTGGGATTGCTGGATCATAAGGCAGTTCTATTTCCAGTTGTTTAAGGAATCTCCACACTGTTCTCCATAGTGGCTGTACTAGTTTGCATTCCCACCAACAGTGTAAGAGGGTTCCCTTTTCTCCACACCCTCTCCAGCATTTATTATTTGTAGACTTTTGGATTGCAGCCATTCTGACTGGCGTGAAATGGTACCTCATAGTGGTTTTGATTTGCATTTCTATGATAATGAGTGATTTTGAGCATCTTTTCATGTGTTTGTTAGCCATCTGTATGTCTTCTTTGGAGAAACGTCTATTTAGTTCTTTGGCCCATTTTTTGATTGGGTCATTTATTTTTCTGGAGTTGAGCTGTAGGTGTTGCTTGTATATTTTTGAGATTAGTTGTTTGTCAGTTGCTTCATTTCCTATTATTTTCTCCCATTCTGAAGGCTGTCTTTTCACCTTGCTAATAGTTTGCTTTGATGTGCAGAAGCTTTTAAGGTTAATTAGGTCCCATTTGTTTATTTTTGTTTTTATTTCCAATATTCTGGGAGGTGGGTCATAGAGGATCCTGCTGTGATGTATTTCAGAGAGTGTTTTGCCTATGTTCTCCTCTAGGAGTTTTATAGTTTCTGGTCTTATGTTTAGATCTTTAATCCATTTTGAGTTTATTTTTGTGTATTGTGTTAGAAAGTGTTCTAGTTTCATTCTTTTACAAGTGGTTGACCAGATTTCCCAGCACCACTTGTTAAAGAGATTGTCTTTAATCCATTGTATATTTTTGCCTCCTTTGTCAAAGATAAGGTGTCCATATGTGTGTGGATTTATCTCTGGGCTTTCTATTTTGTTCCACTAATCTATATTTCTGTCTTTGTGCCAGTACCATACTGTCTTGATAACTGTGGCTTTGTAGCGGAGCCTGAAATCAGGTAGGTTGATTCCTCCAGTTCCATTCTTCTTTCTCAAGATCGCTTTGGCTATTCGAGGTTTTTTGTATTTCCATACAAATTGTGAAATTATTTGTTCTAGCTCTGTGAAGAATACTGTTGGTAGCTTGATAGGGATTGCATTGAATCTATAAATTGCCTTGGGTAGTATACTCATTTTCACTATATTGATTCTTCCAATCCATGAACATGGTATATTTCTCCACCTATTAGTGTCCTCTTTGATTTCTTTCACCAGTGTTTTATAGTTTTCTATATATAGGTCTTTAGTTTCTTTAGGTAGGTATATTCCAAATATTTTATTCTTTCCGTTGCAATGGTGAATGAAATTGTTTCCTTAATTTCTCTTTCTGTTTTCTCATTATTAGTGTATAGGAATTCAAGGGATTTCTGTGTGTTGATTTTATATCCTGCAACTTTACTATAGTCATTGGCTAGTTCTAGTAATTTTCTGGTGGAGTCTTTAGGGTTTTCTATGTAGAGGATCATGTCATCTGCAAACAGTGAGAGTTTTACTTCTTCTTTTCCAATTTGGATTCCTTTTGTTTCTTTTTCTGCTCTGATTGCTGTGGCCAAAACTTCCAAAGCTATGTTGAATAGTAATGGTGAAAGTGGGCACCCTTGTCTTGTTCCTGACTTTAGAGGAAATGCTTCCAATTTTTCACCATTGAGGATAATGTTTGCTGTGGGTTTGTCATATATAGCTTTTATTATGTTGAGGTATGTTCCTTCTATTCCTGCTTTCTGGAGAGTTTTTATCATAAATGGATGTTGAATTTTGTCAAAGGCTTTCTCTGCATCTATTGAGAAAATCATATGGTTTTTATTTTTCAATTTGTTAAGGTGGTGTATTACATTGATTGATTTGCGGATATTGAAGAATCCTTGCATCCCTGGGATAAAGCCCACTTGGTCATGGTGTATGATCTTTTTAATGTGTTGTTGGATTCTGATTGCTAGAATTTTGTTAAGGATTTTTGCATCTATGTCATCAGTGATATTGGCCTGTAGTTTTCTTTTTTTGTGGGATCTTTGTCAGGTTTTGGTATTAGGCTGATGGTGGCCTCATAGAATGAGTTTGGAAGTTTACCTTCCTCTGCAATTTTCTGGAAGAGTTTGAGCAGGATAGGTGTTAGCTCTTCTCTAAATTTTTCGTAGAATTCAGCTGTGAAGCCGTCTGGACCTGGGCTTTTGTTGGCTGGAAGATTTTTGATTACAGTTTCAATTTCCGTGCTTGTGATGGGTCTGTTAAGATTTTCTAGTTCTTCCCTGGTCCAGTTTTGGAAAGTTGTACTTTTCTAAGAATTTGTCCATTTCTTCCACGTTGTCCATTTTATTGGCATATAATTGTTGATAGTAGTCTCTTATGATCCTTTGTATTTCTGTGTTTTCTGTTGTGATCTCTCCATTTTCATTTCTAATTTTATTGATTTGATTTTTCTCCCTTTGTTTCTTGATGAGTCTGGCTAATGGTTTGTCAATTTTATTTATCGTTTCAAAGAACCAGCTTTTGGTTTTGTTGATTTTTGCTATGGTCTCTTTTGTTTCTTTTGCATTTATTTCTGCTCTAATTTTTAAGATTTCTTTCCTTCTACTAACCCTGGGGTTCTTCATTTCTTCCTTTTCTAGTTGCTTTAGGTGTAGAGTTAGGTTATTTATTTGACCTTTTTCTTGTTTCTTGAGGTGTGCCTGTATTGCTATGAACTTTCCCCTTAGGACTGCTTTTACCGTGTCCCACAACTTTTGGGTTGTTCTGTTTTCATTTTCATCCGTTTCTATGCAAATTTTGATTTCTTTTTTTGATTTCTTCTGTGATTTGTTGGTTATTCAGCAGCGTGTTGTTCAGCCTCCATATGTTGGAATTTTTAATAGTTTTTCTCCTGTAATTGAGATCTAATCTTACTGCATTGTGGTCAGAAAAGATGCTTGGAATGATTTCTATTTTTTTGAATTTACCAAGGCTAGCTTTATGGCCCAGGATGTGATCTATCCTGGAGAAGGTTCCATGTGCACTTTAGAAAAAGGTGAAATTCATTGTTTTGGGATGAAATGTCCTATAGATATCAATTAGGTCTAACTGTTCTATTGTATCATTTAATGTTTGTGTTTCCTTGTTAAATTTCTGTTTAGTTGATCTATCCATAGGTGTGAGTGGGGTATTAAAATCTCCAACTATTATTGTGTTAGTGTTAATTTCTCCTTTCATACTTGTTAGCATTTGTCTTACATACTGTGGTGCTCCTGCGTTGGGTGCATATATATTAATAATTGTTATATCTTCTTCTTGGATTGATCCTTTGATCATTATGTAGTGACCTTCTTTGTCTCTTTTCACAGCCTTTGTTTTAAAGTCTATTTTATCTGATATGAGTATCGCTACTCCTGCTTTCTTTTGGTCCCTATTTGCATGGAAAATCTTTTTCCAGCCCTTCACTTTCAGTCTGTATGTATCCCCTGTTTTGAGGTGGGTCTCTTGTAGACAACATATGTAGGGGTCTTGTTTTTGTATCCATTCAGCCAGTCTTTGTCTTTTGGTTGGAGCATTCAACCCATTTACGTTTAAGGAAATTACTGATAAGTATGATCCCATTGCCATTTACTTTATTGTTTGGGGTTCGAATTTATACACCGTTTTTGTGTTTCCTGTTTAGTATTTGTTGGAGAGCTGGTTTGGTGGTGCAGAATTCTCTCAGCTTTTGCTTGTCTGAAAAGCTTTTGATTTCTCATTCATACTTGAATGAGATCCTTGCTGGGTACAATAATCTGGGCTGTAGGTTATTTTCTTTCATCATTTTAAGTATGTCTTGCCATTCCCTCCTTGCTTGAAGAGTTTCTATTGAAAGATCAGCTGTTATCCTTATGGCAATTCCCTTGTGTGTTATTTGTTGTTTTTCCCTTGCTGCTTTTCATATTTGTTCTTTGTGTTTGATTTTTGTTAATGTGATTAATATGTGTCTTGGGGAGTTTCGCCTTGGCTTTATCCTGTTTGGGACTCTCTGGGTTTCTTGGACTTGAGTGGGTATTTCCTTCCCCATTTTAGGGAAGTTTTCAACTATTATCTCCTCAAGTATTTTCTCACAGTCTTTCTTTTTGTCTTCTTCTTCTGGGACCCCTATGATTCGAATGTTGTAGCGTTTAATATTGTCCTGGAGGTCTCTGAGATTGTGCTCATTTCTTTTAATTCGTTTTTCATTTATCCTCTCTGATTCATTTATTTCTACCATTCTATCTTCGAATTCACTAATCCTATCTTCTGCCTCTGTTATTCTACTATTTGTTGCCTCCAGAGTGTTTTTAATTTCATTTATTGCATTATTCATTATATATTGACTCTTTTTTTATTTCTTCTAGGTCCTTGTTAAACCTTTCTTGCATCTTCTCAATCCTTGTCTCCAGGCTATTTATCTGTGATTCCATTTTAATTTCAAGATTTTAGATCCATTTCACTCTCCTTACTCGGAATTCTTTATCAGGTAGATTCCCTATCTCTTCCTCTTTTGTTTGGTTTGGTGGGCATTTATCCTGTTCCTTTATCTGCTGGGTATTCCTCTGTCTCATCTTGTTTAAATTGCTGAGTTTGGGGTGTCCTTTCTGTATTCTGGCAGTTTGTGGAGTTCTTTACTGTGGCATTTCCTCGCTGTGTGTGGGTTTGTACAGGTGTCTTGTCAAGGTTTCCTAGTTAGGGAAGCTTGTGTCCGTGTTCTGGTGGGTGGAGCTGTATTTCTTCTCTCTGGAGTGCAATGAAGTGTCCAGTAATGAGTTATGAGATGTCTGTGGTTTTGGGGTGACTTTGGGCAGCCTGTATCTTGAAGCTCAAGGCTGCGTTCCTTTGTTGCTGGAGAATTTGCTTGGTATGTCTTGCCCTGGAACTTGTTGGCCCTTGTGTGGTGCTTGATTTCAGTGTCGGTATGGAGGCATTTGATGAGCTCCTGTCAATTAATGTTCCTTGGAGTCAGGAGTTCCCTGGAGGCAGGGTTTGGACTTAAGCCTCCTGCTTCCAGTTATCTGTCTTACTTTTACAGTAGTTTCAAAACTTCTCCTTCTATACAGCACCATTGATAAAACATCTACGTTAAAGAAGAAAAGTTTCTCTACTGTGAGGGTCACTCAGAAAGGTTCACAGCGTTACATGGAGAAGAGAAGAGGGAGGAGGGAGTTAGAGGTGACCCAAATGAGATGAGGTGGAATCAACAGTGGAGAGAGTGGGCTGGCCAGTAGTCACTTCCTTATGTGCACTCCACAACTGGACCGCTCAGAGATGTTCACAGAGTTATACAGAGACGAGAAGAAGGAGGAAGGAGACAGAGGTGGCCAGAAGGATAAAAGGGGGGAATGAAAAGGAGGGAGACAGATCCAGCCAGTAATCAGTTCCCTAAGTGTTCTCCACCGTCTGGAATACACAGAAATTCACAGAGTTGGGTAGAGTAGAGAGGGGTTAGGGAGGAGACACAGGCGACCTGGTGGAGAAAAAGGAGAGTCCAAAGGGAGAGAGAGCAGTCAAGCCAGTAATCTCGCTCCCTAGTGAAAAATGGGTACTGAAGATTGGGTTCTTAAAGGTACAAAATTGGTAACAAATACATAAAAGCAAAAATTAAAAATCTAGAGTAGAGTTTGGACTTTCAAAAATACGATTTTAAAGAAAAGAAGAAGGAAAAGAAAGAGAGAAAAAACGAACAAAGAAAAACAAACAAGGTCGCAAAAATTATCAAGAAAATACAGGTACAAAATTGATAACTAATACCAAAAAGCAAAAATTAAAAATCTAGAGTAGAGTTTGGAATTTCAAAAATACAATGTTAAAAAAACGGAAGAAGAAAACTAAAGAGAAAACAAACAAACAAAAACAAGCAGTGTCGCAAAAATTATAAAGAAACTACAGGTACAAAATTGATATCAAATACCAAAAAGCATAAATTAAAAATCTAGAGTAGATTTTGGAATTTCAAAAATACAATGATAAAGAAAAGAAGAAAAAAAAAACAAAACAAAAAAACACGGTCAAAAAATTATTTTATATATATATATATATATATATGAAGTTTGCTGAAGAAGAAAAAAATAGGGTCTTTTTTTTGCAAAGTAATAGGTTATAAAAGTGAAAATTAAAGGAACAATAGACGACTTAAAATTAAAAAAAAATTAAAAAAAAGAATGAATGATCATAAAAATATATCTAGGACTTTCTCTGGTTTTGTTGTGAGTATCGTGGGTTCAGTTCATTTTTGGCTAGTTCCTTGGTCCGACTTATATTTCTCAAGATCTATAGGCACCTTCCTATGTAGTCCTAGTAACCACAGGGTTTTAATTTATTGCCTGTAGCTTCCAAGGCGATTCCCTCTGTTATAGCTTCTTTTGTTTGCTGGTCTCTTCAGTGTCTGGTTTACGCCCTGACACAAAGGGGACGGTGGAGGACACTTTTTTTTTTTAGGCTCACTTGTTCAATTGCGCAGTGGGGAGGGAGGGAGGGATGCTGCAAACAAATAACACTGGCGTGCGCTCGCAGTGCCTCAGCCACACTGGGTCTGCCCCCGCTCACGGCGCGTGTAGCCTCCCTGCCCACACTGCTCGGGCTCTAGGTTGTTCCACCGGGAACAATCCGAGGCTGGCCCTGGGCTGCATGCACCTCCCAGGTCCAAGCCGCTCAGGTTCAGGCACTCGGGTAGTCCTCAGAGGCACAGACTCGGTTGGGCCTGCGTTTTGTGCTCTTCCCAGGTCCGAGCAGCTCAGGTGATGAGGTGTTTGGCGAGCGCCAATGTTGTGACTTATCGCCTCCCCGCCACTCGGTTATCTGGGTGTAAAACAGGCACACCTTCTCAGGCAGATGTTGACCGTCCAGATCCCCAAGAAGTTTTAGTTAGCAAAGAAGCCTGCTTACAGTTTTATAGATAATGTCTCTCTGGGGCTGCGATTGCCCCCTTCCGGCTCTGGCTGCCTGTCACCGGAGGGGGAAGGTCTGCAGCCGGCTATCTCTGTTCAGTCCTTTGTACCGTGCGCGGGCCTGGCGGTGTCTTAGGTTAGGGCTGGCTTTTTGCGTGGTAGATATCCCAGAGTCTGGTTTGCTAGCCCAAGTTATTTCGTTCAGATAGCGCTCAGGGTATTCAGGCCAGATTCTTACTCTAAGCGATGCAGCCCGCGCCGCGCCTCCCTGCCCAGCCCCTGCTTGCTAATGGTGTGAGCAGGCGTCTGCACTGCTTCGCGGCTGGGGGAGTTACCGTAGGGCTTGCAATCTGCTAGTTTTAATTGTTTATTTATTTTTATCCCCCTTATGTTGCCCTTTGTGCTTCCAAAGCTTGGCAAAGATTTGGCAGTGAAAAGCTTTCCTGGTGTTTGGAAACTTTTCTCTTTTTAAGACTATCTTCCCGGGACGGAAATCCCTCCCTCCCTCTTTTGTCTCTTTTTTTGTCTTTTATACTTTTTCCTACCTACTTTCCAAGAGTTGGGTTGCTTATCTGGGTGCCTGATGTCCTCTGGCAGCATTCATAAGTTGTATTGTGGAATTTACTCGACGTTTAAATGCTCTTTTGATGAAATTGTTTGGGGGGGAAAGAGTTCTCCCCGTCCTACTCCTCAGCAATCTTGGCTCCTCTCTTGTGGAGTTTGGAGAGAGCACGCGGGATTGCTCTCCAGGCCATGCAGGAAAAGAAGGCCCTCATCTCGTGATGTCGGGGGAGTCTCATGGTTTTTCTGGAGCTGCGGTGCCAGTGTGGGGTTTCTCACAAGGTACAACCGGGAGCTCAGGGAGCCTCTCGTGTGGTGTCAGGGAAGTCAAGTCTCCATACGAGTGGCGAGGGGGCGCACGTCATTGCTCTCGAGTCATGGTAGTGGAATCAGGGCTCAACACAATGAAAAAGGACGCTCGAGGTCTTTCTCGGGTTGCAGCAGGAAACCCTGGGTTCCCTCGACTTGTGCCTGTGACCTCAGGTAGCTTCTCAGGGTGCCTCTGAGAAGTCAGGGATACTATGGAGCTGGGAGAGGCCTCTCGGGACTCCACTGGGTTTGCTGCAATGGAAGAGGGCCTAATCTCGAGATCAGGAAGGAACCTCAGGGTTCCTCTCCATTTCTGACTCAGATCGCAGGGTCCCTGCAGAGTTGGGACAGGAGAGTCAGGCCTCGTCTTGTGTGGAGGAATGGAACTCCGCTTGCCTCTCGAGTTGTTCAAGGAGTGACAGGCCACTTGGCGAGCTGTGTGTGGAACCTGCGGTTTTTTCCAGACAATGCATGGGGGTGTCAGTGCCCCTACGTGATGTGCTTTCATCCACAGGGTTGCCTTCGAAGTGGTGTGTGGGCATCGGGTTCTTATCAAGAGCGGACCGGGAAATCGGGGTCTTTTGGAATGCGGCACCACACACGAGGCTACGTCTCGAATTTCCTCGTGAGACGGGCCTCATGCTGAGGTGCCCCTGGAAGGTGGGGAAAGCCTTCCAGACAAAGCAGGTTAATCGACCCTCCTGTCGCGATCAGGAGGGGAGAAGGGGCTCAGATGAAGTGGTGCCGGGAACCTCGGTGTTCCCCTCGAGTGAGACCAGTATGTCAGGGAACTTTTGGGGTCACATGAAGCTTGCCAAATACTGTTTCAAACTTCAAGACGAAACGTGGGACTTCTCTTGAGACGCTGTGGCGGGCAAGGGCCTCATCTTGTGATGAAGGGGAAACCATGTGGTTTTTTTCAAGTTGCGATGGATTGTTGACTTATGACGGGGAATTCAGGCTTCCTCTTGTGTTGGCCCAGGGAAGTCCATTCTTCCATTCGAGTTGCCAGGGAGAGCTGGGTGGGAATTGCTCTCGAGTCACGGCAGGTCAAAATAGACCTCATCTAGGCTTGTGTCCAGGACCTAATGTTCCTCTCCAGGGGCGATAGGGATCACGGGGACGCATTCCAGACTCACCCAGTGAGTCAGGCCTCGGCTCGAGGGGAAGCAAAGGATTCTGATATCCTCCTGGGTCGCGATAGGTATCTCTTGGAGCCCACTGAGTGGCCTCCATGGAGTCAAGCCTCCTGTGGAGTTTGGAGAGAGGACTCGGGATTCCTCTCCAGGCCATACAGGAAGAGAAGGCCCTCAGCTCGCAATGACGGGGGCGTCTTGTGGGTTTTCTCGAGTTGGGGCGCAAGTATGAGTTTTCTCACGAGGTACGACGGGGAGCTCAGGGAGCCTCTCGTGTGGCGCCAGGAAAGTCAGGTCTCTATGCGTGTGATGAGGGGGAGCCCATAAATGCTCTCGAGTCATGGTAGGGAAATCGGGACTCAAGACGCGTTGAAGAAGGAGTCTCGAGGTCTTTCTCAGGTTGCGGCAGGAAACCCTGGGTTCCCTCGACTTGAACCGGTGACCTCAGGGAGCTTCTCAGGGTGCCTCTGAGAAGTCAGGCATACTGTGGACTTGGGAGGGGCTCTCGGAACTCCACTGGGTTTGGTGCAATGGCAAAGGTTCTCATCTCGAGTTGAGGCAGGAACCTAAGGGTTCCTCTCCATTTCAAACTCCGACCACAGGGTCCCTGAAGAGTTGGGACAGGAGAGTCAGGCCTAGTCTTGTGTGGAGGAATTGAACTCCGCTTGCCCCTCGAGTTGTTCACAGGATAACAGACCATTTGTCGAGCTGTGAGTGGAACCTTCGGTTTTTTCCGTAAGATGCATGAGGGGGTCAGTGCCCCTTCGTGTTGTGCCTTCATCCACAGGGTTGCCTTCAAAGAGGTGTCCGGATATCGGGTTCTTATCAATAGCGGAGCAGGAAATCGGGGTCTTTCAGAACGTGGCACCATCCATGAGGCTACGTCTCGAATTTCTTCGTTAGACTGGTGTCATCCTGAGGTGCGCCATGAAGATCGGGAACCCCTTCCAGACAAAGCAGGGGAATCGACCATCTTGTCGCGACCAGGAGGAGTGAAAGGGCTCAGTTGAAGTCGTGCCGGGAACCTCGGTGTTCCCCTCGAGTGGGACCGGTGTGTCGGGAAACTTTTGGGGTCGCTTCAAGGGTGCCAAGTACCGTTTTGCACTTCAATACGGACTTGGGGCTTCACTTGACATGCTGTAGAGGGCAAGGGCCTCATCTTGGGATGACGGGGGAATCACGTGGTTTTTCTCAAGGTCCGGAGGGATTCTCGAGTTACGACGGGGAATTCAGGCTTCCTCTTGTGTTGGCCCAGGGAAGTCCAATCTTCCATTCGAGTTTCGAGGGAGAGCTGGGGTTTGCTCTTGAGTCACTGCAGGGCAAAAGAGACCTCATCTAGGCTTGTGTCCAGGACCTAATATTCCTCTCTAGGGCCGACAGCGATCTCGGGGTTGCATTCCAGACGCATCCTGGGAGTCAGAGCTCGACTCGAGGGGAAGCAAAGGACCCCGCTCTCCTCTTGAGTCGCCACAGGTGTCTCTTGGAGCCCACTGAGTGGCCTAAAGGGAGTCAAGCCCCCTGTGGAGTTTGGAGAGAGGACTCAGGATTGCTCTCCAGGCCATGCAGGAAAAGAAGGCCTTCATCTCGCGATGACGGAGGCGTATCGTGGGTTTTCTCGAGCTGGGGAGCCAGTGTGGGATTTCTCACGAGGTATGACGGGGAGTTCAGGTAGCCTCTCGTGTGGCCCCAGGGAAGTCAGGTCTCCATGGGCGGGGCAAGGGGGAGCGCGTCATTGCTCTCCAGTCAGGGTAGGGGAATCGGGCCTCATGACGGGTTGAAAAGGGACTCTCGATGTCTTTCTAGGGTTGCGGCAGGAAACCCTGGGTTCCCTTGACTTGTGCCGGTGACCTCAGGGAGCTTCTCAGGGTGCCTCTGAGAAGTCAGGGATACTGTGGATTTGGGAGAGGCCTCTCGGGACTCCTCTGGGTTTGGTGCAATGGAAGAGGGCCTCATCTTGAGTTGAGGCAGGAACCTCAGGGTTCTGCTCCTGACTTCCTGGAGCCGGATCTGACTCAGATAGCAGGGTCCCTGCTGAGTTTGCTCAGGAGTCAGGTCTCGTGTTCTGCGGAGGAATGGAACTCCGCTTACATCTCAAGTTGTTCAAGGATGACACCACTTTTCGTGATGTGTGTGGAACCTGCGGGTTTTTCGGAGATGCACGGGGGCGTCAGTGCTCCTTCCTGTTGTGCCTTCATCCACAGGGTTGCCTTCGAAGAGGTGTTCGGGCATCGGGTTCTCCTCAAGTGCGGACCGGGAAATCGGGGTCTTTCAGCATGTTGCACCACCCACTAGGCTACGTCTCGAATTTCCTCGTGAGATCGGCCTCATCCTGAGGTGCCCAGGAAAGTCTGGGAACCCTTTCCAGACAAAGCAGGGGAATCGACCCTCCTTTCGGGATCAGGAGAAGAGAAAGGGCTCAGATGAAGTAGTGCCGGGAACCTCGGTGCTCCCCTTGAGTGAAACTGGTAAGTCGGGTAACTTTTCGGGTTGCATCAAGGGTGCCAAGTACCGTTTCGCACTTCAAGATGGAACCTGGGACTTCTCTTGAGACGCAGTAGTGGGCAAGGGCCTCATCTAGCGCTGACGGAGGACCCACGTGTTTTTTCTCGAGTTGCGGCCGGATTCTTGAGTTACGATGGGGAATACAGGTTTCCTCTTGTGTTGGCCCAGGGAAGTCCAATCTTCCATTCGAGTTGCAAGTGAGAGCTGGAGATTGCTCTTGAGTCACTGCAGGGCAAAATAGAGCTCATCTAGGTTTGTGTCCAGGACCCAGTTTTTCTCTCCAGGGGCGACAGGGATCTTGGGGTTGCATTCCAGACTCACCCGGGGAGTCAGGCCTCGTCTCGAAGGGAATGAATGGACTCCGCTCTCCTCTCGAGTCGCGACGGGTATCCCTTGGAGCCCAAGAGTGGCCTAAATGGAGTTAAGCCTCCTGTGGAGTTTGGAGAGAGGACTCGGGATTGCTCTCTAGGCCATGCAGGAAAAGAAGGCCCTCATCTCGCGATGACGAGGGCGTCTCGTGGGTTTTCTCAAGGTGCAGTGCCTGGTTGGGGTTTCTCACGAGATAGGACGGGGAGCTCAGGGAGACTCCTGTGGTGCCACGGAAGTCAGGTTTCCATGGACGTGGCGAGGGGGAGCGCCTCATTGCTCTCAAGTCATGGTAGGGGAATCGAGCCTCAAGACGCTTCGAAGAAGAACTCTCGAGGTCTTTCTCGGGGTGTGGCAGGAAACCCTGGGTTCCCTCGACTTGTGCCCATAACCTCAGGGAGCTTAGCGGGGTGCCTCTGAGAAGTCAGGGATACTGTGGAATTGAGAGGGGCTTCTCGGGACTTCACAGGGACTGGTGCAATTGAAGAGGACCTAATCTCGGATTGAGGCAGTAACGTCAGGGTTCCTCTCCATTTCTGACTCGGATAGCAGGGTCCCTGCAGAGTTGGGACAGGAGAGTCAGACCTCGTCTTGTGCGGAGTAATGGAACTCCGCTTGCCTCTCGAGTTGTTCACGGGATGACAGGCCACCTGTCGAGTTGTATGTGGAACCTGCGGTTTTGGGGGACGATGCACAGGGGTGTCAGTGCCCCTTCGTGTTGTGCCTTCATCCACAGGGTTACCTTCGAAGAGGTGACCGGGCATCGGGATCTTATCAATAGCGGACCAGGAAATCGGGGTCTTTCGGCATGTGGCACAACACACGAGGCTACGTCTCGAATTCCCTCGTGAGACTGGCCTCATCCTGAGGTTTGCCGGGAAGTCTGGGAACCCCTTCCAGACAAAGCAGGGGAATCGACCCTCCTGTCGCCATCAGGAGGGGAGAAGAGGCTCAGCTGAAGCGGTGCTGGGAACCTCCGTGTTCTCCTCGAGTGAGACCGGGGTGTCAGGGAAATTTGGGGGTCGCATCAAGGGTGCCAAGTACCGTTTCACACTTCAAGACGGAACATGGGACTTCCCTGGAGACGCTATAGCTGACAGGGGCCTCATATTTCGATGACTGAGGAACCACGTTGTTTTTCTCCAGTTGCCGCGGGATTCTCGAATTACAATGGGAATACAGGCTTCCTCTTGTGTTGGCCCAGGGAAGTCCAATCATCCATTCGAGTTGCGAGGGAGAGCTGGGGATTGCACTTGAGTCAATGCAGGACAAAAAAGGCCTCATTTAGGCTTGTGTCCAGGACCGAGTTTTCCTCTACAGGGGCGACACGCATCTCGGGATCCCATTCCAGACTCACCCAAGTAGTCAGGCCTCGGCTCGAGGGGAAGCAACGGAATCCGCTCTCCTCTAGAGTAGCGACGTGTATCTCTTGGAGGCTACTGAGTGGCCTAAAGGGAGACAGGCCTCCAGTGGAGTTTGGAGAGTGGACTCGGGATTGCTCTCTAGGTCATGTAGGAAAAGAAGGCCCTCATCTTACGATGATGGGGGCGTCTCGTGAGTTTTCTCGAGCGGCGGTGCCAGTGTGGGGTTTTCATGAGGTAGGACGGGGAGCGCAGGGAGCCTCTCGTGTGGCGCCAGGGAAGTTAGGTTTCAATGGGCGTGGCGAGGGAAATGCGTCATTGCTCTCCAGTCATTGTAGGGTATCGGGCCTCAAGACGCGGTAAAGAAGGACTCTCGAGGTCTTTCTCAGAATGCAGCAGGAAACCCTGGGTTCACTCGACTTGTGCCAGTGACCGCAGAGAGCTTCTGAGGGTGCCTCTGAGAAGTCAAGGATACTGTGGAGTTGGGAGGGGCCTCTCGGGACTCCACTGGGTATGGCACAATGGAAGAGGGCCTCATTTCGAGTTGATGCAGGAACGTCAGGTTTCATCTACATTTCTGACTCCGATCGCACGGTCCCTGCAGAGTTGGGAAAGGAGAGTCAGGCCTTCTCTTGTGTGCAGGGACGGAACTCCGCATGCCTCTCTAGTTCTTCAAGGGATGACAGGACACTTGTCGATCTGTGTTTGGAATCTGCGTGTTTTTCCGTACTATGCATGGGGATGTCAGTACCCCTTCGTGTTGTGCATTCATCCACAGGTTTGCTTTCGAAGAGGTGCCCGGGCATCGGGTTCTTATTAAGAGCGCACCGGGAAATCGGGGTCTTTCCGCATGTGGCACCACCCACCAGGCTACATCTCGGATTTCCTAGTGAGACCGGCCTCATCCTGAGGTGCGCCGGGAAGGTCGGAACCCCTTGCAGACAAAGCAGGGGAATCGACCCTCCTGTCTCGATCAGGAGGGGAGAAGGGGCACAGATGAGGTGATGCCGGGAACCTCGGTGTTCCCCTCCAGTGAGACCAGTGTGTTGGGGAAATTTTGGGGTCGCATCAAAGGTGCCAAGTACCGTATGGCACTTCAAGATGGAACGTAAGACTTCTTTTGAGACGCTGTAGCGGCAATGGCCGCATCTTGCGATGAAGAGGGAACGACGTGGTTTTTCTCGAGTTGTGGCGGGATTCTTGAGTTACAACGGGAAATTCAGGCTTCCTCTTCTGTTGGCCCAGTGAAGTCCAGTCTTCCATTCGAGTTTCGAGGGAGAGTTGGGGATTGCTCTAGAGTCACTGCAGGAAAAAAGAGACCTCATCTAGGCTTGTGTCCAGGACCTAATGTTTCTCTCCAGGGGCGACAGGGATCTCCGGTTCGTATATCAGACTCACCCGAGGAGTCAGGCCTCGCCTCGAGGGGAAGGAAAAGACTCCGCTCTACTCTCGAGTCGCGACGGGTATGTCTTGGAGTCCACTGAGTGACCAAAATGGAGTCAAGCCTACTGTGGAGTTTGGAGAGAGGACTCAGGATTGCTCTCCAGGCCGTGCTAGAAAAGAAGGCCATCATGTTGCGAAAACGGGGGCGTCTCGTGGGTTTTCTCTATCTGCGGCGCCAGTGTGGGGTTTCTCACGAGGTATGAAGGGGAGCTCAGGGAGCCTCTCGTGTGACGCCAGGGAAGTCAGGGCTTCATGAGTGTAGCAGAGGGAGTGCGTCATTGCCCTCGAGTCATGGTAGGGGAATCAGGCCTCAAAGCGTGTTGAAGAAGGACTCTTGAGTTCTTTCTATGGTGGCGGCAATAAACCCTGGGTTCACTCGAATTGTGCTGGTGACCTCAGGGAGCTTCTCAGGGTGCCTCTGAGAAGTCAGGGATACTGTGGAGCTGGGACGCGTCTCTTGGGACTCCACTGGGTTTCGTGCAATGGAAGAGGTCCTAATCTCGAGTGGAGGCAGGAACCTCAGCGTTCCTCTCGTGACTTCACTGGCGCTGGTCTGATTCGGATTGCAAAGTCCCTGCAGAGTTGGGACAGGAGAGTCAGGCCTCGTCTTGTGTAGAGGAATGAAACCCCACTTGCCTCTCGAGTTCTTCAGGGGTGACAAGCCACTTGTTGAGCTGTATGTAGAACCTGCGGGTTTTTCCAGACGATGCACGAGGGTGTCAGTGCCCCTTTGTGTTGTGCCTTCATCCACAGGGTTGCCTTCGAAGAGGTGTCCAGGCATCGGGTTCTTATCAAGAGCATACCGGGAAATCATAGTCTTTTGGCATGTGGCACCACCCGCGAGCTACGTCTCAAATTTCCTCGTGAGACCGGCCTCATCCTGAAGTGCCCCGTGATGGTCGGGAACCCCTTACAAACAAAGCAGAGGAAGTGACCCTCCTATCTCGAACAGGAGGGGAGAAGGGGCTCAGATAAACTGGTGCCGGGAACCTCGGTGTTCAACTCGAGTGAGACTGATATTTCGGGGAACTTTTGGGGTCACATCAAGGGTGTCAAGTATCGTTTCGCACTTCAAGACGGAACGTGGGACTTTTCTTGAGAAGCTGTAGCAGGCAAGGGCCTCATCTTGCAATGACAAGGGAACCAAGTGCTTTTTCTCGAGTTGCGGTGGGATTCTCGAGTTACGAAGGGGAATTCAGGATTCCTCTTGTGTTGGCCCAGGGAAGTCCAATCTTCCATTCGAGTTGTTAGGGAGAGCGGGGGATTGCTCTCGAGTTACAGAAGGGCAAAAGAGACCTCATCTAGGCTTATGTCCAGGACCTCATGTTTCTCTCCAGGGGCGACAGGGATCTCCGGTTTGTATATCAGACTCACCCGAGGAGTCAGGCCTCGCCTCGAGTGGAAGGAAAAGACTCCGCTCTCCTCTCGAGTCGCGACGGGTATGTCTTGGAGTCCACTGAGTGACCAAAATGGAGTCAAGCCTACTGTGGAGTTTGGAGAGAGGACTCGGGATTGCTCTCCAGGCCGTGCTAGAAAAGAAGGCCGTCATGTTGCGAAAACGGGGGCGTCTCGTGGGTTTTCTCTATCTGCGGCGCCAGTGTGGGGTTTCTCACGAGGTATGATGGGGAGCTCAGGGAGCCTCTCGTGTGGTGCCAGGGAAGTCAGGGCTTCATGAGTGTAGCAGAGGGAGTGCGTCATTGCCCTCGAGTCATGGTAGGGGAATCAGGCCTCAAAGCGTGTTGAAGAAGGGCTCTTGAGTTCTTTCTATGGTGGCGGCAATAAACCCTGGGTTCACTCGAATTGTGCTGGTGACCTCAGGGAGCTTCTCAGGGTGCCTCTGAGAAGTCAGGGATACTGTGGAGCTGGGACGCGTCTCTCGGGACTCCACTGGGTTTCGTGCAATGGAAGAGGTCCTAATCTCGAGTGGAGGCAGGAACCTCAGCGTTCCTCTCGTGACTTCACTGGCGCTGGTCTGATTCGGATCGCAAAGTCCCTGCAGAGTTGGGACAGGAGAGTCAGGCCTCGTCTTGTGTAGAGGAATGAAACCCCACTTGCCTCTCGAGTTCTTCAGGGGTGACAAGCCACTTGTTGAGCTGTATGTGGAACCTGCGGTTTTTTCCGGACGATGCATGAGGGTGTCAGTGCCCCTTTGTGTTGTGCCTTCATCCACAGGGTTGCCTTCGAAGAGGTGTCCAGGCATCGGGTTCTTATCAAGAGCATACCGGGAAATCATAGTCTTTTGGCATGTGGCACCACCCGCGAGCTACGTCTCGAATTTCCTCGTGAGACCGGCCTCATCCTGAAGTGCCCCGTGATGGTCGGGAACCCCTTACAAACAAAGCAGGGGAAGTGACCCTCCTATCTCGAACAGGAGGGGAGAAGGGGCTCAGATAAACTGGTGCCGGGAACCTCGGTGTTCACCTCGAGTGAGACCGATATTTCGGGGAACTTTTGGGGTCACATCAAGGGTGTCAAGTATCGTTTCGCACTTCAAGACCCAACGTGGGACTTTTCTTGAGAAGCTGTAGCGGGCAAGGGCCTCATCTTGCGATGACAAGGGAACCAAGTGTTTTTTCTCGAGTTGCGGCGGGATTCTCGAGTTACGAAGGGGAATTCAGGCTTCCTCTTGTGTTGGCCCAGGGAAGTCCAATCTTCCATTCGAGTTGTTAGGGAGAGCGGGGGATTGCTCTCGAGTTACAGAAGGGCAAAAGAGACCTCATCTAGGCTTGTTTCCAGGATCTAATGTTGCTCTCCAGGGGAGATAGGGATCTCGGGGTTGCATCCCAGACCCACCTGGTGAGTCAGGCCTTGTCTCGAGGAGAAGCAAAGGACTCCATTCTCCTCTCGAGTCGCGACGGGTATCTCTTGGAGCCCACTAAGTGGCCTAAAGGGAGTCAAGCCTCCTGTGGAGTTTGGAAAGAGGATTCGGGATTCCTCTCCAGGCCATGCAGGAAAAGAAGGCCCTCATCTCGCGATGACAGGGGCGTATGGTGGGTTTTCTCGAGCTGCGCCGTCAGTGTGGGGTTTCTCACGAGGTACGACAGGGAGCTCAGGGAGCCTCTCTTATGTCGCCAGGGAAGTCAGGTCTCCATGTGTGTGGCGAGAGGGTGCGTGTCATTTCTATAGAGCCATGGAAGCAGATTCGGGCTTCAAGACATGTTGAAGTAGGACTCTCGAGGTCTTTTTCGCATTGTGGCAGGAAACCCTGTGTTCCCTCGACATGTGCCGGTGACCTCATGGAGCTTCTCCGGGTGCCTCTGAGAAGTCAGGGGTACTGTGGAGTTGGGAGGGGCCTCTCTGGACTCCACTGGGTTTGGTGCAATGGATGAGAGCCTCATCTCGAGTGGAGGCAGGAACCTCATGTTTCCTCTCCTGGGTTTCCTGTCGCTGGTACTGACTCGGATCGCAGTTTCCCTGCAGAGTTGGTACAGAAAATCAGGTCTCGTCTTGTGTGGAGGAATGGAACTCCACTTGCCTCTCGAGTTGTTCATGGGCTGACAGACCACTTGTCGAACTGTGTTTGTAACCTGCGGGTTTTTCTGGACGATGCACGGGGGTGTCAGTGCCCCTTCGTGTTGTGCTTTCATCCACAGGTTTTCCTTTGTAAAGGTGTCAGGGCATCACGTTCTTATCAAGAGCAGACCGGGAAATCGGGGTCTTTTGGCTTGTGGCACCACCCACGAGGCTATGTCTCGAATTTCCTCGTGAGACCTGCCTCATCCTTAGGTGCGCCGGAAAGGTCGGGAACCCCTTCCAGACATAGCAGGGGAATCGACACTCCTGTCGTGATCACGAGGGGAGAAGGAGCTCAAATGAAGTGGTTCCGGGAACCTCGGTGTTCCTTTCCAGTGAGACCGGTATGTCGGGGAATTTTGAGATTGCATCAAGGGTGCCAAGTACCGTTTCGCACTTCAAGACAGAACGTGGGACTTCTCTTGAGTCGCTGTAGCGGGCAAGGGCCTCATCTAGCGCTGATGGGGGAACCACGTGGATTTTCTCGAGTTTCGGTGGGATTCTCGAGTTACGGTGTCGAATTCAGGCTTCCAATTGTATTGGCCCAGGGAAGTCCAATCTTCCATTCGATTTGCGAGGGAGAGCTGGCGATTGCTCTCTAGTAACTGCAGTGCAAAATAGACCTCATCTAGGCTTGTGTCCAGGACCGAATTTTCCTCTCTAGGTGCGACAGGAACTCGGGGTTGCATTCCAGACTCACACGGGGAATCAGGCCTCGTCTCGAGGGGAAGCAAAGGACTCCGCTCTCCCTTCAAGTCCTGACAGGTATCTCTTGGAGCCAACTGAGAGGCCTAAAGAGAGTCAAGCCTCCTGTGGAGTCTGGAGAGAGGACTCGGTTTTGCTCTCCATGCCAGGCAGGAAAGAAGTCTCTCATCTCGTGATGACGGGGGCGTATCGTGGGTTTTCTCGAGCTGCGGTGCCTGAATGGGGTTTCCGAAGAGGTACGACGGGGAGCTCAGGGAGACTCTCTTCAGGCGTCAGGGAAGTCAGGTCTCCATGCGCATGGCGATGGGGAGCGGGTCTTTGCTCTCGAGTCATGGTAGGGGAATCGGGCCTCAAGACACGCCGAAGGACTCTCAAGGTCTTTCTCGGGTCGCAGCAGGAAACCCTGTGTTCCCTCGACTTGTGCCGGTGACCTCAGGTAGATTCTCAAGGTGCCTCTGAGAATTCAGGGATACTGTGGAGTTGGGAGGGGCCTCTCGCGACTCATCTGGGTTTGGTGCAATGGAAGAGGGCCTCATCTCGAGTTGAGGCAGGAACCTCAGGTTTCCTCTCCATTTCTGACTCGGATGGCAGGGTCCCTGAAGAGTTGGGACAGGAGAGTCAGGCCTCGTTTTGTGTGGAGGAAACGAACTCTGCTTGCCTATCGAGTTGTTCATGGGGTGACATTCCACTTGTCGAGCTGTGTGTAGAACCTGCGTGTTTTTCTGTACGATGCACGGGAGTTTTAGTAACCCTTCTGTTGTGCCTTCATCCACAGGGTTGCCTTCGAAGTGGTGTCCGGGCATCGGGTTCTTATCCAGAGTGGACCGAACAATCGGGGTCTTTTGGCATGTGGCACCACCCACGAGGCTACGTCTCGAATTTCCTCCTGAGAAAGGCCTCATCCTTAGGTGCGCCGGGATGGGCGGGAACTCCTTCCAGACAAAGCAGGGGAATTTACCCTCCTGTCGTGATCAGGAGGGGAGAAAGTGATCAGATGAAGTGGTGCCGGGAACTTCGGTGTTCCCCTCGGTGAGAACGGTGTGTCGGGGAACTTTTGGGGTTACATCAAGGGTGAAAAGTAGCATTTCGCACTTCAAGACGGAACGTGGGACTTCACTTGAGACGCTGTAGCGGGCCAGGGCCTCATCTTGGGATGACGAGTGAACCACGTGGTTTTTCTCGCATTGCAGCGGGAGTCTCGAGTTTCGACGGGGGATTCAGATTTCCTCCTGTGTTGGCCCATGGAAGTCCAATCTTTCATTCGAGTTTCGAGGGTGAGCTGGGATCCCACTCGAGTCACTGCGGGGCAAAATAGACCATATCTAGGCTTGTGTCCAGGACCGAATATTCCTCTCCAGGGGTGACAGGGATCTCGGGGTGGCATTCCAGACTCACCCGGGAAGTCCGGCCTTGTTTCTAGGGGAAGCAAAGTACTCCTGTTTCCTCTCGAGTCGCGACGGGTACCTATTGAGCGCACTGAGTAGCCTTAGTGAGTCAAGCCTCCCGTGGAGTTTGGAGAGACGACTCGGGATTGCCCTCCAGGCCATGCAGTTAATGATGGCCCTCATCTCACTATAATGGGGGCGTCTTGTGGGTTTTCTCGAGCTGCGGCGCCAGTGTGGGGTTTCTCACGAGGTACGACGGGGACCTCAGGGAGCCTCTCGTAAGGTGCCAGGGAAGTTAAGTCTCCATGCACATGGGTACTGGGAGCGCTTCATTGCTCTTGAGACATGGTAGGGGAATCGGGCCTCAAGATGCATCAAAGAAGGACTATCCAATCTTTCTCGGATTGCGGCAGGAAACCCTGGGTTCCATCAACTTGTGCCGGAGATCTCAGGGAGCTTGTCAGGGTGCCTCTGAGAAGTCAGGGACACTGTGGGTTGGAGGGACCTCTCGGGACTCCAGTGGTTTTGGTGCTATGGAAGAGGGCCTCATCTTGATTTGAGGCAGGAACCTCAGGGTTCCTCTCCATTTCTGATTCGGATTGAAGGGTCCCAGCAGATTTGGGACAGGAGAGTCAGGCCTCGTCCTGTGTGGAGAATGGAACTCAGCTTGCCTCTCGAGTTGTGCACGGGGTGACAGACCACGTGTCGAGCTGTGTGTGGAACCTGTAGGTTTTTCCGGATGGTGCACGGGTGTGTCTGTGCCCCTTCGTGTTGTGCCTTCATCCACAGGGTTGCCTTCTAAGGGGTGTCCAGGCATCGGGTTCTTATCAACAGCGGGCCGGGCAATCGGAGTCTTTCGGCATGTGGCACCACCCACGAGGCTACGTCTCGAACTTCCTCGTGAGACCGGCATCATCCTGAGGTGCGCCGTTAAGGTCGGGAAACCCTTGCAGACAAAGCAGGGGAATCGACCCTCCTGTCGTGATCAGGAGGGGAGAAGGCGTTCAAAAGAAATGGTGCCGGGAACTTCGGTGTTCCCCTCAAGTGAGACCAGTATGTTGGGGAACTTTTGGGGTCGCATCAAGGGTGCCAAGTACTGTTTCGCACTTCAAGATGGAACGTGGGACTACTCTTGAGACGCTGTAGCGGGAAAGTGCCTCATATTGCGATGATGGGGCAACCACTTGGTTTTTCTCGAGTTACGGCGGGATTCTCGAGTTACGACGGGGATTTCAGGCTTCCTCTTGTGTTGTCCCAGGGAAGTCCAATCTTCAATTCGAGTTGCGAGGGAGAGCTGGGGATTGCGCACGAGTCACTGTAGGGAAAAAGAGACCTCATCTTGGCTTGTGTCCAGGATCTAATGTTCCTCTCCAGGGGCGACAGGGATCTCGGGGTTGCATTCCAGACTCACCCGGGGAGTCAGGCCTCATCTCGAGGGGAAGCAAATGACTCCACTCTCCTCTCGAGTCGCGACGGATATCTCTTGGAGCCCACTGAGTGGCCTACAGGGAGCCAAGCTTCCTGTGGATTTTGGAGAGAGGACTCGGTATTGCTCTCCAGGCCATGCAGAAAAAGAAGGCCCTCATCTCGCGATGACAGGGGCATCTCGTGGGTTTTCTCGAGCTGAGGCACAAGTGTGGTGTTTCCCACGTGGTAAGGCTGGGAGCTCAGGGAGCATCTTGTGCGGCGCCAGGGAAGTCAGGTCTCCATGCGCGTGGCGAGGGGGAGTGCGTCATTGCTCTCTTGTCATGATAGGGGATTTGGACCTCAAGACGCATTGAAGAAGGACTCTCAAGGTCTTTCTCAGGTTGTGGCAGGAAACCATGGGTTCCCTCGACTCATGCATGTTACGTCAGGGAGCTTCTCAGGTGCCTCTGTGAAATCAGGGATACTGTGGAGTTGGGAGTGACCTCTCGGAACTCCACTGGGTTTGGTGAAATGGAAAAAGGCATCATCTTTAGATAAAGCAGGAACATCAGGTTTCCTCTTCATTTCTGCCTCGGATCGCATGTTCCTGCAGAGTTGGGAGAGGAGAGTCAGGACTCATCTTGTGTGGAGGAATGGAAATCCGCTTGCATCTCGAGTTGTTCACGGGGTGACAGGCCTCTTGTAGAGCTGTATGTGGAACCTGTGGGTTTTTCTGGACGATGCACAGGGGTGTCAGTGCCCCTTTTGTTGTACCTTCATCCACAGGGTTGTCTTCAAAGAGGTGTCTGGTCATCGGGTTCTTCTCAAGAGTGTACTGGGAAATCGGGGTCTTTCGGCATGTGGCACCCCCCACGAGGCCACGTCTCGAAATTTCCCATGAGTCCGGCTTCATCCTGAGGTGCGCCGTGAATGTCGGGAACCCCTTTAAGTCAAAGCAGGGGAATCGACCCTCTTGTCGCTATCAGGAGGGGAGAAGGGGCTCAAAAGAAGTGGTGCCGGGAAACTCGGTGTTCCCCTCAAATGAAACCGGTGTGTCGGGGAACATTTGGGGTCGCATTAAGGGTGCCAAGTAACGTTTTGCACTTCAACACGGAACGTGGGACTTCTCTTGAGACGCTGTAGTGAGCACGGGCCCCATCTTGTGATGACGGGGGAAGCACGTGGTTTTTCTCGAGTTGCGGCAGGGAATTCAGGCTTCCTCTTGTGTTGGCCCAGGGAAGTCCAAATTTCCATACGAGTTGAGAGCTAGAGCTGGGGGTTGGTTCGAGTTATTGCAGGGCAAAAGAGACCTCATCTAGGCTTGTGTCTAGGACCTAATGTTCCTTTCAAGGGGCAACAGGGATCTCGGAGTTGCATTCCAGATCCTCCCGAGGAGTCAGGCCTCTTCAAGAGGGTAATGAATGGACTCCCCTCTCCTCTTGAGTCGCGACGGGTATCTCTTAGAGCCCATTGTGTGGCCTAAAGGGAGTCAAGCCTCCTGTGGAGATTGGAAAGAGGACTCGGGATTGCTCTCCAGGCCATGCAGGAAAAGAAGGCCCGCATATCGTGATGACAGGGGCGTCTTGTGCATTTTCTCGAGGTGCGGTGCCAGGATGGGGTTTCTCACAAGATACGATGGGGAGCTCAGGGAGTCTCTCGTGTGGTGACAGGAAAGTCAGGTCTCCATGCACCTGTGGAGGGGGAGCGTGTCATTGCTCTCGAGTCATGGTAGGGGCATCGGGCCTCAAGAGGCGTTGAAGAACGACTCTCAAGGTCTATCTCCGGTTGCGGCAGGAAACCCTGGTTTTTCTCGACTTGTGCCGGTGACCTCAGGGAGCTTAACATGGTGCCTCTGAGAAGTCAGGGATTCTGTGGAGTTGGGAGGGGCCACTCGGGACACCACTGGGTGTGGTATAATGCAAGAGGGCCTCATCTCGTGTTGAGGAAGGAACCTCAGGGTTCCTCTCCATTTCAGACTCCGATCTCAGGATTCCTGCAGAGTTGGGACAGGAGAGTCAGGCCTCGTATTCTGTGGAGAAATGAAACTTAGCTTGCCTCTCGAGTTGTTCACGAGGTAACAGATCACTTGTCGAGCTGTATGTGGAACCTGCAGAATTTTCCAAAAGATGCATGGGTGTGCAGGGCCCCTCCTTATTGTGCCTTCATCCAACAGGATACATTCGAAGAAGTGTACGAGCATCGGGTTCTTATTAATAGCGGACCAGGAAATGGGGTCTTTCCGCATGTGGCACCACCCACGAGGCTACATCTCCAATTTCCTCGTGAGACCGGCCTCATTCTGAGGTGCACTGGGAAGATTGGTAACACCTTCCAGACAAAGCAGGAGAATCGACACTCCTGTTGCAATCAGGAGGGGAAAAGGGGCTCAAATGATGTGGTGTGGGGAACATGGGTGTTCCCCTCGAGTGAGGCATGTACGTTGGGGAACTTTGCGGGTGCCATCATGGGTGCAGAGTACCATTTTGCACTTCAGTAGGTATGTGGGACTTCTTTTGAGACGCCGTGGCGGGCAAGGGGCTCATGCTGCGAAGACGATGGAACCACGTGGTTTTTCTCGAGTTGCGGCGGGATTCTCGACTTACGACGGGGATTTCAGGCTTCCTCTTGTGTTGGCCCTGGGAAGCCCAAACTTCCCTTCGAGTTGCGAGCGAAAGCTGGGGGTTGTGCTCGAGTCACTGCAGGGCCAAAGAGACCTTATCTAGGCGTGTGTCCAGGACCTAATAGTCCTCTCATGGGAAGACAAGGATCTCGGGGTCGCACTCCAGACTCCACCGGGGAGTCAGGCTTCGCCTCGAGGGGAAGCAAAGGACTGCGCTCTCCTCTCGAGCCACGACGCGGATCTCTTGGAGCCCACTGAGTGGCCTCAAGGGAGTCAAGCCTCCTCTTCAGTTTGGAGAGAGGACTCGGGATTGCTCTCCAGGCCATGCAGGAAAAGAAGGACCTCAGCTCGCGAGGAAGGGGGCGTCTCAGGTGTTCCTCGAGCTGCGGCGCCCATGGGGGTTTTCTCCGGAGGCACGACGAGGATCTAAGGGAGACTCTCGTTCGGCACCAGGGAAGTCAGGTCTCCATGCGCGTGGCGAGTGGGAGCACGTCATGGCTCTCGAGTCACGGGAGGGCACTAGGGCCTCGAGACGAGTTGAAGAAGGACTCTCGAGGTCTTTGTCGGGGGGCGGTGCGAAACCCTCGTTTACCTCGTGTTCTGCCGGGGACTTTAGGGAACTTCCCAGGGTGCCTCTGAGAGGCGAGGGATCCTGTGGAGGTGGAGGGGCCCCTCGGGACTCCGCTGGGTCTGGCGCAACGGAAGAGGGCCTCACCTCGAGGGGAGGCAGGAACCTCAGGCTTCCTCTCCGTTTCGGACTCCGACCGCAGGGTCCCTGCAGAGTTGGGACAGGAGAGTCAGGCCTCGTCTTGTCTGAGGAAGGGAACCCCGCTGGCCTCTCGAGTTGCTCAGGGGGTCTCAGGCCCGTCGTCGAGCTGTGTGTGGAACCTGCGGATCTTTGCGGACGATGCCCGGGGGTGGCAGTGCCCCTTCGTGTTGTGCCTTCACCCACAGGGTTGCCTTCGAAGAGGGGTCCGGGCCTCGGGTCCTTCTCAAGGGCGGACCGGGGAATCGGGGGCGTTCGGCATGTGGCCCCACCCACGTGGCTCGTCTCGAATTTCCTCGTGAGACCGGCGTCATCCTGAGGTGCGCCGGGAAGGCCGGGAACCCCTTCCAGACCACGCAGGGGAATCGCCTCTCCTGTCGCGATCAGGAGGGGAGAAGGGGCTCAGAGGAAGCGGTGCCGGGACCCTCGGTGTTCCCCTCGAGGGAACTCGGCGTGTCGGGGAAATTTTGTGGGTCGCATGAAGGCTGGCAGGGACCGTTTCGCCCTTCAGGGCGGAACAGGGGACTTCCCTTGAGACGCCGTGGCGGGCAAGGGCCTCATCTAGCCAAGAGGTGGGAACCACGTGGTTTTTCTCGAGTTGCGGCGGGATTCTCGAGTAACGACAGGGATCTCAGCCTTCCCCTTGGGTTGGCCCTGGGAAGCCCAATCTTCCCCTCGGGTTGCGAGGGAAAGCTGGGGGTTGCGCTCGAGTCACTGCAGGGCCGAAGAGACCTCACCTAGGCGTGTGTCCGGGACCTAATATTCCTCTCCAGGGAAGGCAGGGATCTCGGGGTTGCATTCCAGGCTCCCCCGGGGAGTCAGGCCTCGTCTCGAGGGGAAGCCAAGGACTCCGCTCTCCTCTCGAGTCGCGACGCGGGTCTCTTGGAGCCCCCTGAGCGGCCTCAAGGGAGTCCAGCCTCCTCTTCCGTTTGGAGAGAGGACCCAGGATTGCTCTCCAGGCCATGCAGGAAAAGAAGGCCCTCAGCTCGCGAGGACGGGGGCGTCTCAGGGGTTTCCTCGAGCTGCGGCGCCCGTGGGGGTTTTCTCCCGAGGCACGACGAGGATCTCAGGGAGCCTCTCGTGCGGCGCCAGGGAAGTCAGGTCTCCATGCGCGTGGCGAGGGGGAGCGCGTCCTGGCTCTCGAGTCACGGGAGGGGACTAGGGCCTCGAGACGCGTTGAAGAAGGACTCTCGAGGTCTTTGTCGGGGGGCGGCGGGAAACCCTCGTGTCCCTCGCCTTCTGCCGGGGACCTTAGGGAACTTGCCAGGGTGCCTCTGAGAGGCGAGGGATCCTGTGGAGGTGGCGGGGCCCCTCGGGACTCCGCTGGGTCTGGCGCAACGGAAGAGGGCCTCACCTCGAGGGGAGGCAGGAACCTCAGGCTTCCTCTCCGTTTCGGACTCCGACCGCAGGGTCCCTGCAGAGTTGGGACAGGAGAGTCAGGAATCGTCTTGTCTGAGGAAGGGAACTCCGCTTGCCTCTCGAGGTGCTCAGGGGGTCTCAGGCCCCTTGTTGAGCTGTGTGTGGAACCTGCGGGTATTTCCGGAAATGCACGACGGTGACAGTGCCCCTTCGTGTTGTGCCTTCACCCACTGGGTTGCCTTCGAAGAGGTGTCTGGGCCTCAGGTTCTTTTTAAGAGCGGACCGGGAAATAGGGGCTTTCGGCATGTGGGACCACCCACGGGGCTAGTTTCACATTTCCTAGTGAGGAAGGCTTCATCCTGACGTGTGCCGGGAAGGCCGGGGACCCTTCCAGACAACGCAGGGGGATCGACTCTCCTGTCGCCATCAGGAGGGGAGAAGGGGCTCAGATGAAGTGGGGCCGGAACCCTCGGTGTTACCCTCGAGGGAAACCGGCGTGTGGGGGACTTTTGGGGGTTGAATGAAAGGAGTCAGGTACCATTTCGCAGTTCAGGACAGAACCTGGGACTTCCCTTGAGACGCCGTAGCGGGCAAGGGCCTCATCTTGCGAAGACGTTGGAACCATGTGGATTTTCTTGAGTTGCGGCGGGATTCTAGAGTTACGACGGGGATTTCAGGCTTCCTCTTGTGTTGGCCCCGGGAAGCCTAATCTTCCATTCGAGTTGCGAGGGAAAGCTTGGGGTTGCACTCGAGTCACTGCAGGGCCAAAGAGACCTCATCTAGGCCTGTGTCCGGGACTTAACGTTCCTCTCAAGGGAAGACAGGGATCTCAGGGTGGCGTTCCAGACTCCCCCGGGGAGTCAGGCCTAGATTCGAGGGCAAGCAAAGGATGCCGCTCTCCTCTCAAGTCGCGACGCAGATCTCTTGGAGCCCACTGAGTGGCCTCAATGGAGTCAGGCCTTCTCTTCAGTTTGGAGAGAGGACTCAGGATTGCGGTCTGGGTCAGGCAGGAAAAGAAGGCCCTCATCTCGCGAGGATGGGGGCTTCTCAGGGGTTTCCTTGAGCTGCGGCGCCCGTGGGGGTTTTCTCACGAGGCAAGACGAGGATCTCAGGGAGCCTCTCGTGCGGTGCCAGGGAAGCCAGGTCTCTGTGCGCGTGGCGAGGGGGAGCGCGTCATGGCTCTCGAGTCATGGGAGAGGACTAGGGCCTCCAGACGCGTTGAAGAAGGACACTCGAGGTCTTTCTGGGGTTGCGACGGGAAAGCCTCATTTCCCTCGACTTCTGCCGGGGACCTGAGGGAACTTCCCAGGGTGCCTCTGATAGGTGAGGGATGCTGTGGAGTTGGCGGGGCCTCTCGGGACTCCGCTGGGCTTGGCGCAATGGAAGAGGGCCTCATCTCTAGGGGAGACAGGAAACTTAGGCTTCCTCTCCTTTTCGGACTCCAACCACAGGGTCCCTGCAGAGTTGGGACAGGAGAGTCAGGCCTCGTCTTGTCCGAGGAAGGGAACTCCGCTTGCCTCTCGAATTGCTCAGGGTGTCTCACGCACCTCGTCGAGCTGTGTGTGGAAACCGCGGGTTTTTCCGGACGACTCACGGGGGTGTCAGTGCCCCTTCGAGTGGTACCTTCACCCACAGGGTTGCCTTCAAAGAGGGGTCCGGGCCTCGGGTCCTTCTCAAGAGCGGACCGGGGAATCGGGGGCGTTCGGCATGTGGCACCACCCACGTGGCTCGTCTCGAATTTCCCCGTGAGACCGGCCTCATCCTGAGGTGCGCCGGGAAGGCCGGGAACCCCTTCTGGACCACGCAGGGGAATCGCCTCTCCTGTCGCGATCAGGAGGGGAGAAGGGCCTCAGATGAAGCTGTGCCGGGACTCTCGGTGTTCCCCTCGAGGGAACCCGGCGTGTCGGGGAACTTTTGGGTGTCGTACAAAGGGTGTCAGGTACCGTTTCGCACTTCAGGGTGGAACATGGGACTTCCCTTGAGACGCCGTAGTGGGCAAGGGCCTCATCTTGCGAAGACGTTGGAACCACGTGTTTTTTCTCGATTTGCGGCGGGATTCTCGAGTGACGACGGGGATTACAGGCTTCCTCCTCTGTTGGCCCTGGGAAGCCCCGTCTTCCATTCGAGTGGCGAGGGAAAGCTGGGGGCTGCCTTGAGTCACTGCAGGGCCAAAGAGACCTCATCTAGGCGTGTGTCCAGGACCTAATGTTCCTATCCAGGGAAGGCAGGGATCTCGGGGTTGCATTCCAGGATCCCCCAGGGTGTCAGGCCTCGTCTCGAGGGGAAGCCAAGGACTCCGCTGTCCTCCCGAGTCGCGACGCGGATCTCTTGGAGCCCCCTAGTGGCCTCAGTGGAGTCAAGCCTCCTCTTCATTTTGGAGAGAGGGCTCGGGATTGTTCTCCAGGCCATGTAGGAAAAGAAGGCCCTTCACCTCGTGAGGACGGGGGCGTCTCAGGGGTTTCCTCGAGCTGCGGCGCCCTTGGGGGTTTTCTCGCGAGGCACGACGAGGATCTCAGGGAGCCTCTCGTGCGGCGCCAGGGAAGTCAGGTCTCCCTGCGCGTGGCGAGGGGGAGCGCGTCATGGCTCTCGAGTCACGGGAGGGGAGTAGGGCCTCGAGACGCGTTGAAGAGGGACTATCGAGGTCTTTCTCGGGTTGTGTCGGGAAAAGTCATTTCCCTCGCCTTCTGCCGGGGACCTTAGGGAACTTCCCAGGGTGTCTCTGAGAGTTGATGGATACTGTGGAGTTGGCGGGGCCTCTCGGGACTCCGCTGGGTTTGTCGCAATGGAAGAGGGCCTCATCTCGAGGGGAGGCAGGAACCTCAGACTTCCTCTCTGTTTCGGCCTCAGACCGCAGGGTCCCTGCAGAGTTGGGACAGGAGAGTCAGGCTACGTCTTTTCTGAGGAATGGAACTCCGCTTGCCTCTCGAGTTGTTCATCGGGTTTCAGGCCCCTTGTCAAACTGTGTGTGGAATCTGCAGGTTTTTCCAGACGATGCATGGGGGTGTCAGTGATCCTTCGATTTGTGCCTTCATCCACAGGGTTGCCTTCGAAGAGGTGTCCGGGCATCGGGTTCTTATGAAGAGCGGACTGGGAAATCGGGGTCGTTCAGCATTTGGCAGCACCTACATGGGTTGTCTCGAATTTCCTCATGAAACCGGCCTCATCCTGAGGTGTGCCGCGAAGGTCATGAAACTCTTCCAGACAAAGCAGAGGAATCGACCCTCCTGTGGCGATCAGGAGGGGAGAAGTGGCTCAGATGAAGTGCTGCTGGGAACCTTGGTGTTTCCCTCAAGTGAGACAGGTATGTCGGGTAACTTTTGGGGTCACATAAAGCGTTCCAAGTACCGTTTCACTCTTCAAAATGGAAAGTTGGACTTCTCTTGGGGTGCTCCAGCGGGCAAGGGCCTCATCTTGGAATGACTATGGAACCACTTGGTTTTTCTCGAGTTGTGGTGGGATATTTGAGTTACCACAGGGAATTCATGCTTCCTCTTGTGTTGGCCCACAAAAGTCTTATCTTCCATTCGAGATTCTAGGAAGAGCTGGAGGTGCGCTCTAGTCACTGAAGGCAAAAGAGACCCCACCAAAGCTTGTGTGCAGGACCTAATGTTCATCTCAAGACTCGAAAGAAATCTCGGGGTTGCATTCCAGACTCACCTTGGAGTCAGGCCTCGTCTCGAGGGGAAGCAAAGGACTCTGCTCTCCTCTCGAGTCGGACGGGTATGTCTTGGAGCCCACTGAGTGGCTTAAAGGGAGTCAAACCTCCTCTGGTGTTTGGAGAGAGGACACGGGATTGCTCTTCAGGCAATGCAGGAAATGAAGGCCCTCATCTCCCGATGACTGGGGCGTCTCGTAGGTTTTCTCGAGCTGTGGCGCTAGTGTGGGGTTTCTCACGAAGTAAGACTGGGAGCTCAGTGAGCCTCTCACGTGGTGCCAGGGCAGTCAGGTCTCTATGCACGTGGTGAGAGGGAGCCCGTCATTGTTCTCGAGTCATGGTAGGGGAATTGGGCCTGAAGACGTGTTAAAGAAGGACTCTCAAGGTCTTTCTTGGGTTGCAGCAGGAAACCCTGGGTTCCATCGACTTGTGCCAGTGACCTCAGGAAGCTTCTCAGCGTGCCTCTGAGAAGTCAGGGTCACTGTGGAGTTGGGAGGGGCCTCTCGGAACTCCACTGGGTTTGGTGCAATGGAAGAGGGCCTCATGACAAGTTGAGGCAGGAACCTCAGGGTTCCTCTCCTGGCTTCGAATGCGCCGGATCTGACTCGGATCCCAGAGTCCCTGCAGAGTTGGGACAGGAGAGTCAGGCCTCGTCTTGTGTGGAGGAATGGAACTCCGCTTGACTCTCGCGTTGTTCATGGGGTGACAGGCCACTTGTCGATTTGTATGTGGAACTTGCGGGTTTTCTGGACGATGCACCAGGGTGTCAATGCCCCTTCGTGTTGTGCCTTGATCCACAGGATTGCCTTCGAGTTGGGTTCTGCTATTGGGTTCTTATCAAGAGCGGACCAGGGAATCGGGGTCTTTTGGCATGCCGCACCACCCATGAGGCTATGTCTCGAATTTCCTCGTGAGACTGGCCTCATCTTGATGTGCGCCAGGAAGGTCGGGAACGCCTTCCAGACAAAGCAGGGGAATCGAACCTCCTGTCGCGATCAAGAGGGGAGAAGAGTCTCAGATGAAGTGGTGCCGGGAACCTCGGTGTTCTCCTCAAGTGAGACTGGTATGTCGGGGAACTTTTGGGGTCGCATCAAGGGTTCCAAGTAACTTTTCGCTCTTCAATACGGAACGTGGGACTTCTCTTGAGACGCTGTAGCGGGCAAGGACCTCATCTTTCGATGACGGGGGAACCACGTGGTTTTTCTTGAGTTGTGGCGGGATTCTCGAGTTACGACGGGGAATTCAGGCTTGCTCTTCAACTGGCCCAGGGAAGTCCAGTTTTCATTCGAATTGCGAGTTAGAACTGGGGATTGCTCTTGAGACACTGCAGGGCCAAATAGACCTCATCTAGGCTTGTGTCCAGGACCTAATGTTCCTCTGCTGGGGCGACAGCGATCTCGGCATTGCATTCTCGACTCACCCTGGGAATCAGGCCTCGTCTCGAGGGGAAGCCAAGGACACCGCTCTCCTCTCGAGTCGCGACGGGTATATCTTGGAGCTCACTGTGTGGCCTAAAATGAGTCAAGCCTCCTGTGGAGTTTGGAGAGAGGACTCAGGATTGCTCTCCAGGCCATACAGCAAAAGAAGGCCCTCATCTCGTGAGGACTGGGGCGTCTCGTGTGTATTCTCGAGCTGCGGCTCCAGTGTGGTGTTGCTCACGAGGTATAATGGGGAGCTCAGGGAGCCTCTCCTGTGGCACCAGGGAAGTCAGGTTTCTATGCGCGTGGCTAGGGGGAGTGCGTCATTGCTCTTGAGTCATGGTAGGGGAATCGCACCTCAAGACGCATTGAAGAAGGACTCTCGAGGTCTTTTACGGGTTGGGGCAGGAAACCCTTGGTTCCCTCGACTTGTGCCGGTGATCTCAGGAAGGTCTAAGGGTGCCTCTGAGAAGTCAGGGATACTGTGCAGTTGGGAGGGGCCTCTCGGGACTCCACTGGGTTCGGTGCAATGGAAGAGGGCCTTATCTCGAGTGGAGGCAATAAACTCATGTTTCCTCTCCTGACTTCCCCTGGGCCAGATCTGACTCGGATCGCAGTTTCGCTGCAGAGTTCGAACAGGAGAGTCAGGCCTCGTCTTGTGTGGAGGAATGGAACTCTGCTTGCCTCTCCAGTTGTTCACGGGGTGACAAGTCACTTCTCGAGCTGTGTGTGGTACCTGCGGGTTTCTCCGGATGATACCTGTGGGTGTCAGTGCCCCTTCGTGTTGTGCCTTCATCAAAAGGGTTATCTTCAAAGAGGTGTCCGGGCATTGGGATCTTATCAAGAGTGAACCGGGAAATCGGGGTCTTTCGGCATGTGTCACCATCCACGAGGCTATGTCTCGAATATCCTCGTGAGACCGGCCTCATCCTGAGATGCACCGGGAAAGGCGGGAACCCCTTCAAGACAAAACAGGGGAATCAACCCTCCTGTCACGATCAGGAGGGGAGAAGGGGCCCAGATGTAGTGGTGCCGGGAACCTCGGTGTTCTCCTCGAGTCAGACTGGTGTGTCGAGGAACTTTTGAGGTCGCATCAAGGGTGCCAATAACGTTTCGCACTTCAAGATGGAACGTGGGACTTCTCTTGAGACGCTGTAGGGGGCAAGGGCCTCATCTTGCGATGACGGGGGAACCACGTGGCGTTTCTCGAGTTGTGGCGAGATTCTCGAGTTTCGACGGGGAATACAGTCTTCCTCATGTGTTGGCCCAGGGAAGTCCTATCTTCCATTCGAGTTTCAAGGGAGAACTGGGGATTTTCCACGAGTCACTGCAGGGCAAAATAGACCTCATCTAGGCTTGTGTCCAGGACTTAATGTTCGTCCCTAGGGGCGACAGGGATCTGGGGGTTGCATACCAGACTCACCCGGGGAATCAGGCCTCGTCTCGAGGGGAAGCAAAGAACTCCGCTGTCGTTTTGAGTCGCGATGGGTATCTCTTGGAGCCCACTGTGTGCCCTAAAGGGAGTCAAGCCTCCTGTGGTGTTTGGATAGAGGACTCGGGATTCCTCTCCAGGCCATGCAGGAAAAGAAGGCCCTCATCTCGCGATGACGGCGGCATCTCCGGGGTTTTCTAGACTGCCGCGCTAGTGCCGGGTTTCTGACGAGGTACGAGAGGGAGCTCAGGGAGCCTCTCGTGTGGCTTCAGGGAAGTCAGGTCCCCATGAGATGGCTAGGGGGAGTTCGTCATTGCTCTCGAGTCATGGTAGGGTAATCGGGCCTCAAGACGGGTTGAAGAAGGACTCTCGAGGTCTTTCTTGGGTTACTGCATAAAACCCAGGGTTCCCTTGACTTGTGCCTGCGACCTCAGGGAGCTTCTCAGAGTGCCTCTGAGAAGTCAGGGATACTGTGCAGTTTGGAGGGGCCTCTCGAGACTCCTCCGCATTTGGTGGAATGTAAGAGGGACTCATCTCGAGTTGAAGCAGGAACCTCAGTGTTCCTCTCCATTTCTGACTCAGATCGCAAGGTCCCTGCATGTTGGTACAGGAGAGTCAGGCCTCGTCTTTTCTGGAGGATGGGACTCCTCTTGCCTCTCGAGTTGTTCTCGAGGTGACAGGCCACTTGTCGAGCTGTGTGTGTAACCTGCCCGTTTTTCCGGATGATGCACAGGTGTGTTAGTGCCCCTTCGTGTTGTACCTTCATACTCAAGGCTGCCTTCCAAGAGGTGTCCGAGCATCGGATTCTTATCAAGAGCAGACCGGGAAATTGGAGTCTTTCGGAAAGTGGCACCACCCACAAAGCTACGTATCGAATTTACCCATGAGACCGGCCTCATCCTGAGTTGTGCAGGGAAGGTCGGGCCCCCTTGCAGACAAAGCAGGGGAATCGACCCACCGGTCACCATCAGGAGGGGAGAAGGGGCTTAAATGAAGTGGTGCCGGGAACCTCGGTGTTCCCCTTGAGTGAGACCGGCGTGTTGGGGGACTTTTGGGGTCGCATCAAGGGTGCCAAGTACCATTTCGCATTTCAAGACGGAACCTGGGACATCGTTTGAAACGCTGTAGTGGGCAAGGGCCTCATCTTGCGATGACGGGAGAACCACGTGGTTTTGCTCGAGTTGCGGAGGGATTCTCGAGTTATGACCGGGAATTTAGGCTTCCTCTTGTTGGCCTTGAAATCCAATCTTCCATTCGGGTTGCGAGGGGGAGCTGGGGATTGCACTAGAGTCACTGCAGGGCAAAAGAGACCTAATCTAGGCTTGTGTCCAGGATCTAACGTTGCTCTCCAGGGGCGACAGGGATCTTGGGTTTGCATTCCAGACTCATCCGGGGAGTCAGTTCTCACCTCGAGGGTAAGCAAAGAATTCCGCTCTCGTCTCGAGTCGTGATGGGTATCTCTTGGAGCCCAATGTGTGTACTAAAGGGAGTCAAGCCTCCTGTGGAGTTTGGAGAGAGGACTCGGGATTGGACTCCAGGCCATGCAGGAAAAGGAGGCCCTCATCTCGAGATGACGGTGGCGTCTCGTGGGTTTTCTCGAGCTGAGGCGCCAGTGTGGGGTGTCTCATGAAGTACCACGGGGATCTCAGGGAGCCTCTTGTGTGGCGCCAGGAAAATCCAGTATTCCTTTCGAGTTGCGAGTTAGAACTGGGGATTGCTCTCCAGTCACTGCAGGGCAAAATAGACATCATCTACGCTTGTGTCCAGGACCTAGTGTTCCACTACTGGGCCGACAGGGATCTCAGGGTTGCATTCTCAACTCACCCGGAGAGTCAGGCCTCGTCTTGAGGGGAAAAAAAGGACTCCACTCTCCTGTCGATTCGCGACGGGTATCTCTTGGAGCCCACTGCGTGGCATAAAGGGAGTGAAGCCTCCTATGGAGTTTGGAGAGATAACTCGGGATTGTTTTCCTGGCCATGCAGGAAAAAAGGCCCTCATCTCGCGATGACCGGGGCGTCTCGTGGGTTTTCTCCAGCTGCGGCGCCAGTATCAGATTTCTCACGAGGTACGACGGGGAACTCAGAGAGCCTCTCGTGTGGTGCTAGGGACGTCAGGTCTCCGTGCATGTGGTGAAGGGGAGTGCGTGATTGCTCTCGAGTCATAGTAGGCGAATCGGGCCTCAAGACGCATTGAAGAAGGACTCTCGAGGTCTTTCTCGGGTTGCGGCAGGGAACCCTGGGTTCCCCCGACTTGTGTCGGTGACCTCAGGCAACTTCTCAGGGTGCCTCTTAGAAGTCAGGGACACTGTGGATTTGGGAGGGGCCTTTCGTTACTCAACTGGGTTTGGTGCAATCGAAGAGGGCCTCATCTCGAATGGAGGCAAGAAACTCAGGGGTCCTCTCCATTTCTGACTCGGGTCGCAGAGTACCTGCCGAGTATGGACAAGAGAGTCACGCCTCGTCTTCTGTGGAGGAATGGATCTCCGTTTGCCTTTCGAGTTGTTCACGGAGTGACAGGCCACTTGTTGAGCTGTGTGTGGAACCTGCGGGTTTTTCCAGACGATGCAGAGGGGTGTCAGTGCCCCTTCGTGTTGTGCCTTCATCCAAAGGGTTGCCTTCAAAGAGGTGTCCGGGCATCAGGTTCTTTTCAAGAGCGTACCAGAAAATTGGGGTCTTTCAGCATGTGGTACCACCCACGAGGCTACGTCTCGAATTTCCTCGGGAGACCGGCCTCATCCTGAGGTTCGCCGGGAAGGTAGGGAACCCCTTGCAGACAAAGCAGGGGAATCGATCCACCGGTCACGATCAGAAGGGGAGAAGGGGCTCAGATGAAGTGGTGCCGGGAACCTCGGTGGTCCCCTCGAGTGAGACCGGTATGTCACGGCACTTTTGAGGTCGCATCAAGGGTGCCAAGTACAGTTTCGCACTTCAAGACGGAATGTGGGAATTCTCTGGAGATGCTCTAGCGGGCAAGGGCCTCATATTGCGATGACGAGGGAAACACGTGGTTTTTCTCGAGATGCGGCGGGATTCTCGAGTTACGACGGGGAATTCAGGCTTCCTCTTGTGTTGGCCCAGGAAGTCGAATCTTCCATTCAACTTGTCACAGAGAGCTGTGGGTTGCTCTCGAGTCACATCAGGGCAAAGAGTCCTCATCTAGGCTTGGGTCTAGGACGTAGTGTTCCTCTCCAGGGGCATCAGGGATATCGGGGTCGCATTCCAGTCTCACCTGGTGGGTCACGCCTCGTCTCGAGTGGAAGCAAAGGACTCCACTATCCTCTCGAGTCGCGACGTGTAACTCTTGGAGCCCAATGAGTGGCCTAAAGGGAGTCAAGCGTCCTGTGTAGCTTGGACAGAAGGTTCACGCTTGATCTGCATACCATGCAGTTAAAGATGGCCCTCCTCTCGTGATGACGGGGGCGTCTCATGGGTTTTCTTGAGCTGCGGCGCCAGTGTGGGGTTTCTCACGAGATATGATGGGGAGTTCAGGGAGCCTCTCGTGCAATGCCAGAGAATCCTGACTCCATGCGTGTGGCCAGGCAGATCGCGTCATTGCTCTCGAGTCATGGGAGGGACTAGGGCCTCAAGAGGCATTTAAGAAGGACTCTTAAGGTCTTTCTTGGGTTGGGGCGGGAAACACTCGTTTCCATCGACCTCTACAGGGGACCTTAGGGAACTTCCCAGGTGCCTCTGAGAGGTGAGGGATACTGAGGAGTTAGAGGGGCCTCTCGGGACTCCACTAGGTTTGACGAAATGAAAGAGGGCCTCATCTCGATTGGAGGCAGGAACCTCAGGCTTCCTCTCCATTTCTGACTCCGACCGCAGGGTCCCTGCAGAGTTGGGACAGGAGAGTCAGGCCTCGTCTTGTCTGAGTAACGGAACTCTGCTTGCCTCTTGAGTCATTCAGGGGGTCTCAGGGCCCTTGACAAGCTGTGTGTGGAACCTGCGGGTGTTTCCAGAAGATGCATGGGGGTGTCAGTGCCCCTTCGTTTGGTGCCTTCCCCCACAGGGTTTCCTTCAAAGAGGTGTCCGGGCATCGGGTTCATTTCAAGAGCGGACCGGGAAATCGGGGTCATTCGGCATGTGGCACCACCCATGTGGCTCATCTCGAATTTCCTCGTGAGACCAGCATCATCCTGAGGTGCGCCGGGAAGGCCGGGAACACCTTCCACACAAAGTAGGGGAATCGATTCTCCTGTCACGATCAGGAGGGGAGATGGGGCTCAGATGAAGTGGTGCCGGGACCCTCGGTCTTCCACTCGAGGGAACCCGGCGTTTCAGGGAACTTTAGGGGTCGCATCAAGGGAGCCAAGTACCGTTTCCCACTTCAGGACGGAACATGGGACTTCCCTGGAGACGCTGTAGCGGGCAAGGGCCTCATCCTGTGAAGACGTTGGAACCACGTCGTTTTTCTCGAGTTGCATTGGGATTCTCAAAAACGACAGGAATTTCAGGCTTCCTCTTGGGTTGGCCCTGGGAAGCCCAATCTTCAATTCGTGTTGCGATGGAAAGCTGGGGGTTCTGCTCGAGTCACTACAGGGCCAAAGAGACCTCATCGAGGCGTGTGTCCAGGACCTAATATTCCTCTCAAGGGAAGACAGGGATCACGGGTTTCCATTCCAGACTCCCCCGGGGGGTCAGGACTCGCCTGGAGGGGAAGCAAAGACTCCGCTTTCCTCTCAAGTCGCGACACGGATCTCTTGGAGCCCACTGAGTGGACTCAAGGGTGTCGAGCCTCCTCTTCAGTTTGGAGAGAGGACTCGGGATTGCTCTCCAGGCCAGGCAAGAAAAGAAGGCCCTCATCTCGCGATGACGGGGGCGTCTCATGGGTTTCCTCAGGCTGCTGCGCCCATGGGGGTTTTCTCACGAGGCACGATGAGGACCTCAGGGAGCCTCTCGTGCGGCGCCAGGCAAGTCAGGTCTCCATGCGCATGGCGAGGGGGAGCTGGTCATCACTCTCGAGTCATGGGAAATGGCTAGGTCCTCAAGAGGCGTTGAAGAAGGACTCTCGAGGTCTTTCTCGGGTTGCGGCGGGAAACCCTCGTTTCCCTCGACTTCTGCAGGGGACCTTAGGGAACTTCCCACGGTGCCTCTGAGAGATGAGGGATGCTGTGTAGTTGGCAGGGCCTCTCGGGACTCTGCTGGGTTCGGCGCAATGGAAGAGGGCCTCATCTCGAGGGGAGGCAGGAACCTCAGGCTTCCTCTTGGATTCGGACTCCGACTGCACGGTCCCTGCAGTGTTGGGACAGGAGAGTCATGCCTCGTCTTTTCTGAGGAATGGAATTCTGGTTGCCTCTCGAGTTGTTCCGGGAGTCTCAGGCCCCTTGTCGAGCTGTGTGTAGACCCTGCGGGTTTTTCCGGATGATGCATGGGGGTGTCAGTGCCCCTTCGTGTTGTGCCTTCACCCACAGGGTTGCCTTCGAAGAGGTGTCCGGGCATCGGGTTCTTATCAAGAGCGGACCGGAAAATCGGGGTCGTTCGGCACGTGGCACCTCACAAGTGGCTAGTCTCGAATTTCCTCCTGAGACCGGCCTCATCCTGAGGTGCGCCAGGAAGGCCGATAACCCCTTCCAGACCACGCAGGGGAATCGACTCTCCTGTCGCGATCAGGAAGGGAGAAGGGGCTCAGATGAATTGGTGCCGGGACCCTCGGTGTTCCCCTCGAGGGAACCCAGCGTGTCGGGGAACTTTTGCGGTCGCATCAAGGGTGTCAAGTACCGTTTCGCACTTAAGGACGGAACATGGGACTTCCCTGGAGACACCGGGAACTTCGGTGTTCCCCTGGAGTGAGACCGGTATGTGGGGGAACTTTGGGGTCGCATCAAGGGTGCCAAGTAGCATTTCGAACTTTAAGATGGAACGTGGGACTTCTCTTGAGACTCTAGCTGGCAAGGGCCTCATATTGCAATGAAGGGGGAAGCACATGGTTTTTAAGACTTGAGGCTGAATTCTCGAATTACGATGGGAAATTCAGACTTCCTCTTGTGTTGACCGTGGGAAGACCAATCTTCCATTCAAATTGTGAGGGAGAGATGGAGGTTGCTCTCGAGTCAGTGTAGGGCAAAATAGACCTCATCTAGGCTTGTGTCTAGGACAAAATGTTGCACTCCAGGGGCGACAGGGATCTCGGGGTTGCATTCCAAACTCACCCGGGGAGTCAGGCCTCGTCTCCAGGGAAGCAAAGGACTCCGCTTTCCTCTCGAGCCGCACCGGGTATTTCTTGGACCCAACTGAGTGGCCTAAAGGGAGTCAATACTCCTGTGAAGTTTGGAGAGAGGACCAGGAATTGCTCTCCAGGTCAGGCAGGAAAAGAAGGCCCCCATCTCTCCTTGAAGGGGGCATCTTGTGGTTTTTCTCGAACTGCGGCGCCACTGTGGGTTTTCTCACGAGGTACGATGGGGTACTCAGGGAGCCTCTTGGGTGGTACTAGGGAAGTCAGTTTTCCTGCTTGTGGCGAGGGGAGCGCGTCCTTGCTCTGGAGTCATGGTAGGGGAATCGGGCATCAAGAGACGTTGAAAAAGGACTCTCCAAGTCTTTCTCGGGTTACTTCAGGAAACTCTGGGTTCCCTCGACTTGTGCCAGTGACCTCAGGTAGCTTCTCACGGAGCCTCTGAGAATTCAGGGATACTGTGGTGTTGGGAGGGGCCTCTCGGGACACCACTGAGTTTGGTTCAATGGAAGAGGGCCTCTTCTCTAGTTGAGGCAGGAACCTCAGGGTTCCTCTCCATTTCTGACTCCAATTGCAGGGTCCCTGAAGAGTTGGGACAGGAGAGTAAGGCCTCGTCTTGTGTGAAGGAATGCAACTTCACTTGCCTCTCGAGTTGTTCACGAGGTGACAGTCCACATTTGGAGCTGTGAGTGGAATCTGCGGGTTTTTCCACACGATGCATGGGGATGTCAGTGTCCCTTCGTGTTGTGCCTTCATCCACAGGGTTGCCTTCGAAGAGATGTCCGGGCGTCAGGTTCTTATCTAGAGTGGACCGGGAATTCGGGATCTTTCAGCATATGGCACCAACCATGAGGCTACTTTTCGAATTTCCTCATGAGAGCGGCCTCATCCGGAGGTTCGCGGGGAACGTCGGGAACCCCTTGCAGACAAAACATGGGAATCGACCCTTCTGTCGCGATCAGGAGGGCTGAAGGGGCTCACAGGAAGTGGTGCCGTGAACTTTGGTGTTTCCCTCGAGTGAGACCGGTATGTCAGGGAACTTTGGGGGTCGCATCAAGGGTGCCAAGTACCGTTTTGTACTTCAGGATGGAACGTGGGACTTCTCTTGATACGCTGTAGCGGCCAAGGGCCTCATCTTGCGATGACGGGGGAGCCACGTGGTTTTTCTCGAGTTGCGGCGGGATTCTCGAGTTACGACGGGGATTTCAGGCTTCCTCTTGTGTTGGGCCAGGGAAGTCCAATCATCCATTCGAGTTGCGAGGGAGAGCTGGGGGTTGCGCTCGAGTCACTGCAGGGCAAAGGAGACCTCATCTAGGCTTGTGTCCAGGACCTAATGTTCCTCTCCAAGGGCCACAGGGATCTCAGGTTTGCATTCCAGACTCACCCAGGGAGTCAGGCCTCATGTCGAAGGGAAGCAAAGGACTCCGCTCTCCTTTTGAGTCGCGACGGGCACCTCTTGGAGCCCACTTTGTGGCCTAAAGGGAGTCAAGCCTCCTGTGAAGTTTGGAGAGAGGACTTGGGACTGCTCTCCAGGCCATGCAGGAAAAGATGGCCCTCATCTCGCGATGATGGAGGGATCTTGTGGGTTTTCTCGAGCTGCGGCGCCAGTGTGGGGTTTCTCACGAGGTATGACGGGGAGCTCAGGGAGCCTCTCATGTGGCCCCAGGGAAGTCACGTGTCCATGCGCATGGCGAGGGGGAGCGTGTCATTGCTCTCGAGCTATGGTAGGGGAATCTGACCTCAAGACACATTGAAGAAGGACTCTCGAGGTCTTTCTTCGGTTGTGGCAGGAAACCCTTATTTCCCTCGACTTTTGCCGGTGGCCTCAAGGAGCTTCTCAGAATGCCTATGAGAAGTCAGGGATACTGTGGAGATGGGAGGGGCCTCTCGGAACTCCACTGGGTTTGTTTTAATGGAAGAGGGCCTCATCTCGGGTTGAGGCAGGAACCTCAGGTTTCCTCTCCATTTCTGACTCAGATCGAAGCGTGCCTGCAGAGTTGGGATTGGATACTCAGGCCTCGTCTTGTCTGAGGAAGGGGACTCCGCTTTCCTCTCTCATTGTTTAAGGGGTGACAGGCCAGTTGTGGAGCTGTATGTGGATCCTGCGGGGTTTTCCGGACGATGAACAGGGTTGCCAGTGCCCCCTCGTGTAGTGCCTTCATCCACAGGGTTGCCTTAGAAGAGGTGTCCGGGCATCGGGTTCTTATCAAGAGCAAGACCGAGAAATCGGGGTCTTTTGGCACGTGGCACCAACACGAGGCTACGTCTCGAATTTCTTCGTGAGACTGGCCTCATCCTGAGGTGCGCCATGAAGGTCGGGAACCCCTTCTAGACAAAGCAGGGGGATCGACCTTCCTGCCGTGATCAGGAGCGGAGAAGGGGCTCAAATGAAGTGGTGCCAGGAACTTCGGTGTTCCCTTGGAGTGAGACCGGTATATTGGGGAACTTTTGGGGTTGCATCAAGGGTGCCAAGTAGCATCTCGAACTTTATGACGAAACATGGGACTTCTCTTGAGACTCTGTAGCGGGCAAAGGCCTCATATTGCGATGAATGGGGAACCACGTGGTTTTTAAGAGTTGCGGTGGGATTCTCGAGTTACAACGGGAAATTCAGACTTCCTCTTGTGTTGGCCCAGTGAAGACTAATCTTCCATTCGAATTGCGAGGGAGAGATGGGTGTTGCTCTCGAGTCACTGTAGGGCAAAATAGACCTCATCTAGGTTTTTGTCCAGGACATAATGTTCCTCTCCAGGGACAACAGGGATCTCGGGGTTGCATTCCAGACTCACCCGAGGTAAGGCCTCGTCTCGAGGGGAAACAAAGTACTCTGCTCTCCTCTCAAGTCGCGACAGGTATCTCTTGGAGCCCATTGAGTGGCCTAAAGGGAGTAAAGCCTCCTGTGAAGTTTGGAGAAAAGACCAGGGATTGCTCTCCAGGTCAGGCAGGAAAAGAAGTCCCCAATCTCGCGATGACGGTGGGTTTTCCCGAGCTGCGGCGCCAGTGTGGGGTTTCTCACGAGGTATGACGGGGAGCTCAGGGAGCCTCTCATGTGGCGCCAGGGAAGTCAGGTGTCCATGCGCATGGCGAGGGGGAGCGTGTCATTGCTCTCGAGTCATGGTAGGGGAATCCGTCCTCAAGACGCGTTGAAGACGGACTCTTGAGGTCTTTCTCGGGTTGCGGCAGGATACCCTGTGTTCCCTCGACTTGTGCCAGTGACCTCAGGGAGTTGCTCAGGGTGCCTCTGAGAAGAAACTGATACTGTGGAGTTGGGAGGGGCCTCTCGGGACTCCACTGGGTGTGGTATAATACAAGAGGGCCTCATCTCGTGTTGAGGAAGGAACCTCAGGGTTCCTCTCCATTTCAGACTCCGATCTCAGGATTCCTGCAGAGTTGGGACAGGAGAGTCAGGCCTCGTATTCTGTGGAGAAATGAAACTTAGCTTGCCTCTCGAGTTGTTCACGAGGTAACAGGTCACTTGTCGAGCTGTATGTGGAACCTGCAGAATTTTCCAAAAGATGCACGGGTGTTCAGGGTCCCTCCTTGTTGTGCCTTCATCCTACGGGATGCATTCCAAGACGTGTACGGGCATCGGGTTCTTATTAATAGCTGACCGGGAAATGGGGTCTTTCCGCATGTGGCACCACCCACGAGGCTACATCTCCAATTTCCTCGTGAGACAGGCCTCATCCTGATGTGCGCTGGGAAGATCGGTAACCCCTTCCACACAAAGCAGGAGAAAAGACACTCCTGTTGCAATCAGGAGGGGAGAAGGGGCTCAAATGATGTGGTGCGGGGAACATGGGTGTTACCCTCGAGTGAGGCCTGTATGTTGGGGAACTTTGGGGGTGCCATCAAGGGTGCCAAGTACCGTTTTGCACTTCAGTAGGAACGTGGGACTTCTTTTGAGACGCTGTGGCGGGCAAGGGCCTCATGCTGCGAAGACGATGGAACCACGTGGTTTTTCTCGAGTTGCGGCAGGATTCTCGAGTTACGACGTGGATTTCAGGCTTCCTCTTGTGTTGGCCCTGGGAAGCCCAAACTTCCCTTCGAGTTGCGAGGGAAAGCTGGATGTTGTGCTCGAACCACTGCAAGGCCAAAGAGACCTCATCTAGGTGTGTGTCCAGGACCTAATAGTCCTCTCAAGGGAAGACAAGGATCTCGGGATTGCACTCCAGACTCCCCCGGGGAGTCAGGCCTCGCCTCGAGGGGAAGCAAAGGACTGCGCTTTCCTCTAGAGCCCCGACGCGGATCTATTGGAGCCCACTGAGTCGCCTCAAGGGAATCCATCCTAGTCTTAAGTTTGGAGAGAGGACTCGGGATTGCTCTCCAGGCCAGGCAGGAAAAGAAGGCCCTCAGCTCGCGAGGACGGGGGCGTCTCAGGGGTTTCCTCGAGCTGCGGCGCCCGTGGGGGTTTTCTCCCGAGGCACGACGAGGATCTCAGGGAGCCTCTCGTGCGGCGCCAGGGAAGTCAGGTCTCCATGCGCGTGGCGAGGGGGAGCGCGTCCTGGCTCTCGAGTCACGGGAGGGGACTAGGGCCTCGAGACGCGTTGAAGAAGGACTCTCGAGGTCTTTCTCGGGGGGCGGCGGGAAACCCTCGTTTCCCTCGCCTTCTGCCGGGGACCTTAGGGAACTTGCCAGGGTGCCTCTGAGAGGCGAGGGATCCTGTGGAGGTGGCGGGGCCCCTCGGGACTCCGCTGGGTCTGGCGCAACGGAAGAGGGCCTCACCTCGAGGGGAGGCAGGAACCTCAGGCTTCCTCTCCGTTTTGGACTCCGACCGCAGGGTCCCTGCAGAGTTGGGACAGGAGAGTCAGGCCTCGTCTTGTCTGAGGAAGGGAACCCCGCTGGCCTCTCGAGTTGCTCAGGGGGTCTCAGGACCCTCGTCGAGCTGTGTGTGGAACCTGCGGATCTTTGCGGACGATGCCCGGGGGCGGCAGTGCCCCTTCGTGTTGTGCCTTCACCCACAGCGTTGCCTTCGAAGAGGGGTCCGGGCCTCGGGTCCTTCTCAAGAGCGCACCGGGGAATCGGGGGCGTTCGGCATGTGGCCCCACCCACGTGGCTCGTCTCGAATTTCCTCGTGAGACCGGCCTCATCCTGAGGTGCGCCGGGAAGGCCGGGAACCCCTTCCAGACCACGCAGGGGAATCGCCTCTCCTGTCGCGATCAGGAGGGGAGAAGGGGCTCAGAGGAAGCGGTGCCTAGACCCTCGGTGTTCCACTCGGGGGACCCTGGCATGTCGGGTGACTTTTGGGTGTCGCAGGAAGGCTGTCAGGGACCGTTTCGCCCTTCAGGGCGGAACAGGGTACTTCCCTTGAGACGCCGTCGCGGGCAAGGGCCTCATCTTGCCAAGAGGTGGGAACCACGTGGTTTTTCTCGAGTTGCGGCGGCATTCTCGAGTTACGACGGGGATCTCAGCCTTCCCCTTGGGTTGGCCCTGGGAAGCCCAATCTTCCCCTCGGGTTGCGAGGGAAAGCTGGGGGTTGCGCTCGAGTCACTGCAGTTCTGAAGAGACCTCACCTAGGCGTGTGTCCGGGACCTAATATTCCTCTCCAGGGAAGGCAGGGATCTCGGGGTTGCATTCCAGGCTCCCCCGGGGAGTCAGGCCTCGTCTCGAGGGGAAGCCAAGGACTCCGCTCTCCTCTCGAGTGGCGACGCGGGTCTCTTGGAGCCAACTGAGCGGCCTCAAGGGAGTCCAGCCTCCTCTTCCGTTTGGAGAGAGGACCCGGGATTGCTCTCCAGGCCATGCAGGAAAAGAAGGCCCTTAGCTCGCGAGGACGGGGGCGTCTCAGGGGTTTCCTCGAGCTGCGGCGCCCGTGGGGGTTTTCTCCCGAGGCACGACGAGGATCTCAGGGAGCCTCTCGTGCGGCGCCAGGGAAGTCAGGTCTCCATGCGCGTGGCGAGGGGGAGCGCGTCCTGGCTCTCGAGTCACGGGAGGGGACTAGGGCCTCGAGACGCGTTGAAGAAGGACTCTCGAGGTCTTTCTCGGGGGGCGGCGGGAAACCCTCGTTTCCCTCGCCTTCTGCCGGGGACCTTAGGGAACTTGCCAGGGTGCCTCTGAGAGGCGAGGGATCCTGTGGAGGTGGCGGGGCCCCTCGGGACTCCGCTGGGTCTGGCGCAACGGAAGAGGGCCTCACCTCGAGGGGAGACAGGAACCTCAGGCTTCCTCTCCGTTTCGGACTCCGACCGCAGGGTCCCTGCAGAGTTGGGACAGGAGACTCAGGCCTCGTCTTGTCTGAGGAAGGGAACCCCGCTGGCCTCTCGAGTTGCTCAGGGGGTCTCAGGCCCCTCGTCGAGCTGTGTGTGGAACCCGAGGGTGTTTTCGGACGATGCCCGGGGGTGGCAGTGCCCCTTCGTGTTGTGCCTTCACCCACAGGGTTGCCTTCGCAGAGGGGTCCGAGCCTCGGGTCCTTCTCAAGAGCGGACCGGGGAATCGGGGGCGTTCGGCATGTGGCCCCACCCAAGTGGCTCGTCTCAAATTTCCTCGTGAAACCGGCCTCATCCTGAGGTGCGCCGGGAAGCCCGGGAACCCCTTCCAGGCCACGCAGGGGAATCGCCTCTCCTGTCGCGATCAGGAGGGGAGAAGGGGCTCAGAGGAAGCGGTGCCGGGACACTCGGTGTTCCCCTCGGGGGACCCCGGCGTGTCGGGGGACTTTTGGGGGTCGCAGGAAGGCTCTCAGGGACCGTTTCTCCCTTCAGGGCCGAACAGGGGACTTCCCTTGAGACGCCATCGCGGGGAAGGGCCTCATCTTGCCAAGAGGTGGGAACCACGTGGTTTTTCTCGAGTTGCGGCAGCATTCGCGAGTTACGACGGGGATCTCAGCCTTTCCCTTGGGTTGGCCCTGGGAAGCCCAATCTTCCCCTCGGGTTGCGAGGGAAAGCTGGGGGTTGCGCTCGAGTCACTGCAGGGCCGAAGAGACCTCACCTAGGCGTGTGTCCGGGACCTAATATTCCTCTCCAGGGAAGGCAGGGATCTCGGAGTTGCATTCCAGGCTCCCCCGGGGAGTCAGGCCTCGTCTCGAGGGGAAGCCAAGGACTCCGCTCTCCTCTCGAGTCGCGACGCGGGTCTCTTGGAGCCCCCTGAGCGGCCTCAAGGGAGTCCAGCCTCCTCTTCCGTTTGGACAGAGGACCCGGGATTGCTCTCCAGGCCATGCAGGAAAAGAAGGCCCTCAGCTCGCGAGGACGGGGGCGTCTCCGGGGTTTCCTCGAGCTGCGGCGCCCGTGGGGGTTTTCTCCCGAGGCACGACGAGGATCTCAGGGAGCCTCTCGTGTGGCGCCAGGGAAGTCAGGTCTCCATGCGCGTGGCGAGGGGGAGCGCGTCCTGGCTCTCGAGTCACGGGAGGGGACTAGGGCCTCGAGACGCGTTGAAGAAGGACTCTCGAGGTCTTTCTCGGGGGGCGGCGGGAAACCCTCGTTTCCCTCGCCTTCTGCCGGGAACCTTAGGGAACTTGCCAGGGTGCCTCTGAGAGGCGAGGGATACTGTGGAGGTGGCAGGGCCCCTCGGGTCTCCGCTGGGTCTGGCGCAACGAAAGAGGGCCTCACCTCGAGGGGAGGCAGGAACCTCAGGCTTCCTCTCCGTTTCGGCCTCCAACCGCAGGGTCCCTGCAGAGTTGGGACAGGAGAGTCAGGCCTCGTCTTGTCTGAGGAAGGGAACCCCGCTGGCCTCTCGAGTTGCTCAGGGGGTCTCAGGCCCCTCGTCGAGCTGTGTGTGGAACCCGCGGGTCTTTGCGGACGATGCCCGGGGGTGGCAGTGCCCCTTCGTGTTGTGCCTTCACCCACAGGGTTGCCTTCGAAGAGGGGTCCGGGCCTCGGGTCCTTCTCAAGAGCGCACCGGGGAATCGGGGGCGTTCGGCATGTGGCCCCACCCACGTGGCTCGTCTCGAATTTCCTCGTGAGACCGGCCTCATCCTGAGGTGCGCCGGGAAGCCCGGGAACCCCTTCCAGGCCACGCAGGGGAATCGCCTCTCCTGTCGCAATCAGGAGGGGAGAAGGGGCTCACAGGAAGCGGTGCCGGGACCTCGGTGTTCCCCTCGGGGGACCCCGGCGTGTCGGGGGACTTTTGGGGGTCGCAGAAAGGCTCTCAGGACCGTTTCGCCCTTCAGGGCGGAACAGGGGACTTCCCTTGAGACGCCATCGCGGGCAAGGGCCTCATCTTGCCAAGAGGTGGGAACCACGTGGTTTTTCTCGAGTTGCGGCGGCATTCTCGAGTTACGACGGGGATCTCAGCCTTCCCCTTGGGTTGGCCCTGGGAAGCCCAATCTTCCCCTCGGGTTGCGAGGGAAAGCTGGGGGTTGCGCTCGAGTCACTGCAGGGCCGAAGAGACCTCACCTAGGCGAGTGTCCGGGACTTAATATTCCTCTCCAGGGAAGGCAGGGATCTCGGGGTTGCATTCCAGGCTCCCCCGGGGAGTCAGGCCTCGTCTCGAGGGGAAGCCAAGGACTCCGCTCTCCTCTCGAGTCGCGACGCGGGTCTCTTGGAGCCACCTGAGCGGCCTCAAGCGAGTACAGACTCCTCTTCCGTTTGGAGAGAGGACCCGGGATTGCTCTCCAGGCCATGCAGGAAAAGAAGGACCTCAGCTCGCGAGGACGGGGGCGTCTCAGGGGTTTCCTCGAGCTGCGGCGCCCGTGGGGGTTTTCTCCCGAGGCACGACGAGGATCTCAGGGAGCCTCTCGTGCGGCGCCAGAGAAGTCAGGTCTCCATGCGCGTGGCGAGGGGGAGCGCGTCCTGGCTCTCGAGTCACGGGAGGGGACTAGGGCCTCGAGACACGTTGAAGAAGGACTCTCGAGGTCTTTCTCGGGGGGCGGCGGGAAACCCTCGTTTCCCTCGCCTTCTGCCGGGGACCTTAGGGAACTTGCCAGGGTGCCTCTGAGAGGCGAGGGATCCTGTGGAGGTGGCGGGGCCCCTCGGGACTCCGCTGGGTCTGGCGCAACGGAAGAGGGCCTCACCTCGAGGGGAGGCAGGAACCTCAGGCTTCCTCTCCGTTTCGGACTCCAACCGCAGGGTCCCTGCAGAGTTGGGACAGGAGAGTCAGGCCTCGTCTTGTCTGAGGAAGGGAACCGAGCTGGCCTCTCGAGTTGCTCAGGGGGTCTCAGGCCCCTCCTTGAGCTGTGTGTGGAACCCGCGGGTCTTTGCGGACGATGCACGGGGGTGGCAGTGCCCCTTCGTGTTGTGCCTTCACCCACAGGGTTGCCTTCGAAGAGGGGTCCGGGCCTCGGGTCCGTTTCAAGAGCGGACCGGGGAATCGGGGGCGTTCGGCATGTGGCCCCACCCACGTGGCTCGTCTCGAATTTCCTCGTGAGACCGGCCTCATCCTGAGGTGCGCCGGGAAGGCCGGGAACCCCTTCCAGACCACACAGGGGAATCGCCTCTCCTGTCGCGATCAGGAGGGGAGAAGGGGCTCAGAGCAAGCGGTGCCGGGACCCTCGGTGCTCCCCTCGGGGGACCCCGGCGTGTCGGAGGACTTTTGGGGGTCGCAGGAAGGCTGTCAGGGACCGTTTCGCCCTTCAGGGCGGAACAGGGGACTTCCCTTGAGACGCCGTGGCGGGCAAGGGCCTCATCTTGCCAAGAGGTTGGGAACCACGTGGTTTTTCTCGAGTTGCGGCGGCATTCTCGAGTTACGACGGGGATCTCAGCCTTCCCCTTGGGTTGGCCCTGGGAAGCCCAATCTTCCCCTCGGGTTGCGAGGGAAAGCTGGGGGTTGCTCTCGAGTCACTGCAGGACCGAAGAGACCTCACCTAGGCGAGTGTCCGGGACCTAATATTCCTCTCCAGGGAAGGCAGGGATCTCGGGGTTGCATTCCAGGCTCCCCCGGGGAGTCAGGCCTCGTCTCGAGGGGAAGCCAAGGACTCCGCTCTCCTCTCGAGTCGCGACGCGGGTCTCTTGGAGCCCCCTGAGCAGCCTCAAGCGAGTACAGCCTCCTCTTCCGTTTGGAGAGAGGACCCGGGATTGCTCTCCAGGCCATGCAGGAAAAGAAGGCCCTCAGCTCGCGAGGACGGGGGCGTCTCAGGGGTTTCCTCGAGCTGCGGCGCCCGTGGGGGTTTTCTCCCGAGGCACGACGAGGATCTCAGGGAGCCTCTCGTGCGGCGCCAGGGAAGTCAGGTCTCCATGCGCGTGGCGAGGGGGAGCGCGTCCTGGCTCTCGAGTCACGGGAGGGGACTAGGGCCTCGAGACGCGTTGAAGAAGGACTCTCGAGGTCTTTGTCGGGGGGCGGCGGGAAACCCTCGTGTCCCTCGCCTTCTGCCGGGGACCTTAGGGAACTTGCCAGGGTGCCTCTGAGAGGCGAGGGATCCTGTGGAGGTGGCGGGGCCCCTCGGGACTCCGCTGGGTCTGGCGCAACGGAAGAGGGCCTCACCTCGAGGGGAGGCAGGAACCTCAGGCTTCCTCTCCGTTTCGGACTCCGACCGCAGCGTCCCTGCAGAGTTGGGACAGGAGAGTCAGGCCTCGTCTTGTCTGAGGAAGGGAACCCCGCTGGCCTCTCGAGTTGCTCAGGGCGTCTCAGGCTCCTCGTCGAGCTGTGTGTGGAACCCGCTGGTCTTTGCGGATGATGCACGGGGGTGGCAGTGCCCCTTCGTGTTGTGCCTTCACCCACAGGGTTGCCTTCGAAGAGGGGTCCGGGCCTCGGGTCCTTCTCAAGAGCGGACCGGGGAATCGGGGGCGTTCGGCATGTGTCACCACCCACGTGGCTGGTCTCGAATTTCCTCGTGAGACCGGCCTCATCCTGAGGTGCGCCGGGAAGGCCCGGAACCCCTTCCAGACCACGCAGGGGAATCGCCTCTCCTGTCGCGATCAGGAGGGGAGAAGGGGCTCAGAGGAAGCGGTGCCGGGACCCTCGGTGTTCCCCTCGGGGGACCCCGGAGTGTCGGGGGACTTTTGGGGGTCGCAGGAAGGCTGTCAGGGACCGTTTCTCCCTTCAGGGCGGAACAGGGGACTTCCCTTGAGACGCCGTGGCGGGCAAGGTCCTCATCTTGCCAAGAGGTGGGAACCACGTGGTTTTTCTCGAGTTGCGGCGGGATTCTCGAGTTACGACGGGGATCTCAGCCTTCCTCTTGGGTTGGCCCTGGGAAGCCCAATCTTCCCCTCGAGTTGCGAGGGAAAGCTGGGGGTTGCGCTCGAGTCATTGCAGGGGCCAAGAGACCTCACCTAGGCGTGTGTCCGGGACCTAATATTCCTCTCCAGGGAAGGCGGGGATCTCGGGGTTGTATTCCAGGCTCCCCCGGGGAGTCAGGCCTCGTCTCGAGGGGAAGCCAAGGACTCCGCTCTCCTCTCGAGTCGCGACGCGGATCTCTTGGAGCCCCCTGAGCGGCTTCAAGGGAGTCCAGCCTCCTCTTCAGTTTGGAGAGAGGACTCGTGATTGGTCTCCAGGCCATGCAGGAAAAGAAGGCCCTCATCTCGCGATGACCGGTGTGTCTCATGTGTTTCCTCGAGCTGCCGCGCCAGTGTGGGTTTCCTCACGAGGTACGATGAGGAACTCATGGAGCCTCTCGTGCAGTGCCAGGTTAGTCAGGTCTCCATGCGCGTGGCGAGGGGGAGCGTGTCATGGCTCTCGAGTCATGGTAGGGGAATCGCGACTCAACACATTTTGAAGCACTTTCGAAGTCTTTCTCGAGTCACGGCAGAAAACCCAGGGGTCCCTCGACTTGTGCCTGTGACCTCAGGGAGCTTCTCATTGTGCCTGTGAGAACTCAGTGATACTGTGGAGTTGGTAGGGGCCTCTCGGGACTCCACTGGGTGTGGTGCAATGGAAGAGGGCCTCATCTCGAGTGGACGCAGGAACCTCAGGCTTCCTCTCCGTTTCTGACTCGGATCCCATGGTCCCTGCAGAGTAGGCACAAGAGAGTCACACCTAGTCTTCTGTTGAGGAAGTGGACCTTCGTTTGCCTTTCGAGTTGTTTACAGTGTGACAGTCCACTTGTCGAAATGTCTGTGGGACCTGCGGGTTTTTCTGGACGATGCACGCGGGTGTCAGTGCCCCTTCGTCTTGTGCCTTCATCCACAGGTTTTCCTTCAAAGAGGTGTGCTGGCATCGGGTTCTTTTCAAGAGTGGACCGTGAAATTGGGTTCTTTCGGCATGTGGCACCACCCACGAGACTACATCTCGAACTTCCTCATGAGACCAGCCTCATCCTGAGGTGCGCCCGGAAGGTCGGGAACCCCTTGCAGACAGAGAAGGGGAGTCGACCCTCCTGTCGCAATCAGGAGAGGAGAAGGGGCTCAGATGAAGTGGTGCCGGGAACCTCGGTGTTCCCCTTGAGTGAGTCTGGTATGTCGCGGAACTTTTGGGGTCGCATCAAGGGTGCCAAGTACCGTTTCGCACTTCAGGATGGAACGTGGGACTTCTCTTGAGATGCTGTAGTGGACAAAGGGCCTCATCTTGCGGAGACGAGGGAAGCACGTGGTTTTTCTCGGGTTGCGGTGGGATTCTCGAGTTACGACGGGGAATTCAGGCTTCCTCTTGTGGTGGCCCAGGAAGTCTAATCTTCCATTCGAGTTGCCAGGGAGAGCTGGGGATTGGGCTCCATTCACTGAAGGGCAAACTAGACCTCATCTAGGCTTGTATCCAGGACTTAATGTTCCTCTCCATAGGCGACAGGGATTTGGGGTTGCATTCCATACTCACCCGGGGAGTCAGGCCTCATCTCGTGGGGAAGCAAAGGACTCCACTCTCTTCTCGAGTCGCGACAGGTATCTCTTGGAGCCAACTGAGTGGTCTTCGCTCTGTAGGAGAGCTCTAGTGTACATAAGCCTCTACATAAGTGAACACAGACACTCTGTGTGCATGTTGCTGCGTACCCAAAATAGGGCCACAAGGAGCCTCATGCTCTCCATGCGGCGCGGAAGCTGTGCAGCCACGCAGCAGCTGAAGAATCCAACCAATTGCTCTTTTCTTACCTCTGACAGAGCTCGCTTTGCCGTAGCCCTTGGCAGTTTGGAAACACTGGACCCTAACCCCTCTCAAAGTAGGCCTGGGTTCTAGTTCGAATAGAAAGTCAATAGCGGAGCTGAGGACAGGAACGCGGCAGTCATTTATCACACGCTCCTGCAGCCTGCTACTACAGGGACACTAACGCTAGAAGCTAGGAATGTCTTTGCAAGGTGCGCAAAGGACAAGGGAGAACCTCGACCCTGACTCTAGTATTTCAGTCCCCTGAGCAGATCTGAGGTTCTCCCGCTGTAGAAGCTAACCCATTCCTTTCAAATACAGGCTTCCTAACACAGGGCCAGTTGGCTGCTTGCTCTTCCACGAAGCAGGCTTCCTTAACTTGCAAACTGCGAATTCCGCTTAACAGCCTGGAGGAAAATCGCTTCTTGGAAGATTTTTTTCAGAGGCTGTATCCCCGGAGCTGGGGCCAAGCTAGGGGACCCATACTGACAAGGGAAGGCAAAACCACATCCAATGTCTTTGCTCTGGAGGACAGCTTTGGTGAGCCTAAGTCTTTCAGGAATATTTCTGGCTCCAACAGAGTCAAATTCTGTGTGTGAAGCTGCACAGCCAAAATAGGGGAACAGAGAGCCTGATTCTCTCTGTGTAGCTTTGAAGCTGTCATTCAAACAACAGCTTGAGAATCCATACAATGCTCTCCCTTACTGCTAAGAGAATTCTCATTGCTGTCGTCCTTGACAGTTTGTAGAAATCCGCACCCTAACCCTTCTCCAAGTAGGCCTGGGTCCTAGCTCGGAACAACAGGCAACGGCGGAGCTGAGGCCAGTAAGGCACAAGTGAGGTCTCACACACTCTTGCAGCCTGATCGTCCAGGAGCAGTAAGGCCTCTTTTTCCCTGCAGGAGGCTCGCTTGCCTTGCCTCCTGTGAACTGCATTTCCCAGCCTGGGCGCAAAGCTGTTCCTGGAGATTTTTTCTCAGGGGCTGTTTCCCTGGAGCTGGGTCGGACCTCGGGGGCCCAACTCACAGGGGAAGACAAAACCACATGGACAGGTCTATGCTCTGTAGGAGAGCTCTAGTGAACCTCATCTCTCAGGAACATTCTTGACTTCTACAGAGACACCTCTGTGCATGAAGCTACACACCCAACATAGTGGCAAAGGGAGTCTGATTCTCTCCGTGGGTGCTGATGCTTTGTGGCAAAGCACCTGCTAAGAATCCATCCGCATAGGCTTCCCTCACCTTGACAGAGGTCTCATTGCTGTAGTCCTTGGCAATTTGGAAAGAAGCAGACCCTTACCCTTCACCAAGTAGGCCCTTGTCCTTGTTTGAATGGAAAGGCAGTAGCTGAGCTGAGGCCAGTAAGGCGCCAGTCAAGTCTGACATATTCCCGATGCCAGCTCCTTCATGGAAAATAACGTTAGAATCTGGGAATGTCTTTGCAAGGCTGGCAAAGGGCAGTCAGGAACCTCGACCCTGCCTCTGGAATTTCTATCTTCTCAGCACATCTGGCGGTCTCGGTCAGGAGAAACTAACCCATTCCTTGCAAATATAGGCTTCCAAACACAGGCCGGTTGGCTGTCTCTTCTTGCCGAAGGAAGCTTGCTTATCCCACCTCCTGCGAACTCCGCTTCCCAGCCTGGGGGATAAGAGGTTCTTGGAGATCTTTTCTCAGAGGCTGTTTCCACGGAGCAGGGGCCGATCCCGGAGACCCACATGCACAGGGGAAGGGAAAACCGCATGGATAAGTCTTTGCTCTCTAGGAGTGCTCTAGTGAACCTCACTCTATAAGGAATGTTCTTGGCTCCAATGGGGACATCTCTGTATGGGAAGCTGCATAGCCAACATAGAGACACAGAGACCTGATTCTCTCTGTGCAGCTTTGACGCTGTCGTTCAAACAACAAATTGAGAATCCACACAATGCTCTCCCTTACCACTGAGAGAGTTATCATTGCTGTAGCCCTTCGCAGTTTCTGGAAATCGGCACACAAACACTTCTCCAAGTAGTCCTGGGTTCAAGTTCCAATGAACAGGCAATAGCGGAGCTGAGGCCAGTAAGGCACCAGTCAGGTGTCACACACTCTGGCAGCCTGCTCCTCCAGGGACAGTAAGGCCTCTATTTCCCTTCAGGAGGCTCGCTTGCCTTACTTCCTGTGAACAGCGTTTCCCAGCCTGGGCGGAAAGCAGTTCCTGGAGATCTTTTCTCAGGGGCTGTTTCCCCAGTGTTGGGGCGGACCTCGGGGACCCAACTCACAGGGGAAGGCAAAACCAAATGGACAGGTCTATGCTCTGTAGGAGATCTCTAGTGAACTGCCGGGGTCCAGCCCCAGCTGATCCAGGGTATTCGAAGCAGAGACGGCGTAGGCGAGGGTCAGGGAACAACTGCTTAATTAAACGTTAATTAAGGACATAAAGAGTAATAAAATGAGGATAGCTCAGTAGGAAAATTCAGTGGAGAAAAGAGGCTGAGTAGCTTGGTTTACGCGGGGGACCAATAAAACTTCAAGACAAGAAGCTTGCACCACTTACATAGGCCGCAGGCGTCCTTCCGTTCTCCCGAAGGAGAGGAGACACTGAGGCCTCCCCGGTCGGATCTTAGAAGCCCAGGCAAAATTAGTAAGCTTGGTGGGTTCCGCGCTCCAGATGGAGACTCAACCAGAGTGAGAGAGAGAGAGAGACATGGGGAGACCAGTATTTCGAGAAACTGATCCCAATTCTTTATTTTCCATGGTCTACTTTTATACACTGAGATGTTATGCAAAAGTCACGTGGGGTCAGCAGTCCTGACTTTTATCAAAGTCAGGTGCTTCATACAAAAGTATACAGAGGTCTTAGGGGTGTTACATCATCTTCTGGCCGGGGGGCCTGCTGACAATTTACGACCCTCTCCTTGTGACAGCGGTCAGTCAACCAGGACACTTATTTCTCCAGGGGTGATTATTCTTAAAACAGACGCCACCCAAATAAAGTTACATTCCTATAGGGTGAGGGTGTAGTGGGTTTTAGTTAAGGCAAGAATTTACTTAGCCTAAGGTCTAACGTGATTTATATCAAAGGTTAATACTTATTTCTTCTATATATTCATTAATGTGTATAAGGGCAGGGGATGTGGAGACTTAGCAGTAAACATCAGCTCAACAAATGAAAAACCCTTCACCAATATGATTTCTAATCAGCCCATTATACTTATACTAATAATTTTCTAACTTTTCTAAGGAACCTGTTTTTAGAAGGTTTAAAGCATCTCGTGCCTCTCATGGTTGGGAGGCTGTGAGCAATCACATGTGGCCGGACAAGCCTGTCAGGCAGGCTAGAGAACCTTCAGAGGAGTTTGTAGGTTAAAACACTCTTGTCACACCCAGGGGTTTTTATCAACTGGAGCTCTAGGTTAACTCCTTCTCTGAAAGAGGTGGTGGGGGACAGCCCCCCGTAAAGTCAGAGGTGTAGGTGAGAGCACAAAGTAGTAAGGTAGGCAGGCTCTGGTGATGGGGGTAGATGCTCGAGGATTTCCAGGGGGACTCCTGAGGCTCGATCCTGCCTTTGCGTATGTCGAGCCTCCTTCCTCATGACCTTTGCCATGGGCGGAGTGCCTCACTCTGGCCCCCAACAGTGAACCTCCTCTCTCAGAAACATTCTTGGCTCCTATCGAGACACCTCTGTGTGTGTAGCTACACACGCAATGTAGGGGCAAAGGGAGCCAGATTCTTTCGTGGGGTGCTGATGCTTTGTGGCAAAGCACCTGCTTGAGAATCCATCAGCTTACGCTTCCCTCGCCTTGACAGAGGTCTCATTGCAGTAGCCCTTGGCAGTTTGTAAAGAAGAGGACCCTTACCTTTCATAAAGTGGGCCCTTGTCCTAGTTTGAAAGGAAAGGCAAGAGCTGAGCTGAGGCTAATAAGGCGCCAGTCAAGTCTGACATATTCCCGAAGCCTGCTCCTTCATGGAAAATAACGCTGGAATCTAGGAATGTCTCTGCAAGGCTGGCAAAGGGCAGTCAGGAGCCTGCACCCTGCCTCTGGAATTACCGATTTCTGAGCAGATCTGGAGGTCTCCTTTAGGAGAATCTAACTCATTCCTTCCATATTGAGACTTCCAAAAACAGGCCGGTCGGCTGCCTCTTCGTGCCCGAAGGAGGCTTGCTTTTCCTGCCTCCTATTAACCCAGCTTCCCAGGCTCTGGGAAAAGCGGATCTTGAAGATCTTTTCTCAGGGGTTGTTTCCACGGAGCTGGGGCTAAGCCTGGAAACCCAAACTCACAGGGGAAGAAAAACCACATGGACAAGTCTTTGCTCTCTAGGAGAGCTCTAGTGAACTTCACTCTGTCACGAACATTCTTGATTCATATGGAGACACCCCTATGTGTGAAGCTGCGTACCCAACATGGGGGCACAGAGAGCCTGATTCTCTCTGTGTAGCTTTAAAGATGTCGTTCAAAAAACACCTTGAAAATCCATACAATGCTCTTCCTTACCCGTGACAGAGTTCTCATTGCTGTAGCCCTTGGCAGTTTTTAGAAATCCGCACCCAAACCCTTCTCCAAGTAGTCCTGGGTCCTAGTTCGGAGGAACATGCAATGGCAGAACTGAGGCCAGTAAGGCACCAGTCAGGTCTCACACACTCTGGCAGCCTGCTCCTCCAGGGGCAGTAAGGCCTCTTTTTCTCTGCAGGAGGCTCGCTTGCCTTGCCTTCTGTGAACTGCGTTTCCCAGTCTGGACGAAAAGCAGTTCCTGGAGGTGTTTTCTCAGGGGTTTCTTCCTCGGAGCTGGGGCGAACATCGGGAACCCAACTCACAGGGGAAGGCAAAGCCATATGGACAGGTCTATGCTCTGTAGCAGAGCTCTAGTGAACCTCATCTCCCAGGAACATTCTGGGCTCTTATAGAAACACCTCTGTGTTTGAAGCTACACACCCAACATAGGGGCAAATGCAGCCTGATTCTCTCCGTGGGGTGCAGATGCTTTGTGGCAAAGCACCTGTTTGAGAATCCATCCGCTTCCACTTCCCTCTCTTTGACAGAGGTGTCTTTGCTGTAGCCTTTGGCAGTTTGGAAAGAAGCAGACCCTTACCCTTCACCAAGTAGGCCCTTGTCCTAGTTTGAACGGAAAGGCGATAGCTGAGCTGAGGCCAGTAAGGCGCCAGTCAAGTCTGACATATTCCTGAAGCCTGCTCCTTCATGGAAAATAACGCTAGAATCTAGAAATGTCTTTGCAAGGCTGGCAAAGGACAGTCAGGAACCTCGACCCTGCCTCTGGAATTTCCGTCTTCTGAGCAGATCTGGAGGTCTTCTTTTGGAGAAGCTAACCATTCCTTCCAAAGAGAGGCTTCCAAACACAGGCTAGTTGGCTGCCTCTACTTGCCTGAAGGAGGCTTGCTTGTTCCGCTTCCTGTGAACTCCGCTTCCCGCCTGGGGGAAAAGTGGTTCTTGGAGATCTTTTTTCAGGGGCTATTTCAACGGAGTTGGAGCTGAGCCCGGAGACCCACACGCACAGAGGAAGGCAAAACCACATGGACAAGTCTTTGCTCTGTAGGAGAACTCTAGTTAACCTCAGTATGTGAGGAAAGTCTTGGATTCTACGGGGATACCTCTGTGTGTGGAGCTGCATACCCAGCAAGGGGGCACACAGGGCCTGATTCTCTCTTTGCAGCTTTGAAGCTGTCGTTCAAACAACAGCTTGAGAATCCATACAATGCTCTCCCTTACCTCTGAGAGACTTCTCATTGCAGTAGCCCTTGGCAGTTTTTACAAATCCGCACCCAAACCCTTCTCCAAGTAGGCCTGGGTCCTGGTTTGGATGGCCATGCAATGGCGGAGCTGAGGTCAGTAAGGCACCAGTCAGGTGTCACACACTCTGGCAGCCTGCTCCTCCAGGGACAGTAAGGCCTATTTTTCCCTGCGGGAGGCTCGCTTGCCTTGCCTCCTGTGAACTGCGTTTCCCAGCCTGGGCAAAAAGCGGTTCCTGGAGATCTTTTCTCAGGGGCTCTATCCCCAGAGCTGGGGTGGACCTCGGGGACCCATCTCACAGGGGAAGGAAAAACCACATGGACAGGTCTATGCTCTGTAGGAGACGTTAGTGTGTCTCATCTCTTAGGAACATTCTTGGCTCGTACAGAGACACCTCTGTGTGTAAAGCTACACACCGAACATAGGGGCACAGGGAGCCTGATTCTCTCTGTGGGGTGCTGATGCTTTGTGGCAAAGCACCTTTTTGAGAATCCATCCGCTTACGCTTCCCTCGCCTTGACAGAGGTCTCATTGCTGTGTCTCTTGGCACTTTGGAAAGAAGCAGACCCTTACCCTTCACCAA